>NC_142035.1:9032247-9329747 GCF_982192425.1 Myodes glareolus
AGGTGTCAGCCCACGAAGTGATGGCTGAGTGTGCTGAGTTACGCTGGGTGGGATCCTGGAGAAGCAAGAGGACTTCAGGGGACATCTGCGTGTCACCCAGCAGTCTCTTTAAGGTGATAAAAGAGATTGTTCATCAATGGGAAGGCCAATTTTGGTCTTAGGTCCGATAGTTCCCATCTGGGGTTGGCTGGCCTTGCTACCTATAGAGCTGTGTCGAGGATCGACAGTATACAGGAGGCACACAATGGAATGACTGCATGGCCAGGAAGGAAAAGAGAGAGAAAGGAAGGGGTCAGGGTCCCCAAAGACCGGAAGATGCCGTACTAGGTCACACCTCTTAGAGGAGTCACCATCTCTAGCCCCCAACAGACTTAAGTTGGGACCAAAGCTTTAACACGCTGGCTTTGGGGGGAACACAGATGCAAGGACAAGCACTAAGCAGCTCTGCCTGGAAGATGAACCTTTACTAATCCGCACATTCGTCATAGGATGGGAGGAATGGAGATGGTGTGGGACACATTCAAACTCCATGGAAGCCTCTCAAGTATCCTCCAGACCTAAAGTTGTTAGTAAGTGATAACGCAGGTATATGGACTGAGATGTTTGGGGTCTGGTTTTGAGTTGGGGGTCTTACTGTGCAGTCCTCGCTGGTCTGGAACTCAAACGGGGACCAGAAGGGTCTCATCTTAGTCCTCCTGGCTCTGTCTCCCATGTGCTGGGGTGCCGGATATACACCGAGTCATGTGACTGTTCAACATGTCAAGCAGGAGCCGCATTGACCCCTTTTCTTTATAGATTCCTCAGTCTCAAGTATTTCATGATAGAAATGGGAAAACCAACCAACCAACCAACCAACCAACCAACCAACCAACCAACAGACTCATAAATACACCATAAACCATACCCGCAGGAACATGGACAGCATGACTTTGAACTTGTGAGCTAGCTAGCCGGTGGGAACGTGCAGGGATCTCTTTTTAAGCCAGGGACTCAGGCTTTCCTGACTCATGGCTGCCTCCCTGTCCTACCAGTTGCTGACGTTTCTCTCTCTCTCTTATTTTTTAATTTAAAATTTTTAATTTATTTTACATACCATGGATGTCTTTTTTTAAAAAAAAGATTGTGTGTGTGTGTGTGTGTGTGTGTTGTGTGTGTATTTACACATGTGTATGGAGGCCAGAAGAGGGCCTCAGGTGTCTTCTAGCATTTGTTGTATATTTGTTTGAGGCAGGGTTTCCCCCTTGACCCTGGGGCTTGTGTTTTCTTGACTAGATAAGGTCCCCCGTGATTCCCCGTCTCCGCCCACCTTGGAGTTGGGGTTGCGAGTGCGGAGGGGATGCTTGTCTTGTCACGTGGGTTCTGCGATCAGAACTCTAGTCTTCAGAACTGTACAGGAAATGCCCTTAGCTGTGGAGCCACCTCTCCAGCCTCTGAATTTACTGCTTAGTTTAAATGTTAAAGGAACAAATCCCACAGAACTGCAATAATCACAGGACTACTTTAGCTGCTGAGCACGGAAGGGTGAGCTTTCCATACGGGGAGCCACTGTCACTTAATTATCCCCAGTAATGAATAACAGGACCCTAACCTGAGCAGCCCGCGTCATCCAGCCTCTCACACTCATTAAATGCCCAGTAAATAAACAGCTCAGAGGAGAAGCTAAGGGCTGCCTGCTGCATGCCAATCACAGCGGAGCTTCCTATCCCCGCCCTCCTATAGATGGCAGAAAACTGAACACTTCTCTTCCTTCCTCCTTTGCTGCTAGGGTGGTTATGTGACCCTGTTTCCTCCAGCAAAACTTGAGGAATGGGTCCTTCCCTGATGGGCAAGGCAAGGATGGTCTTCCCTCCCGTGACAGAGTGGTCCCAGGCACAACCTTTCATTTCCTAATGAAGACTCCTCTGAAAACAAACGGACCCTTCCACACGTTTGTTGCCTGATGACAAAATAGGAGCCTTCCTGGTCCCGTCACTTCCTCCACAGAACTCACTTTCCAAACTGGATGCACGCTGAAATGAATTTCTTTCTTTTTTTTTTTTCAGTTGTTGAAAATATTATAGGAATTCAGACATTAAGATCCCAACCTATGGATGTCCTGTTTAGACTCCCATGCTAACTGTGGGTTCTTTCAGGCGACAGAGTGGGTCACCTTCTGGGCTTAAGGCAAGGGTTGTGTTTAATAAGAGCCAGGTTTCAGCACTTCACTTCCCAGCTAAGATTTTGGCCGACAGGTAAGCAAGGCTAGGAAGTGATTTTCCTTTGCCATGCTGGAGAGAAGTAACCAAGGTTTTCTCCATACTGCTCCCAGGGAAGAGGAGGCGGATCTGAGAGGGGAACCAGGGACTTCTGCCCCTTTCCTTCATGGACATCTGCTCCCATGTCAGTGCAGACCTTTGTCCTGCCCCTACCATCCTTCCCGAAGAGAAGGGCAGAGACCTTTGCCACATGGAAAAGCAATGGCGGGATGTGATTTTTTGAGCAGATGTTTTAGAACCTCTCATCTGTCACGGTTAACACTGTCAACTGGGCAGGTCCTAAAGTCACCTAGGAGATAAACCTCTGTCTGTGCCTGGGAGGGATCATCTAGACTAATCTAGACTAATCTACGGAGGTTGGAAGATCCATGTGATCGTGGGTGGCAGCATCCCATAGGCTGGGCTCTTGGGCTGAATTAAAAGGAGAAAGTGAGCACCAACTTTCATCTTTGCCTACTTCCTGACTGCGGATGTCATGTGACCAGCTGCCTTGGGCTCCAGCCATCACGGAGTCCCTCCCTGGCTGTGAAGGATGGCACACTGGGCCGGGAACAGGAGTTGTCTTAGCCAGGTGTTTTCACCACAGCTATGGGGACAAGCAGCCAACCCAAGGCAGAAGTGTCGTCTGTGGCATCTCAACAAGGTCCCAGTCAGCGCCTCATCCCAGATGCAATCTGGGTAACACGTGTTGGAGATAGAGTGGGGGAAGCCCCATCGTGCAGGTCAGGGATGGGCTGGGCCACCTGAGCTCCTTCTGCCGGGGTTTCTTTCTCTCTTTCCAAACACGCTCTCTGCATCATGGTCCTTCAAGGGTTTTCAGAAGGGTTTGAGGTTGGCCGGTCAGGCTCTTTCCTGGAAATATTCTCTTCTACCAACCTGTCTCTGTTTGCATCTCCCCAGGACCAAGAGCCTCAGGAAGTTTTACTCTCCAGGAAGGTTTACTGGATTTGCAAAGCAGAGTATTTGTTCAGTCAACACAGAGGCACAAGGCTTTGTTCTAGAACTTGGGAACTCACTGTTGGGTAGGTAAGTGACATGCTCAACTTCCCGATACTTACAATGGGGAGAAAAAGTCGGGCGCTTTGGCACGACTCCAGCTCTGAGAAGGAACCTGGGTGAGACTCTCCCAGGCTCGTGTGGCTAATTCACAAGAGGCCAGACCGCGAAAGTGTACAGGTCGGTTCTCATGAAGGCAGGAGCCATTGTTTTGAGGTATACTGAACAAACCAAGCCCCAGTGTCACACAGCACAGTGGGAGGGTCCCTGGGAGTTTGAGGTCCGTTTAGACTACATCATGTGTTTCAGGTCAGCTGGGCTACAGAAAGAGACTTCATTTCATAACAACACAAGCCTAAAACATCATCGATGTTACCTACCAGATATATTTATAAACCCCCAAACCTCTCGCCTCAGCCAGCCTCACTCAACACAAACACTACAGCTTGAATTCCGGTGCCCTTGGTAGCCCTGTCTGGAGGGCAACGCTCTCTCTGATGCCAGCTCTGACATCCTCCCTCCTCTGAAGTTGAGGTATGAGAGCCTTGTCTGACACCAGCTGCTTCACACCGAGCCCTGTCTCCCGTGACAGTGGTGGGGAGGTTTTGTCTTATGGCAGATGTTTCCTACTGAGCCCTGTCTCCTGTGGCAGTGGGGAGGTTGGCAAAGGAGCCCTTTGTGCATCACATGGAACCAGACAGTGGTCAGACATTTGAATAAACAGATAGCACATCCCTTATCATCCTGCTTTGGGGCTGAGACGTTCCGGAACTTCGCAGTGAGCCATCATCCTACTCCCCAGCATCCCAAGGTACTTTAGACGTGAAGATCTTGATGTTCCAGAGGAAGAATAGAGAGACCAGAGGAGGCTGGATAGCAAACATCAGTATTTCAGGCCATTTGGGTCTTATAGCATAACTGTACCACCGTGTTATGTAGTAATGTGGAAACAGACCGGGTCTAGTTCTATTCTAATAAAGCTTTATTTAAAAAACAGGTAGATGTCTAGGTTTCTCCAGAGGGCTCCAGTTTGTCAACTTTTATCTGGAATTTGTGCACTAATCATTAACATGTACTTGGGCTGGGGGATATAGCTCAGTTGGTAGAGTGCTTGGTGGGCATTCCTGAAGCCCTGGGTTCAATCCCCAGCTCCCCATAAAATGAGAGTAGTGATTCGAGCCTGTAAATTCAGCATTTGGGAGCGAGGGGCTGGATTATCAGAGGTTCAAGGTCATTCCCTTCTTCATTGTAAGTTCGATACCAGCCTGGGCTACATAAGATTCTGCCTCAACCAAACCAAACCAAACCAAACCAAACCAAACCAAACCAAACCAAACCAAACCAAAACATAATGTGTACTAAAATGCTATTGGTGTGAATTGATGTTGGACCATCTGCTTCTTCCCTTTTCCTTTCCTGAATTCCTCCTTCGCTTTCTCTCCCTCTCCTGTGCCTGCCCCCTTTCTCAGTCTCTCCCTTTCCTGTCCCCACTTTCTTGGCTTCTCCCTCTCCTGTCCCACCTCCTCTCTCTGCCTCTCCGTCTCCTGTGTCCCCCTTTCCTCTGCTTCTCCCTCTTTTGTGTCCCCTTTCTCTCCCTCTCCCTCTCCTGTGCCCCTTTTCTCTGTCTCTCCTTCGGTGCCTGCCTGCTCTGCCTCTTCCTTTCTCTGTATATTTACTTTCCCCACAGTGGGCATTTATTACTGATTCCATTAAAGATAAAATTCTTGTGCTTTGGGGATTTGCTGTTTATTTGTTTTCAGAACCATCACAGAAGTGTCTGGGAGCCCCCTCCGGACTGCCTCCCTCCTCCCTCCTCCCTCCTCCCTTCTCCCTCCCTCCCTAAGTCCATTCTCCCCATAACAGTCTAGACTCTGGACAGTGTTTACGAGGCTCTCACGTGGGGTATGACTTTCTGGTTACTAACAGCCATGTGGTTATGGTGAGTAGTGCCAGGGAATGCCATAATCCTGAGACTGAAATTGATGGGGGTGAGGGAGAGAGAGAGAGAGAGAGAGAGAGAGAGAGAGAGAGAGAGAGAAGAAGAGGAGAGAAGAGAGAAGAGAGAAACTTTGAGTGGAGATCACTTGGGCCAAAAATGATTTTCCGTGTTTGCTCTCAGAGACCTAGGCCCCAGGGCTGCCTCAGTCACCCCGCCCCCCATCCCTCCAACATACTTCGAAGAAGTAGAGAGAGGACAAATTCATATTTTAAGTTAATTTTTGCCATTCACAGCATCCACACAGTGAAGGCGCTTCCTCGAGCTTTCTAAGCCGGAAAACCGAGGCTTACACTGCTGGATTCCTGCCCCGCTTGCGCGCCCAGAGCTAGACAAAGCAGCCTCAGCAGACAGTTGCCTCTCCAGTTTTAAAGTTCAGCAGGGAAGCAGACAGAAGCTGCAGGTCCTTGGCAGTGCCTTCATCTCACAGGAAGCATCCCTGTTTTACGTGAAGCTTAAAATTCCTCGGATGAGAAGAGTCAGACCTCGGATTTATGGTACAAGCTGCCTTCCTCACAGAAACAGCACTTGCCAGGGTGATATGTCCCTGGCTGAAGTTCTGGGATGTCGCGTTTTATAGACACCATTAACCGTAGTGTATCAATCTGCTGACTCACTGACTAGCCCCACCCCATCACTGGTGAGTGCAGTTCTAAAGTGTATGCCGGGCAGACGAGTTCTTTTGAAAGCACAATGTTTGCCTAATTGACAGCATACATCCAGCTACAAAGTGGTGGGAAGTGACCTCCAAAGGGAACCATAATCCCAAATATTTCAAATATCCCAACGTTGTACAGGAGACGGTTACTGTGGTTAAGTACTAGCTTTAGACGGGAGCTTCCTGGCAGCCAAGGGTCAAAGGACCCACACCACCCTCAATCTTTTTAATGATCAGAATAAAAAAAGTTAAGCAAGAGATGAATATCCCTCATTGCAGACACTATATGAGAAGGATCAACCCATGAATGACTTATGAATGACCAATCGCTTAGCCATGGCACAGATGTAGGGGAGAGCTCTCTTGAACAAAACAAGTTGCAGGCACTCTCTCCCAGGGAAGTCTGAGAAGGAAACGCTGCCAGCGAGTTACGAGCCCTTGAGTGTTTATATAAATGTCTCATAAGACATAGCATAGATAGAATATGTTCGGAGGTGCAGTTAATTCCTGGAAGCTCAACGGTGTGAGCTTGCTGGCACACTGGCCACGATGGTCCTGGACGCTGAGATACAAGCACATCGCCTTGGCTCTGCCTCCATCACACCCTGGCCTCTTCTGGAGAACCTTCCAGTTGCTCCATGTTGCTTCCTGTTCCGTGTGGAGTTTAGATTTCGGAATAACCTCCTTCCACTTGTTTTCAGCTTTCCTGGGTTGTGGCCTCAGTGTCTCTCTATCCCTTGAATGGTAGGTTCTCTATGGCCTAGGAGTGCTGGTCATGGATGTACTTGGCAAACTGACCACTCTCCACTGCCAGGGGCTGCAGTGGTTCCTGACCATCCTGTTCATATTAGTTTCCATTCAAAGCCCCTGACCTTGCTGTCTATTTTCTTTCTTAAACTAGATTCTATGGTTTCTCTGGTGATTATTTAATGCTGGTACTGCACACAGAAAACGATAAAAAAAAGTGTGTGTGTGTGTGTGTGTGTGTGTGTATGTGAGTGAGAGAGAGAGAAAGAGAAAGAGAGAGAGAGAGAGAGCGAGAAAGAGAGAGAGAGTATAAATGCACATATATGTGTGTGTGTGTGGTGCATGTGTCCCACGGCATGCATGTGGATACCAGTGAACAATATTGGGTGCTGGTTGTCACACTCCACCTTGTATGAAGCAGGGTTTCCTGATGTTCACCTCTATGTCCACCAGGCCTTCCGGCTTCCAGAGATTCTCCCGTCTCCACCTCCCATCTCATCACAGAGACGGTAGGATCACAGATGTGAGCTGTCATGTCCTGTTTCACGTGAGTCATCTGGTCCTCATGCTTGTGCGGGAAGTGTTTACCTACCATCCATCTCTCCAGGGCCCCCTCAGTCAGTCGTTACCATAGCAATGACTGAAGAAACAGCCAATCACAGAACTAGAGTCATATCTCTAGAAGACAGTCCCTGAATATCCTTGGTGGGCCTTCCTGGTTGGTTCTGGACCATCTATGTGGTGTCTAGTAAAAGTCTTCTGACAGCTCACAGTGCGCACCAGGATGGTGACACTCTTCCTCGAGGGAAGGATTGACCTTTGACTCATGAATTCTACAAAATGGAGAGAGCCTCAGTGTGTGATCAGGAATCTATCATGGTGTAGTTGGTGTGGCATGGGATTGCAGCTCAAGGGCTCTCTTTAGGCCCCAACCTCTGCATGGACAATGTGCCCAGCTTCGGGTTTCCATGACTTTCTCAATATCCAATACCCCTATGACATACTCTGCTTCAAATACCCTCTCCTCTGCTTCCCCCAAGGGCACCCAACCCCCTCATTAGTCCTCAGAGCTCCAATGTTCACCTTAGAAAACCTGACCCTCATAATTGTAGGCCTGCCCACTTCCGTCAGCTTGCAAGCCATGCAGCCAGACAGTGTCCCTGACTGTCAGAACTGTCATCAGCAGCTTGTTGGTGTAAATTCCTGAATTTGTCCAATTCTTATTTTCCATAAGTCATAAACACCATCATTCAAGATAGTATAAATATTATTAATTAAAATTTCTCTGATTTGAGGGCTCTGTGCCTCTTTATGATTACCACTAGCCTTATGACCATGGCATGGAGGGAACAAATTCTCTCTGGACAGTAGGTGCTTGGGAGTAGACTAGAGACACTCAGTGAGCAGTTAACTGTACTTGTCATTAGCATTGCAACACAAGCTACAGTTACAACACAGTAAAAAGATGGCTCATTCCCTCCCCATCAGGACGATCACTCACAAAAGAAAAAAGCAGCCGCTATGACCCTCCCTACCTGAGACCACAAGCTAAAATAAATCTATGATCCTTCCATCATTCCTTCCTCCCCTCCTCTCCCCCTCCCTCCCTTCTTTCCTCCCTCCCTCCCTCCCTGTCTCTTCCTCTCCTTCCTTCTCTCTCCCTCCTTCCTTCCCTCCTCCCTCCCTCACCCTCTCCCTCTTTCCCTTCTCTCTCCCCATCTCTTCCTCTTTCCCTCCCTCCCCCTCCCTCCTCCCTTTCTCTCTTCCTCTTCTTCTCCTCCTCTCCTTCCTTCCCTCCCTCCCCCTCTTCCTCCTTTTTTCCTCCATCCCTCTCCCTCTCCTACTCTCCTTCCTTCCTCTCCCTCTCCCTCCTTCCTCCCTCCCTCCCCTCTCTGTCATTCCCTCCTTCCTCCCCATCTCCTCCCTTCCTTCCTTCCTTCCCTCCCTCCCCCTCTCCCTCCTTTGTTCTCCCTCCCTCTCCCTCTCCTCCTCTTCTTCCTCCCTCCCCTCCCTTCTCCCTCCTTTGTTGGGAGCTGCAGGCCCTCAGACCCTGAACTTTCTATGACCCCTTGCCTGCTAGAGTAAACAATTTGTTTTTCTGTGCTTGCAGCTGCTCTGAGCATGGGACCCTCAAGGGTTCCTGATAACAAAGAAGTGGTTTCTGGTGGGCTTGCAATGGAAAATCCCCAGAGCTAGGGCATGGCCACTAGTCAGGAAGAGCACTATACAAGCTGCCCGGGAACATGACAAAAGTGACATTCTTGTTTCAAGAGTGACCCATGTCTCTGTGTGTTTTTTAATCCCCATACCCTTGCCCAATAGCAATTCCAGGTGGTGCAGGCGCCACATTCCTTCCCTCTTCCCTCTCCTTCTCTCCTTTCTTCCCTCTCTCCCCTCTCCTTCTTTCCCTCCTCCCCCTCTCCTTCCTTCCTTCCTTCCTTCCTTCCTTCCTTCCTTCCTTCCTTCCTTCCTTCCCTCCCTCCTCCCTCCCTCCCTCCCTCTCTCCTCCTCTCCCTCCTTCCCTTCCTCCTGTTGCTTCTTGTCAGGTATTTGTTAGGACAAAGAGAGAGTTACTAATGCACAAGAAGAAAAGAAGAGATCTCACTAGTGTAAAGCCCATCGCTCACTAGAGTGATGGTGTAGAGCGGTTCTAGTGCCAGGGAATCCCCGACCCTCTTCTGGCCTCTGCAGGCACTACAAGCTCATGGTGCATGCACTTGCACGCAGGCAAAGAGTGTAAACAATCAAATAGCAACAATAGCAAAACCAAGCAAAACAAAATTTAAAAGTGTGAATTGAGGCAAATCAAAAAGTACATTGCAGAAGAGTGGGTGGAGAGAATGTAAGAGTAAGGATCAGTCCAAATCTATCCCAGCAGCCCACATTCCAGCTCTCTCTATCCAGCCCTGTGGGGCACTCCAGCTGCTGTCTCTGACTGGGTGCGAGGCAAGCCTGTGTCCTCCATGGAGCCTCAGCTCTGTGATCTTCTCCTTAGAATGCCTTTCCCAGGTGCCGACATGCCTGGCTTTTCCTCGTTTGTGTACTACTCAAATGTCCCGCTCAAGTGGACTTCATGGATGACCCTTTCCCAAGCCCTGGTCACCCTCTGATGCCCCTGGTGGTAGAAAATCCTATCACTGGGGCCAAATGCCAGGGCTCTTACCCCAGTTGAACTCAAGTCTCAGTGGCTGTTCCTTGGTCTATGACTTGGGTGCAGTGGTAGCTTCGAGTTTTCTTGTGCAGCCTATGGGTCACAAGTGCCCCCAGAGAGGTACAGATGTGCCCAACATAATAATGTAAACTTACTTAAAACACGAGGTGAGTTTGAGGGAGAGTTTTTTTTTTTGTTTGTTTTTTGTTTTTTTGTTTTTTTTTTGTAACTTGCAGTTGGTGAGATTGGACTTGTAGATGACAGTGCTGGCCAGCAATGTGGAAAAGCTGGGCTGGCCACACGTTAGTGAAATGCTGCCATCGATGCATTTGCAAACTACTGAAAATTCCCGGTGCCCATAGTGATTCTGCTGCCCATAGTAAGCGCTAAACAATGCTCATTGATTCTCATTCTGTCCTGTTATAAATTGCACACGTAAAACTTTTTATTTGGCCATTCTGTAATGCCTAGAATATTAAAAAAAAAAGTTCAGTAAATGTCAGTACATGGATGAATAAATGATGGTTCAGCCCCAAAGTCTCCGTTCTCCGACTCTGTGCTAAATCTTCCTTTCTGAGCCCTGAGCCTGTTCAGAGCTCCAGCCCTGGCAGATTGGGGTCCAGCAGCTCCTCCGTTCTGTCCATGCTGCTAACTGCGCAGTCTCAAGGGAGTTGGGGATTCATCTGCTGCCACCCACTGGATCCCCGGAAGATCCTACCCGGGAGAAGAAACAGCTGCCACAATGCAAGTCCTGAGCAGAGACACACGTGTCGCTGAGTGAAGCTTTGGGGCTTTGGGACGGCTGTGGGCACTGTGGGTTCTAGGAGAGCTGGGGCGTTGTGGAAAGCCGCAGTGGTGCTTATTCATAAACCTTATGTCAGAGGGAGGATGGAGAGACACCCTTCCTTGTCTCTAGACTCATTCTCCCTGCGTGTGTGTGTGTGTGCGCGCGTGCACGCGCATGTGTGCACGTATACATGCACAGCTGTTCTCCATTTTATTTTTTGAGGCAGGATCTCTCATTGAACCTGAAGGTCACCAATGCGGGTAGACTGGCTGGTCAGCGAGCCCTGGGGATTACTCACTCGTCTCTTCTTCAGTGCCATGGCTACAGGCACACACTTCCATGTCTGACTTTTTTTTGATTCTTTATTTTTTTTTTATTTATTTATTTTTGATGTGGGTGTCAGGGGTCTGAACTCAGGTTCTCACGCTTGCATGGGAAGTCCTTTCCTGGCTGAGACATCTCTCAGCTTCCAGAGTGATCGTTCTAGGATATGTTCTCCTTTCTCCAACTCGTGGACTCTACACACCCTTCAAGGCCCTGACCACACCTCAGCCCCTCTCTGCTGGTGTCATAACCTCTCTGCCCAAGTTAATTGTTTATTCTTCTTGGAACTCTGCTCACTTTTCCAACCTGTGTTCTACTTAACTTTTTTTATTTGATCATTGGTTTATAGACAAAACCAAAACCATCAAGAAACAAGACGAAAATCTGTCATCAGGCGGCCTTCAAACGGATATCTCTCAGGCATGGCAGGCTTCTCAAGGTTGGAAACACTGCCTACAACATGCATCAGAGAACAAGCTCTCCACTCGGTGGGAACAGAAGCTAGGGTAACTGGTTACAAAAAGATTTCACTCGAGCACAAAGGGACCTCTGCAAACACAGTGCTCTTGATCAGAGAGTCTCCCCCTTTGTTTGATGAAGGGCTTGTTATGTGTAAGAAAACCTACGTTGCTCCTCAGGCCTGGGATATGATTCACGCCAGCACCCTCCTTGGAAAAACCCACGCACGTTGCAGGGGAACTTAGACGTCTCATTGTCGGGCACGTGGCTGCCTGACACAAGGCCTGCGTGCTGACGTCACAGCACATCTCGGAAAGTGATCTTCCTTCTTGCTGACTGACATTCGAACATCTTCGGTGTGAACCTGTTTCCGGGGTGGGGAGGGAAGAAAAGCTCGGTACTTCTTCTATGGGCCATTAACACCTTCATTTAGAGCGGTGGTTAACAAACTCCCTAACGCTGCGGCCCCTTAATACAGTTCTTCAGGTTGTGGTGACCCCCAACCATGAAATTATTTAGCTGTTACTTCATAGATGCAATTTTGTTAACCGTTGTGAATCATAATGTAAATATCTAGTATGCAGGATATGCCACCCTAAAGGAGTCACGGCCCACGGTTTAAGAGGCTCTGATCCTGAGTGTGTCATGACCCTTCTGCTGCAGCCCACACAGGCTCTTGTCTGTGGTCGGTGGAGTCCAACGTGGTCCTTACTTTTGACTGTGAGCTCTCTATGGCTTAAACACATTTAAAAGGACTCAACACCATCACCACTTTTCCAGGTGAACTTGACGATTCTCATCCTTATCTTTGATTCTATGGGCTCCAGGGAATGAGAGGAATAAGACCCCCCAACATCTTTTGTCCAAAATCGGGGATTCGGTGTGACTGGAACCTTTTCAAGACTGGGCCTTGGGCTCTTTTCACGCTGGGAAATTAGCCTGGAAAACGAGACATCGCTGCATTTGGGAATATCAGTGGCCTTTTCCTGGACCATTGCCTTTCGCTAAACAGCGCACTGCTTTCTGCCACTGTTATTAAGCAAATAATGAGCTTCCGTTCTCAGGGGGATTTGCTTCCTGAGAGGCAGCAACTTGAAACCGGCACTGAGCCCATACACCGAGGCTTTAATGGGGGGATTGCAGGCAGCTTATTGAAATGAGGTGTTCTTTGAAAAACTAGCAAGAGCAACTTAATTGTGATGCTTGTATCCTTGAAGCTCACATTATGAGAAAGACAATGCAGAGCTAGGGAGATGGCACAGTTGGTGAGGCACTTGCTTGCAAGCACATGGACCTGAGTCGGATCCCCTGAGCCCATGTCAAAATGCCAAGCATGGTGGTTTGCTGGTGGTCTGAGTGGAGACCTCAGGATCCCTGGGGCCTCTCAGGTCAGCTAGTCAAGTCAAATTGGTGAGCTCCGCACCAATAAGAAACTTTTCTCCAGCGCCCCCCCCATTAAAAAGATAATATAAAGTGTAAGAATGGGGATTATCAAGCTTTTTCTATAAGGATCCAGAGAGTAAACTGTTTTTCTCCCCTTTGGGACCAAATGGCTTGCCACCCTGGTGTTAACACAGAAATAGGGATGTCAGCATAGGAGTGGGCGAGGTTTTGTTCCAGCCCAGAGTCATGGAGGAACATGCAAGGTAGAGGTCAATTTTCATGACTTGTGGAGCATCTAATCTGGATTATTTTTTTTCTTTAAGCACTTTAGAATATGAAGCCATCCTTGAGCAGCGAGTCCTACATAAGTGGTGGGCACATAGCCTCTGGTCTGCATGCTGCTGACTCCCGTGACAGAGACCAGTTCAGAGCTGGTTTGGGGGTCAAAGAGACCTCAAGTCATATCCCGGTTAGGACACTTTTTAGTGAGTGGGTCTTGGCAAGATGGGCACTGTTCGGTGTCCCCCCTGTAAATCAGGGCTAGTACAGTATCTTCATCATGTGTATTCTGTCAGCGATTGAAAAGTTGGACTTAATGTGCACAGAGAGATGCGCGCGACATGGCAAGAACTCAATCGATTAAAGTTTTTGACAAATATTTATGGAGCAGTCTTGGGGTATATATATATACCTATAGGGCCTTGATATACTAGGCCCTAGGCGTCTCATGATTCCTGTCTAGCACAGCTTAAAACCGAGTGGAGCTGATGAGGGATGTTGCTGTTATTATTACCCATAATGCCTGGGAGTTGTGAAAGCGAAGCAGACACTGTAAGCTATTAGATAGCGTGTTGTGTTATTACTGTAGACTTGTGTGTGTGTTACCATAGCACACTCGTGGAGGTCAGGAGACATCTTGAGGAAGTTGGTGCTGTCCTTTCCGTTGTGGGAATTTTGATCACACTGTGACACTCCAGGATTGTTAGATAAAGTTTAACTTGATTCCAGGGAGTGGAGCTAATGACTAGATGACCAGAATTGGCCATAGAGAAGCCAGCAATTTGAATAGAGAAGAAAAGAAAGAGGGGGGGCTCGAGTTTTGGTTTTAGGATGAGTGAAGAGACATGTCTTTTGCTAGGTCTTTGGTCAAAAAGGAAGGTCAGCTGGTTGCTTCTTGACTTCTCTGATCTATCAGGTTTGTGCCCCCACATCTGACTCCCTAGTCTTTGTTAGTAAATAGAATGACAGAGACTTAGTTTAAATCCACGTACCAGAAGGCCCTCCAGGCTGCAGCTCCGAGTGGCCAGTGGGGCATTGACTGCGAGTCCATGGGCTGCAGATGATAATTAAAATATCGGTAGTTTTATGTGCAGCCCTGAAGTCAACAGAAAAACATCACCTTTTACTATGTGGGTCTTGAGAATTGAGGGAACATCACTGACTGAAGGAATATCTTGTCCAAAGATGCCTTTACCTGCTAAGCCATCTTGACAGCCCACAAATATGTTACCTCTAAAGACAAAGTTAATTAATATCCCCTTTGTTGTGACAGTCTCCTGTCCTTCTGCCCCCACATCCCAGCAGAATGAGCCTGTTTCCCTGTGGAATGCTACGCTGAAGTTGCTGCCAAGGTACCCACAAGACACAGCTTGCACATTCCTAGTGCATGGACAATCTGACCTTCCCAAGCTAGGAAGGTGTGGTTGCTAGTAGACGGGCCCCACCCTGCTGGGTGCCCCACATGCAGGGTACTTTCAGCACCAAGTGGAGTTGATAAGTTATTTAAAAAAAAAAAAAGAGGACCCAGGATGGGAGGTACAGAGGGAGGTGTGGATTTAGGGGGAGACATTGGGGGACGAATATAATCAAAATGTATCATATGAGATTCTTAAAGCTCGAATAAAAATATTTTAACAAGAGAAAGCCACACCCACCACTCTGTGGCAGACAACAAGGATAATGAGGCTGTTTATTGGCTGGGTGGGCAAATCTTTCATGCTGTTGTACCACAGCCAGAGGCAGACCCAGCTGCACAGAAAGCTCAGGAGGAGATGCTGTCTGCTTCTGGAGATTGTGTGACTCATCAGGTTTTAAAGTGACCTGGACTCTTGGCTGTATGTCCAGAAAATACACATTTGGATCTGCTCCAAGGGAAAGATCTAATTAAACTGTAAATTTATTTTTAATTCTTTCTTAGAATAAAAGTGCCAATTACCAAATTGAGTTAGCTTTAACATGTTTTTTTAGTGGATTTATTTATTCTATGAGTGTTACTATTTCCTTCTGAACTGCTTACTTCCTGACCAAAGAGGCCAGAAGAGGGCATCAGATCTGAGTTACAGACAGTTGGGAGCTGCCATGCAGGTTCTGGGAATTGAACTCAGGTCCTCTGGGTGAGCAGCCAGGGATCTTATCCTCTGAACTGTCTCTCCATCCTTCCTCTCACTATGCCTAGGAGGAAGAACCAGGGATCCTTCAAGAGAGCTTGAAGATGGAGTGAAGGCCGTAGGGGCGTGTCCTTCTCCTGTACTCTGTGGTAGCCCCTCCCATCCGGACTGTAGCCTCTCCTTCCCTTGAGAATCTCTCTGATCTGATCAATACAGTGTGACAACCATGGTGCTGGGGAGGTGGCGCAGTTGGTAAAGTGCCTATCAGGCAAAGCCTGAAGACCGGAATTCAGATCCTCAGCCCATATGTAAAAGCCAGGTGTGGCAGTGTGCACCTGTGACCCAAGCCCTGCGGGTGAGGTGGAGGCAAGAAAATCCCTGGAGCTCACGTACCAGCTACTTCTAGACTGAGTGAGTACCAGCTACTTCCAGACACTACCTCAAAAAGAGTGTGGAGAACTGTGGAGGAAAGACCCCTGTC
Organism: Myodes glareolus; assembly: GCF_982192425.1. Classification (NCBI taxonomy): domain Eukaryota; kingdom Metazoa; phylum Chordata; class Mammalia; order Rodentia; family Cricetidae; genus Myodes; species Myodes glareolus. The sequence goes on from NC_142035.1 coordinate 9,047,872, forward strand.
CATCAGCAGGTGACCTTCACATACACAAATCTACATGAATATGCATGTACGCCAGTTCCACACCCACCCCCTACACACACAACAGGCCACACACACACACACACACACACACACACACACGGTGGCAAAAGTGATTCAGTGCCACTGTATCAGCGTGGACTTCTCCATAAGGAGGCAAACACCACACTGTACCAAAGCAAGGATGAGGTTATGCACTGTGTCCGAGAGGAAGGAGAGAAGCTGATGGAGGAGCATCAAGCCACCTGATACAGGGAGCAACATCTTCCTCAGCCTCCCAGCCCATTTGCAGCTAGGTGTAACCGAGGGACCATCTGCAGGCTGTGCTCCATCAAACACGACTGCCTAGACCCTGACCTTCTCAGCCTGCAGCAGCCTGGAAAATAACAACCGATTGTTGCTCTAAGCTGCCAAGTCATCAGCTGAGCTGTGGCTCGGCAATGGATTACTGAGAGGGGCTGGTTTTTGGTTACCGCACGGTCGCTGTGGGGCAGCCTCACTGTGGAGACTAAAGCTGAAAATAACTAAGTGACAGAATCAGACCCAGCCCTCTCTGCTCGCATGAGAGGTGACAGGAGAGATCCTACTCTGGACCAGGGGATTCGTGTTTGTCCAGTTTTAACACGTGTCTCCTGGCTCAGAACAGGATAAAGTCCTACCTGTTGGACTATCCTTAGGGGGTACTAGAGAATACTGCTTTGCTTCCCTTTTTAGCAAGACACAGCTCATGTATGCTAACAAAGAAAGACTATGTGGGGCCTGGGGGATAGTTCAGTGGTCAAGAGCACATCCTTACAGAGGACCCGAGTTTGGTTGCCAGCACCCCAGCGGCTCACGACTGCCTGGAAACACAGCTCTATGGGGATCTGATTCTTGTAGTCCTCATGGGCACCTTCAGTGAGGTATGCTCTCTCTCTCTCTCTCTCTCTCTCTCTCTCTCTCACACACACACACCCACCACACAATAACAATAATAATTAAAAATATTTTTAAAGAATATGTTGAAAATAGGAAAATAATTCCGGCTATTTAAGATATGTGCTGTACGTCCTGTTAGGTTAAACAACAACAAGCTTTGGGTTGAACAGATGGCTCAGGAGACAAAGAGCTAGCTACCAAAAGTGAGGATCTAAGTTCAGATCCCAGTGCCTTTGTAAAAAAACAAGACTTGGGAGGGGTCTTTGCCTGTAACCCCAGCACTGGGAGGGCAGAGGCAGACTTGCTGTCCAGCCTGGCTAGCCCAGTTGGTGAGTTGTTGATTCCTCGAGAGTCTCAGTCTAAAAACATGGTAGAGTGGCTAAGACACTGAACGTTGACCCGTGTTCTCCTCATGCACATGTACGCACACATTTGCGGGAGAATTATCTGTATTCTGTCAATTATGTTTTTTTTTTTTTTTTTTTTCGAGACAGGGTTTCTCTGTAGTCTTTGGTGCCTGTCCTGGAACTAGCTCTTGTAGACCAGGCTGGCCTCGAACTCACAGGGATCTGCCTGGCTCTGCCTCCCGAGTGCTGGGATTAAAGGTGTGCGCCACCACCGCCCGGCTTCAATCATGTATTTTAATAAAACGCTGATTGGCCAGGCAGGAAGTATAGGTGGGTCAACCAGACAGGAAGTAGAGGCAGGGCGATGAGAACAGGAGAATTCTGGGAAGCTGGAAGGTCCCTCCACCATTCCTGCCCAGAACACTGAAGAGGCAATATGTGAGCTGCCACGCTGAGGAAGGTACTGAGCCATGTGGCTAACATAGATAACGATAATGGATTAATATAAGTTACAAGGACTAATAAGAAGCCTGACCTAATGGGCCAATCAGTTTATAATCTTATGGAGTCCAGTGTGTGATTTTCTCTTTGGGGCATGCTAGGCTGTGGGATATGGGGCGGGACAGATACCCCAACAAGCAGGCCCCCTTCATTCTATACACATTCACATACTTTCTCTCACACATGTACATGCACACACGTATGAACTCATAAACGATAAATAAAGGAGGCAGGGAGCCAAAGGAGGGTTAGACACAACGAGAATACTAAAAGGTGACGTCAAAAGCTGGCCCCCACAACTTTAAAATCATGGGGGCCCACAGCTCCTGTCAAATGAAGTCAGACAGCTCTGTTCACACTATGGGGACCTCAAGGCAAGCACTGCTTCGGAGGACAGAACAACGCGACCCTTGATGTTCATGACCATGACCCCGAGCCAGGAAGCAGAGATTAAATAATGTTTTTCAGCCTCTTTTTTAAAAGGCAAGGACGTGTGTAAGGAACACCCAGAAATATTGCCATGCCAAATGGCTAAAATAAATACATGTGACGAGCGAGGGCTCAGCTTTAGTGATGTGGAGACACACTGGCATGGAGCAGGCGGTGTCAGCCGAATGAGCCATTGCTCTATCCGCAGGACGACCTGCATGTGTTCCAAGCCTTGGCGAGGGCGAAGGATTCTGCTGGATGAAAAACGAGCTTTGCTTGCGTCTACTTCTGAGCTTGAGTGCACTCTCTAAAACCTTGGGAATGTTTTGGACAGGTGTCTCCTTTCCAACAGCATAATATTTGGACATTGCATTTTAAATACGTGCAGATAAAATGATATTCCGCGTTTGTATTTCACGTCTAACCAGATGGGATAACAGTAGTGAGGGCTGCAGAGAAACAATCCTTCATGGAGAGTGAACGGAGATAAAACCTCACCTCCTGGTAACCCTGAACAGAACTTTGTGGCTACAAGCCCTAGCATGAATGCTTTATTATCTCAAATCTTTAATGATTTAATGTGCACGGGCCAACATCTGCTGTCTTGTTTCCATACAAGCTAGCAGCATTTTCCTTTTTCAAAAGCTAGGGTTTTGGAGACAATGGAGGCTGACTTTGCCACCTGCAGGCCCGTAAGAACTTGGAAAGATGTGCTCGCTGGCAGAATCCGGCTGCACAGCTGCCACATTTCATCTGCGTGGCATTTGAGAGGTATCCAGATTTGAATTCTTCTAGAGGAAGGGAATGGCTGTTCACCATGTCTCCTTCTTCCAGAACATTCTCTGTTGCCTTCTCTTACCGTTGTGCCCTGCTTTGATCTTCCAATTTCTGAAAACTTGACACTAGACTTAGAATCTTAATTCTTTCAGGTGTGTGTGTGCACACCTAAGTGCTGATATGCATAAGTGTGTGTGTGTGTTTGTGTGTGTGTGTGTGTGTTTGTGTGTGTGCATGTGGAGTCCAGAGGACAATCTTAGGGGTCATTTTTAAGGTGCTGGCCACCTTGTTTCTTGCAGCAGGGTCTCACGTTTATCCTGGGCTCACAGATTTGACTAGACCGGCTGGCCAGTGAGCCTCAGGAGTTCTGTCTTTGTCTCCCTATTGCTGGATTACAGGCGTGTACCTCCTCACCTGGCTTTTTAAAATGTGGGTCCCAGTGCTGGCAAGCCAAGCACTTTGTCAGTTTAACCATCTCCCCAGCCCAGATTTCTAATCTCTTTAGGACACGAAGGCTAAGCAGCTGGACACTGTCATGGGACATTTCATACCATTTGGTGTAAACACCTATTTTCAAAGGGCAGAGATACGGGTGGCCAGTATGCCCTAAACGGAGCAAGTTAGCAATGCAAGTGAGACAGCCGCTGCTATAGTGGCCACAGCTCGCAGAATCTGGAAGTGTGTGGTGTGTTTGAGCTGCACCACGCTCTTCTTATAGGTGGGAGACATCCTATTGGCATCTCCACAGCGTACCCCAGGCTTGGCCCTGGGCTTGTCATTCTAGTGTAGTTGCACTGAGACCTTGTCTCCACAACAACAGCATATGCAAATGTTTATCGTGCTCCTAACTCTGTTCCCAGCTGAAGACTGATGTGTCTCACGTGTGCTATCTCACTCAACGCTCATCAACAGCGTAAGAACTTTAACACCATATAAGGCTTTTTGATGCATACTCTTCCTTTGTTTCTATGATGTGTATGCACCTCTGTCTGTCTGTCATGTATGTGCAGTATCCCCAGAGGCCAGAAGAAGGCATTGCCCACCACCCCGGCCACCAACTGGCACTCCAGATGGTTGTGAGGCACTATCTTACCATCCCCAGGTGCATACTTTCAAAAACAGAAAGGGGAACGCTATTCAAAGGCCTGTAGATGCTTTCACATTTCCATCTATGTTCATTTATCATACAAATCACATTAAGGAGGAATGGCTAAAATACTCATGTTCTGAATATAGCTGGTCTCCAAATCTGGCTGAGTGATTTTTTAAACTTCAGTGTGTGTAAGAATTACAATGCGAGGTGGAACACAGTACAATAACATGCATATGCACACACGTGCGTGCACACACACACACACACACACACACACACTGTATTTTATACATGGCTTAAAGCAGCAGTTCTCAACCTGTGGGTTACAATCCCTTGGGGGTTGAACAACCCTCTCACAGGTGTTGCCCAAGACCATCCTGCATATCAGATTCATTAAGATTCATAACAGTAGCAAAAAATCTCAGTTATGAAGCAGTTATGAAAATAACTTTATGGTTGGGGGTCAGCACAACATGCAGTACTGTGTTAAAGGGTCACAACATTATGAAGGTTGAGACCGCTGGCTTCTAGGGCTTTCAACAGCGGCTCTGACTCTGGACAAATCTCTTCTGCCCAGAAGCTTGTACTTATGACAAGCAGTTCTTCTCTGTGTTATGATTCTCAATCCCAGCTCATCACAACATGAATGTTACTTCAAAATGTGTCACCCCAGCAAAATTAAAAATGCATATTTTCACGTACACACTCTCAGAGGGGATATGTCCTTCCCCCAGACTTTGTGTTCATGTACAATCATAGATGGGATGTGTCACTTGGTTTTATTGATTTAGACAGAACTGGAACCCAATGACCCAGGACAAGTACATTTACTGCTTAGGACTCAGTTTCCCTGTGGGAAACTTGCCTGGATGAGAGAGTCTTGGCTAATGTCAGGCCTTGAAGTAATCTTAGAGGTGCCATCCAATTCTGATTATTGTTTATCTGTTACAGGGCAGCGAATTTCCCTGCACAAATGGTTTTTTGAACACCATATTTAGCATTTCAGAGCAGCTAAGCACTCCGTTCTAGCATTCGAGACAGGCTTCCCAGCTCAGGGATTCACAGAGCTGGTCCAGGTTTTGGCTAGTGGCCAGTGCTACGGGCTCATTGGAGGCTTTAGCTGACTCCTTGCCACTCTAGGACTCAGGCTCTGGCTTCTCACTGGTTACTGGCAGCTGACTGCCCTCAGCTCCCAGAGACCACCTAGGGCCACACCACCATTATGTGGGTTTCCCAAACCTGATCATTTACTTCCAAAGCCAGCAAGAGAAAGACTCCCAAAAGATGGGGATGGCAGCCCTGTCTATCATGGTCACTGAAGGGCTCTCTTCACCTTTGGCACAGTCTTTTGATTCAGCAAGTTCAAGTCAGGCATGATGGTGCACACCTGCAATACCAGCACTCTGGAGGCTGAGGCTGGGGGATCACCTGTTTGCGAGCAGCCTGGGCTACGTGAACTCACCCCGTGTCTCAGTCTTCTTTAGTTACTTGTTTTTAAAACACTCTGGGTGGAGAAAGAAAATCCTGTGCTGTGGGAGAATGCTCTTGCACACTATAAAGATTTGTCACTGATATTGATTTAATAAAATGCTGATTGTCAGTCAGTCATGAAGTATAGGTGGGGTGACCAAACCAGGAGAATTCTGGGAAGAGGAAAAGCTTAGTCTACAGTTGCCACCCAGACACAGAGGAAGCAAGATGAGAATGCCTCACTGATAAAAGGCTCCAAGCCACATGGCTAAACATAGATAAGAATTCTGGATTAATTTAAGTTGTAAGAGCTAGTTAATAATAAGCCTAAGGTAATAGGCCAAACCTTTTTATAATTAATATAAGCCTGTGTGTGTTTTGTTGGGACTGAACTCCTGTGGGAACACGTGGGACAGAAACTTCCATCTATAATCCTGGGGCGTGTAAAGCCGCTTCTCTTCAAGAAGCAAATTAGGATTGCTCTCTGGACAGAGGAGGGGGTGCCTGAACCGGCCTTGGCCCACAACCATACTGATGAAGATTTTGCTTATCACCATAGATCCCTCATCTGGCGTTGGATGACGATACAGATGGAGGCCCGCGTTGGAGCACCGAACTGAGCCCCCCAAGATCCAAACGAGGAGCAAAAGGAGGAAGAAAATGACGAAGGACTGCGAGGGATGCGATCACCCACTGATACAAGGGGTCGGATCTAATGAGAGTTTACCAAGGGCAGTTGGACTGCGACTGAACGAGCACGTGATCCAACCAGATTCTCTGAATGTGGCCGGATTTTCTGAATGTGGCTGGCCTGCAGTCTTTCCGAGAAGCCATTGACAATGACACTGGGACTGGTTTCCTCTGCATATACTGGATTTTTGGGATCCAGTCTGTTTGGATGCTCACCTTCCTGGACCTGGAGTGAGGGGGGAGGAACTTGGACTTCCCACAGGGCAGGAGACCCTGACTTCCCTTGGGGACAAAGAGGGAGGAGGAGAGGGAGGGGGGAGTGGGAGGGCGTTGGGAGGAGGGGCGTAAATGGAAACTTTTTATAATTTAATAAAATTACTAAAAAAAAAAAAAGAAGCAATTTAGGGAGGAAGGATTAGTTCCGGCTTGGGGTCTCAGGGGACCCAGTCCACCTAGGTGACGAAGATGTGGCCGAGTTCACAGGGAGGAAGAGGATCAGAAACAGGGTTGGCTGGAAATGCTCAAACCCCGCCCTCAGCACTCACTTCCTCCAATGAGGTTGCATCTAAAAGCTTCACCTCTTCCCCCAACAGCCCCAGCATCTGGGACCCATGTTGAAGCATGTAAAGGCCTTTCACATCTAACCACAGTTAGGAGGTATTGAGGTGAAGGGCAGTAGTTTCACCTCAGGGTCTCCCAGTGCCTGCCATTTGCTACCACCCATGGGAAATGGCGAGGAGGAGCTGCTAGCGTTTTCCATGGACCCATGAGCCTTCCCCGCTTTTGTGCCCCGAGTTTCGGACTAGTGTCTTTCAGAGGATAATTGGTAGGTCTACAAACTCCAAATAGTGACCAAACTGTCGTCGGGATGAGAAGAATCCAGATCAGGAGGAGCCACAGTCTCCCCATCCTCAAACGGCTGTAACAAGAATGGCAGCCCAGCTCAGGTCTCCTAGGAACAATGGCGGTCCTCAGTGGAGGAGGCAGAGGCAACACCAGCGCAGTCACCAGCTCACAGTGCTGCTCTCCTGCTGGTGAACAATGTGGCGCCTTTCTTTCTTCGAGCCTGAATGGTGCCAGTCTTTCGCCCCTGAGTTCTCTGCCGTTGTTCAAACCACACTCCACACCTCCCACCCGACATGAAACACTTGGAAAAGGGCAATAATAACTATTAACCCCAAACTCCGAAGCTAGCCTTGCCCCCCAACGTGCTAGAGTTTAACCAGAGTCACGTGACCCGTTCGGATAATGGGTTGTTTTCTAAGAAAAACACAGAAATGTCCAAAACCAACTTGACATAATAAAGGAGAATAAAATAGTCATTATGAATAAAATATGTGGGCAGAAAAAAATGTATAAATGATCAGAGCCTGCTGACACAGTAAAGCCTTTTAACTGCCTTCCAGGCAAAACACATACTTTTCAAACTCCTAAGGTCTCTCTCTCTATTTTTTAAAAAGCCTCCCCTGGTGACCCAGGGCAGTTCAGTGTGCTTGTGACATGGATCATTCTGAAATGTCACTGGCCTTTTGCTGGTTACAACATCAATTTCCCCCAGTCCTCAGTTGGTTTTCTGGCTTCATGTACAGGGACATGCGTGCGCGCGCGCACACACACACACACACGCACACACACACACACACACACAGGCACACCACCGTTGAGACACCCTGCTCTCCGCATTCTGTTTAGCAGCTGACATCAGCTTTCTACACACGAGATTTGCCAGCAGTCATGGGAACCACTTCTGCACAGACCGGGTTTGATCTCTGCTGGCAAACAAGTTCCAGAAACCATGTTTTCCTGAACTTATTCTTCATAGGTCAAAGAAAAAAAGACAGAAAACACAAAAAGCACCAAAAGCTGCCTGTGGCCTACCTTCCTAGAGAACCCATGTAACCTTCTATAGGAGACGTGGTAGTCGCCGGCTCACAAACCCCTTTATTCTCTTTTCCCACTTGACTTTTCCCTGGGTCAGACACTTTCTTTGGCTCTTGGAAATATGCTGCCTCTGCTTTCAAGACCTCTACTTTGTGTACATATGAAATATGTTACAAATGAACCCTGTGGGCTCCGCTACTGAGTCGGGACATGTGGTCCAGCCTCAGCCTCCCCATTGCTGGGAGTATAAGCACTAGCTATGCTTGGTTTTATTCCATTCCTCATTCAGGGGCACCTTCAGCCACATCCAGAAAGACTTGTTGGACCCTTTCAAAGCCCACATGGGGTATGACTGTAAGGCAGTACAGCTCAAGCCTGATTGCACTTTACACTTAGGGGGCTTTAAAACTCTCCCAGGCCCGGAACGGAATATCCCGAGGGACTATAAAGGTTTGTAGTTTGAGCTGGGTGAGGGGTGGGTGTGAACATATGTAAAACCATTGGCTTTCATACACAAAGTTAAAGCTGTCTTTTGCAGATAAGGAAAGCTAAAAGAACAAAACAAACGAACAAAACTAACCTCTCCCACCATCCAGGCCACTCTTAGGAAGTCTACCTTAATTGGGCACAGCTTTAGAGTATTCTAAATGCGTCCTAGGTAACACACAGCTGAGCCCGAGAAACCTTCTGTAAGCAATTGAACATCAATGATCTGGAGACATCAAAACAGCTGCAGTTACATCGAGGCATGAGTCCCTTAAATCTACTCAAGTCGGCCACTGGGAGCTGAGCTTGGTTAATCGCCTGTTGCTCTATGTGGGACTTCTCAACCTGGTGTGTGCGGATACAGGAGAGCTAAGAGACAGAAGAGAAGGGAGGGGTAGCGGTGAGAGTCATACCGAGGGGAAGTTGGGGAGTCAGCACACACCCAGAGTGGGGCATTAACTGGCAGTGCCGCATTGATTTCCACTGGGTTATCCTGGGTAAGTCATTGGACATCATGTAGTCTCACTTTGCTCATGTAGAATTAGTTCATTTCTGGAACTTTCCTGCTTTTCTTCTCAGCCTTCTTGGTCCTGTGCCATAAGAAACACCTTGGGTGGGGTAAACCGAGATGGCTGTTTGTACCACACTTTGGTTGTAGGTGATTACACCTGCTTTTCAGACATGGCAGTGAGGGTAATTGTCTTCATGTACAATGCTTGCTGCTTGGGGGTGGGCCAATCTCTATTGTGACCCATTTTTTTCTTCTTCTTTTTTTTTTTTTTTTTTTTTTGCTGTTTCAGAGGGTTAGGCACCCAATAAATATGAATAAAAGCAGTGCTCATCTAAGCCTTCAATTTCATTACCCAAATTAGAAAGCATCTCCTTTATTAATGATGAGGGTCCATTTCCCAGCTGTTTAATAATGTCTTGTTCCATTGCCTGCTCTGTAAGTCTTTGCTGCCAATAGCAAGTTCTTCATGTGAGCAAATCATCTAAATATTTAGCTGCTCTTTCTTCTTCCCAAAGTTCCATGGCTTTGTGTAGCCGATGAGTGCAGAGACCCAGACGCAAAAACCCTCCCCCGCTTCTTTCTCTGGCGTGACTGATGGACGAGTCTAGAGCTGGGCGTGCCTCTGCCATTCCCATCCCTGCAAAACCTGCTCCGTCTACCAAAGGAGTCAAAACAAAATGCACAACGCTCATTTTCTATTCTTTTAGACATGGTCCAGGACACAGCTTTGGCAGATAGAATGCTTATGGGATTCTGCAGAGGGGAGCACAGTAGTCGAAGGAGGCGTTTGTTCTTCTGGTCACATGACCGGCTGAGCTTGGCTGGTGTTCTCCTACTCTTGCCTGGTGTACAGTTTTGGAGATCACAGAGAAGGGTCCAAGCTGCAACTGCGGAGTGAATGCCCGAGAGTCAGAGGCACCCTCAATTGGCTGAGTGCCAGAGCTTCTTCTAAGGGAGATATGCAGTTCCTGCTTCCTGAGCCTCTTGGCTGCTGACTTCCTTGTTGTTTGCTATTAAATATTGCTGTGGAATAATCCTTTTGTACACTGTGAAGATGTGTTGCTCTCATTGACTTAATAAAAGTCAAGTGGCCAATAGCTAGGCAGAAAGAGGTTAGGTAGGCGAGCCCGGCAGAGAGGACACTGGGAAAAAGGTGGGCGGAGTCGCCAGGAGACAGAGGAAGCCAGAGATGAATGTGCTGTGCTGAAAAAAGGTACCGTCACGCGGTAGAATGTACATGAGAGATACGGGTTAATTTAAGCTGAAAGACCTAGTTAGGAACAAGCCTAAGTAACTGGCTGAGCATTTATCATTAATAAGTCTCTGTGTTGGCTACTGGGGAACCAGTGGTCCCAAAGAAAAACCCTGTCTACACAATAAATTCTATTGTACATCTGTGGTGCCCAGTGAGGAGCCAAGTTCTGAAAAAACGAGCCCCTTCAAGAGGAGACCTTCATGCAATGCTGATCCTGGTGGTCAGCTTAGAGCTGGAGTCCAGGCTAAGGGCAACAGTGAAGGAGAACTCAGAGTTGCTTGACATTTGGGAAAGGGGCTTGTCTCAGGCGCTGGGCCACTCTCTTCTGACTGGAACAGCTTGTGCAGAATTCCCCAGTGCAGGTGCCACCCTGTGCAAAAATCTGAGTGCTCGTGATACAAAGGGAGAAAGGAATGGAGGAGAAAGTGTGCTGGCTAACACTGGAGCCCTGTGGCTCCACTTTGCACAGCCCTAAGTCCATCTTTGCCCTTTCTCTCACTCAAGTTGTGAGGGACAGATCAGAGTGAGATTCAGGGAGTAGCTTTTATGTTATTTATTTTTGTATGTGTGTTTTGCCTAAATGTACGTCTGTGCACCATGTGTGTGCCCTGCCCTTGGAGTCCAGAAGAGGGCGTCAAATTCCTGGGGACTGGAGTTAAAGATGGTTGTGAGCCACTATGTGGTTGCTGGGAATGGGACTTGGGTCCTCTGGAAGAGCAGCCAGTGCTCTTAACCACTGAGCCATCTCTCCAGTTCCTGGAGGCTATCCTTAGTAACTCATTCCCAGATCTTTGCTGTGTGAATAAGTTGAGGTCCGAATTTAGGTTTGGGGCAAAGAATCAGAGAGGGGAAATTCCATTTCCATCTTGTATTGTCTTTCCCAGGGGCAATGAGATGTCCGGGGAGGGCGATAGGTAAGATGGAGGGTGGAGCCGGGAGCCGAGGGATTTCCAACTACATCACATCATAAAAATGTGATGAACAGTGTAGTATCACAGGGCAAAAATAAATGCTGTAAGTGCAGAAGCCTCTAAAGCTGAGTACCGAGTCCCCCAGCCTCAGTCTTTGTCTGACTAGTTAGTGTGAGTTCATGCTGAAGGCAGGGTGTGGTGGATAGGAAAGAGGGAAAAGGGCCATCTCTCCCTTGGGTCATCTTAGGAAAGTGCTCGGTGCTGCTAAAAGGGCAAGCATGAGAGAGGAATATTCTGCAGAGACAAAACTGGCAGTCAGTGTGTCAGCTACACCCTTCATGGCAAATCCTTCACAAAATTCTCCTGAAATGTTCAGTTTATTTAACACCCCAACAATCCCCCAGAATGAACCACTCCTTCCTCTTCCTTCCACAGATGGGGAACAAAGGGATAACGGGGCTACTCATTTACCCACGATCTCACAGCAGTTTGCTCTCAGCAGCAGTGTCTAGTTCTTGTTCTCACCCACGATCCTAAGAGGCTTCACTCACCTGGCCGAAGCCACTAGGAAAAAGAAAGCTTCTGTGCAGCTCAGACATTTGAGGAGGGAGCCAGGTCTAGAGACGGGCATGTTGGTTGCCCAAAGACATTTCTTTCTTGTTCTTTTGTATGTGTGTGTAGTGTACCTGGTGTATGTCTTTTAGTATGTGAGTGTACCTGGGGGCACATGTGTGCATGTGTTGAGGGGTAGGGGTTGACAGTGACACTTAATGCTTGTTTGCGGAGGCAGCAGCGCCTCTGCTGTCCATAGCTAGCTGGCCGCATGGAACCCTTTGTCTCTAAATCCCCACTGCTGGCCTTCCAGGCTGCTCCACCTTTGCAAAAATGTAGATGTTGAGATCTCCATGCCAGCAGGCATACTTGCTCAGCAAGTCCTTATCCATGGCTCCACCTCTCTGTTCCCAACATTGCAAATACATTGTAAAGATAGAGCCTGTATGACTCAGAAGTCAGGAGCCCTTTCTGAGTGGGAGATAGGTGGTGGGGGTGCAAGGGAGGTCTCGGTAGCTAAGAGAGCTTGCTGCTCTTGCAGAGGATCCACACTGGGATCTCAGCACCCATATCAGGTGGGTCACAACCACCTGTTCCAGGGGAATCTGACGCCCTATTTTGATGTCTACAGATGAGCAGACATGCAAGTACACATAAATATTTTATTTTTAAAAAGATGGGTTATAAAGCCTTATTTTCTGGGCTGAAGAACGCCTTCATTGATTGAGCAATTAAGTTTCCAGGAAGCAGACCACACTCACTGCCTGAAAGTAATTTACAGGTGGGAAGTGCAAAGTGGGTGCGGAGTGGAGCTTTGTAGCCGGTCAATGCTGCTTCTCTCCGCGGTATCTGCTTCTATTTCTGTGTTTCTTAAAAGGCGGATATGGGAAGGGCAGGTTCCCACCCCTAAGAAGCTATCTGCGATTGATACCTTCTGATGAAGGGAAACTCAGTTTCCTACAATGGAGAGTCACTGGGTCGTCTATTAATAACCCTCCAGGGCAGACCCCAAGACCAGGAGGAGTTGGCCAACACAAAACAAACTCCATGTTTGTTTGTTTTTGCATTTTTGTCTTGTTGGTTTTTTGGTTCGTTTTAATTTTTTTTATTACTTCTTCCTTTCCTTTCTTTCTATCTTTCTTTCTTTCTGAGTGAGAAATAAAAAAATTGGGTGGGTAAAGTGGTAGGGAAGATCTGGAAGGAGTTGGAGAAAGGGAAAAGAAAAGAGGATCAAATATATGTTCAGATTGAATACTTTTTTAAAAGAAAAAAATCTTCATTCCTTCCTCCTCCCCTCCTCCTTCCTGTTACTTGTGCATATGCCTGTGAACCAAGTGCATATCTGGTGCGCAGGGATGCAGAACAGGGTGTTGACTCTCCTGGGTCTGGAGTGAACAACTATGTGGGTGCTGGCGACCAAACTCAGGTTCCCTGGAAGAACAGCCAGTGCTCTTAAGGGCTGAGTAACCTCTCCAATCCTCCTTCTATATTTTATTTTTGTTCATTATTTGACTCTTTGAGACAAAGTTTCATGTAGCCCAGGCTGGTCTCCAATTTAGTATTGTAGCCCAGGATGGCCTCCAATTTAGTATTGTAGCCCAGGATGGCCTCCAATCAGGACCGACCTTGAAATCCTGCCTTCTTGTCTCTAGTTTCCAAGTACATAGATTAAAGGTGTGTGCCACCACACCTAATTCTGTTCCTGTGTGTGTTTTAAAAAGTAATTTTTATTTGTATGTGTATTAGATCCCTGGAGGTGGAGTTACAGATGACTGAGTCACCAAACATGAATGCTGGGAACTGAACTCAGGTCCTCTGCAAGAGCAGCAAGCACTCTTAACCTCTGGGCCATCTCTCCAGCCCCTGTGCATATGTTTTTAAAAGTTTGCTTGACCTGTTGCCTGTGCTGTGTGTCTTTTGACTAATGAAACTGCAGCTGCGAATCTAAAGACTATTGTTTTAAAAGGTGAAACTGCAGCCGCGAATCTGGAGACTATTGTTTTATAAGGTACACGTGGCTGGGAGGGGATAGGACCTAGAAAGAGCCGGGAGAAGTCTAGCTTCTTACTTAGGGGAGCCCGTGGAAATTATCTCTGACCTCACAGCCTGTCTCTGGCAGGGTGGGCGTGGCTCCATTGATTACTGGCAGCTATTTTGAGTAATGAGATGGAGCTCCTGCACAGCAAGAGGTAGATTTTCATGTAAATTTTATGGAAATGAGCATTTATGAGCTGGTGTAGCGGAAGCCCACCCCTAAGGCTTGCCTCTCTCCTCGCAAGGTTGAGCTGGACTTAGGAAGGCAGTCCGTTAGGGTTCCTTGGCATATCTGGGGAACTCGAGCTGCTCACTGTCAGCAGAACTGACATTGTCCTGAGGCATAATCCCAGGGCGACGTGAAGAAAGTTCCAGAAGTGCTGTTAACATCCACCACCACCCCCCCCCCCCATCACTCCCTCGCTGTGAGAGGCAGCCAGTAGTTGTGGAGGCCACGGAAAATTTATTTTCAATGATGGTGTTTGCTAAGAGAGAAAGCATTCCATCACACACTTTTGACTTCACCAGAGAATAAAATTCGATTGTTACCACGCTTGTCTGAAACTAGGTTAATAAATAAAGCCCAAAGAAGTCTCAAAATTATTTCTAGATTACTGTGGAGGATTTGTGGACCCCCTCCCCCAACATGTGTGTTTCTCTTCTCTCTTTTTTCAGACTCTATAAGCAGTCGAGAAGGTCACACTTTCCCAGCCTCCACTACTAGTGTGTGTGTGGAGGACAACTGTGCCCTGCCTCACCGGTTTGTGCCATGCTGGAGCTCAGCTCAGGGCTACAGGCATGCCCAGTAAGCGCTCTCCCAATAGAGCCACCTCCCTAGCCTGCCAGGGTCTTTCCCAGCCCAGCAAACCCCATATAGTTTTAGTTTTTTGCCCTCAACCCTTTATGGACGTTAAAGGCACATGGACACTGAGACTTCTGCCTCATTGCTGTTTTTAAACCTTTGGCAATGTCCAAAGTTGAAGAAGTATGTGAACCCGGGCATTACCACTGCCCCTTCCAGTGAGGTCAAGTTGTATCTGGTCAGGAGCACACGAACTACTCCCGGAACTCAAGAGCTGGCACCCGTGGGCTCTCTGGTGCAGCTTGCCAGCATCAGTCACTATGGTAATGAACTCCCCGTGGCCTCCCTGGGTACTTATTCCACCAGGGGATTTCCCCCCTTTCCTTTTCCAAGAGAGTTCTCAAAACTGATTTAAATATTATGATATGCTCATCTCTGAGTGCTAAGTGGGAGCCGCCTTCACGTTGGCTAGGAAACCTTTTAAAATATATAGTTTCCTCCCCTCAAATGGTACTGCCACAAAGGTGACTATTCTCCTGAAAGAAGTTCCTTTAAAACACACACACACACAGACACACACACACAGACACATGCACACACAGAGACACACACAGACACAGACAGATACACACACAGACACACACACGGACACAACACACACACATCATGAAAGTTGGGCTGCAGGATGACTCTGTACTTTCAGCAAATTTAATGTTGCTAAGCAACTAAGTAACAATAAAAAGAGACACCAATACCCACTGAAAGGAAATGCCCTCCTGTGCAAAGACTTGTCTGTCCATCTTCAGGCCACATAGTTTTTACTGTTCTCATCTTGCATCTGTAGCTCTGGCCTGAAGCATGCCACGTGCAAATATAGAAGGTTTGCTTTGGCCTGGGGTGGGGATGGACGGGGAGGAATAGCTATTGAGAATAATACATGTTTGAGAGGGGTCATTAGCAACTGTTTCTCTCTCTCTCTATCATTCTTTCCTTTTTGAGAGAAGGTCCCACTACATAGCCCATACTGTGCTCCAATTCATGATCTTCCTGCATACCAGCACATAACACTCAGAGAGGGATAGTGATTTACCTAGCGACACACAGCCATTCAGAAAAGCAAACTTTGGCCTGATTGATTCCCAGGTGGTTTCTTTCTGTAGTACACTGTTCAGGTGAATTTACTTGATCTTATCTTTCAAAGGTCACTCTGTGTCCTTCCAGGACCACACCACATACCACACCTTCCCTCACAAGGAGAAATGAAGGAAGTGACGCTCCTATCCCCTCTTCTCTTTCCCCTCCCTCTCCCCAGTGATGAGATGTCCTGGGTGGCCTCAGTGGTTAATCGCAGACACACACTTAGTGACCTGTTCACAACACAGTGATTCACAGAGCTCAACTGAGCAAATCAAGTTCATGGTCCCATCCAAATTGTATCGACTTCCGCTGATATCATTCATCTAAGGGAATAATCTTACGTCTGTGCAATTTTTGGAGGAATAGTGGCTTTATTATAGTATGTTTTTTTAAATGGGTCTCAGTATAAATCATACACTGCTGTAATTAATTTCCCTCCCCCAGTTTCTATGTCTTTGAGTTTGTTAATCTTAAATTTTAGATTAAAAGTGTAGAGGGGGCTGGGGCAGATGACATGGGTAAAAGTGTTGCCTGAAAACATGAAGACCCAGCTTCTCATGAACTCATAAAACACTGGGTAGGTGGGGAACGCCTATAATCCCAGTTCTGGGGCTGTGAAGCCAACAGGATTCCTGGGGCTCCCTGAGCAGTCAGTCCAGCGAAGCGGCAAGCTCCAGGTTCGCTGAGAAACCCTGTCATAAAAGAAGGCAGGAGTGATTGAGGAGGACCCTCAGTGTCAACCTCTGGCCTCCGCACACGCTTGTGCACAGGTGTACACCTTCCCACAAGAACAAAAGTGAAGAAGACAAAACAATGAGCCTTTGCACTTCAGTGTGTCACGTGAGCATCAAAACCCACCTTCCCCCAAGAAGTCTGAACAGCTGCCATCAGGATGGGAACAGAGAAGGCGGCAAGGGAACGAGATGTCCTGAGTGATTTTTATGATTCCCATAACCTTAAAAGGAGTGCAGTGTGTGGAGACAGAAGAGCCTCAGCCGCGCTGGCCCTGGCAGGAAACCCTCCAGAAGGCTTCGCGCAAGGTTTGACATTTGCAGCACCCCTGTTCCTCCTCCCCAATTGCAAAGCATTGCCACCAATTCTACCAGGACGCACATGCCTGTGGGAAGTTCCTAAAACAGGTAGTGATGGTTCACGGGGGACTGCGCTTGAGAAAATCTGAAAATGCTGCCGTGCAGTTGGAGAGAAACACACACTTTTGCGCAAGTGTCTTTGGCATGGCTTTGTGCGGTGGCTCGGTTACAGCTGCCCTGTGCTGGCAGGAAAGGGGCCCGCAGCATGAGGAAAGCAGAGACAGAAACTCTGGGAGGGGAAAACATGCCTGGGGGTCTTCTTTCTCTTTTCCTTCTTTATTTTACTTTTCCAGGGAAAGTTTTAAAGCGCAGAGCGACACAGTCATGCTGGGAAACATCCTATGATGGGCTCTGTCATATTTAGAAAACAGTGTTCCCTGGAACCTGAGGATGAAGCCCGCGTCCAAATGAAGTGATCAAATAAAAACTTCAAACTGTAGTCACCTCGTTACACGCTTATACGCTTGCCAGCAAGTGGGGAACGTGTGGCTGAAATTCAAATTTTAGTCTTGTGAGCTGGCTTGCTGGGATGTGGCAAAGGCTAACGGCTGTTTCTCGGGTGGGTTCTGTCTGTCTTGTGGTGAGACTACATTGACTCAGGAGCTAGCGACTGGGAGAATTAAGAAAGCAAAATTGGGTTGGGATGGGGTGGAGAAGTGTAGCGCTATTTCATTTGTATTTTAATAAACAAAGCTTGCCTGAAGATCAGAACGCAAAGCAGCCGCACTAGTCAGCCACAGAGGCCAGGCAATGGTGGCGCACACCCTTAAACCCGGCAGCCATACAGTCAGCCACAGAGACCAGGCAGTGGTGGCGCACACCTGTAATCCCAGCACTAGGGAGGAATATAAGGTGGGGTGAGACAGGAACTCACGCTCTTCCGGTCTGAAGATTTCATAGAACTCTCTAGTGACTTGGCTGCTTTGCTTTTCTGATCGTCAGGCAAGCTTTATTTATTAAAATACAAATGAAATCTCCCTACAGGGGAGAGGAACGGGTTAGACCTCCCCTCCCCTCCCCCAGAAAACTGACAACAACAGAGGGGCTAAAATTGAAGGAGCCGCCACACTTGAGCTGGAAAATAAAAATAAAGAACATTTGAAAATGAGAGACACGCAGGAGAAGCCCATTAACCTGCTTTATAATGAAATATGTGTTTTTTAAGGGAAAACAAGTTTGCACTAATGAATGGCAAGCGGGTGTGACATTCTAACTTAAGGGGAAACAGCAGTTCACATTATTTTACACAAATCTTTGGGGCAGGGGACATGGGCGATCTGATTAATTATCCAATTAGCTGCTTCAGTTCTTACTTGATCTCGTTAGTGTGACTGGCCTGTCCAAAGAAGCTGGCTCTCTCATAAACTGGGTGTGGCTTCTCTTTTCTACGGGACAGCTGGGATCCCAGGACCATCCGTCATTGCTTCAGCGGGGGCTTTGCTTAGGATCAAGATGATTCCCAGGTGCCCACTGTCCCCCTCCTGCCTGGGACCCTGACACCACTGATAGGTGCATGTGTGCGTGTGTGCGTGTGTGCGTGTGTGCGTGTGTGTGTGAGTGTACAGCTCACAGGTGTTTTGAGGCAGTGTCTTACATATAGAACAAAAAATGACTATCATAAACCTATGGGCAGGACAGGCTTGCACCTCAACCAAGGTGCTTTCTGCGTCTCAAGGGAAGTTCTCTGAATTGAGACCAAGAGAGGGTGTGGATAGAGACATAGCCGAATCCTTTCTAAGAACTAAAATGTACTCTGAGGTTAGGAATGGGAAGGAGAGAAAGGCTGAGGAGAAAGGAAAAGGGAAGGGTCTATGCTGGAGAGTTTTACATCAACTTGACACAAGCTAGCGTCATCTGAAAGGAGGGAACCTCAGCTGAGAAAACACCTCCCTAAGATCAGGCTGTAGGCAAACTGTGGCGCATTTTCTCAACTAGTGCTGATGGGGGAGGGCCTAGCCCATTATGGGTGGTGCCATCCATGGGTTGGTGGTTCTGGGTTCTATAGGAAAGCAGGTTGAACAAGCTATGGGAAGCAAACCAGTAAGTAGCACCCTTCTATGACCTCTGCATCAGCTCCTGCCTCCAGGTTTCTGCCCTGTTTGAGCCCCTGCCCTGACTTCCATCTGTTGGGGAACATTATTGTAAGGTGTGTGACTTCTGCTTGTGTGCACTGGTTTAACTCTGTGAAGCTGTAATTCGTTGCCTGTCTAAAACACCTGGTGATCCTAACAAAGAGCTGAACGGCCAATAGCGAGGCAGGGGCAAGGATAGGCGGGGTTGGCAGGCAGAGAGGATAAAAAGGGGAGCAAGGGGAGAACAAGGAGAGGAGGACTTCAGGGCTCAGCTGCCCAGCCAGCCACGGAGTAAAGAGTAAAGAAAGGTATACAGAAACAGAGGAAGAAAAAAACACAGAGGCAAAAGGTAGCTGGGACAATTTAAGATAAGACAAGTTGGCCAGAAACAAGTCAAACTAAGGCTGGGTTTTCATAACAAAGAATAAGCCTCCATGTGCGATTTATTCAGGAGCTGGGTGGTGGGCACCCCAAAACTAAAAGAATAAAAACATCACACAATATCCTTCAGTGACGAACAGAGATATGAAAGTGTGAGCCAAATAAACTGCTTCCTCCCCAATGTGATTTTTAGTCATGGTGTTTCTCTGCAGCAATACAAACCATAACTAAGACGGGAAGAAAGGGAAGAGGGAAGGAGAGCAGAAGAGCTCTCTCTCTCTCTCTCTCTCTCTCTCTCTCTTTCTCTCTCCCTACCTACCTACCTATCATCTGCCTGTCTATTTTCCTGCTTATCTATCTATCTATCTATCTATCTATCTATCTATCTATCTATCTATCTATCTATCTATCGATCTTTATCTACTCCCATTCCTCTATCTGGTGATATTTTTCTTCTTATTCCATGGGACCTGGAACCAGGATGTAGCCTTTCAAAGGCTATCAAGATGTGCTCCATTCCTCTGCTGAAGTTCTCTAGCCTGTCCTCAGGACCCCATTCTGCAGCCTTGAAGCTCTGTGTACTCAGGCCTCTTGAGTCCAGCTCAGCAATCCCCCTCATTCTCCTTCTGTCTTAACACGTATTCCACTTCCTGTTTCTCAAGACAGCCAGGTTCCTTCTTGAACGACAGTGTTGAGTCTTCTAGAGCATACTCTCCCGGGGTCTCCAAAGTCACCCCTCCCGATTTATTTATGTCTCCTCACAGAAAGGTCATCTCTTTGGAGTGGACTCAAAGAGCCCAGACCTGCTTTGAGGATGACATTTTCCTCTCTTACTTCTGTGTAAGAAACAGAGCCAGGGGCTGGGGAAACACTGGGTTAATAAAGTACTTGCTGCGCAAGCGTGAGGAGCCGAGTTCATTCCCCAGCGCCTACTGGGGATGGTGACCTGCACTTCCAGTCCAGCACTGCACTTCCAGTCCAGCACTGCACTTCTAATCCAGCACTGCACTTCCAACCCAGCACTGTGCTTCCAGTCCAGCACTGCACTTCCAATCCAGCACTGCACTTCCAATCCAGCACTGCACTTTCAATCCAGCACTGCACTTCTAATCCCAGCACTGCACTTCCAATCCCAGCACTGCACTTTCAATCCCAGCACTCCACTTCCAGGCCCAGCACTGCACTTCCAATCCAGCACTGCACTTCCAATCCAGCACTGCACTTCCAATCCCAGCACTGCACTTCCAATCCCAGCACTGCACTTCCAATCCCAGCACTGCACTTCCAATCCAGCACTGTGCTTCCAATCCCAGCACTGCACTTCCAATCCAGCACTGTGCTTCCAATCCCAATACTGCATTTACAGTCCCAGCACTGCACTTCTAGTCCCAGCACTGCACTTCTAGTCCCAGCACTGCAGCTATGATCCCAGCACCAGGTAGGCAGAGACGGAGAATGTATGGAACTTACTGGCCAAGCAGCCTTAGCTGGATCAGTGAGCTCTGGGTCAGCAGGAGACCCTGTCTCAAAAACAAACAAATAAACAAACAAACAAATAAGGTGGCCTGTAGGAGTGTGGCTAAGAAAGACTATCAGTGTACATACATACAAAGGCATGCACATCCTACATGTGAACACATGAACATATATACACACACAGAGAGAAACAGACACAACAATAAGAAACAGAATCCAAGGTTCATTTTGGGGTGGAGTCTCTGGAGGACCTTCAGAAATTTCCAAACTTGGTTCCATCTCGACCATTTTTTTTTTTTTTTGGAGAAAACAGCCAAAGCTAGC
The DNA here is from genome assembly GCF_982192425.1 of Myodes glareolus. Taxonomy (NCBI): domain Eukaryota; kingdom Metazoa; phylum Chordata; class Mammalia; order Rodentia; family Cricetidae; genus Myodes; species Myodes glareolus. Next base: position 9,069,028 of record NC_142035.1, read on the forward strand.
CTAAAAAAATGAATGTGACTTTGTAAAATGGGATGTATTCCTTGATTTGCTATCTTCCTAACCTTAGCCTTGGACTGCGCATATGAAGGAGCTTCCAGGAGGAAGGTTTGGACCTGAGATTAAGGAAGAGCAGAACAGACTTCAGTTATGATAAAGGACAAAGATATTTCCAGCTTGTATTTTAAGAGGAAGGAAAAGGTCATGGGAGTGAGCTGTCGAGAGGAGACATTCTGGGAAGGGCTAGCACAGCTGTCCTGGCTGCTTCCAGAGAGCTGCTCCCCTGTCTCGACCGCACTGGCTTGTGGGTGATAAGGACACCACGCTTACTGAGCCCTTAGGTGCAGGAAAGCTTCACCTTGGGAAACGTGATCTTGCTAGCAAGACACACAGCACCTGAGCTGTGGAATCACACAGTGTGCCCCCGACAGACTGACTGTCCTCAAGTCCGGAGGGGGCCAGCTCAGCACCAGGAGGCCTGGCTCAAGTTACAAATTCCCCCAAGAGACATCAATTTCAGACTTCAGAGGAGACAAAACACCCAGAACTCAGTCTGAAATATTTATGGAGAAAGCATACCATTTAAAAAAAATTGAAGATGGAACAGCTAGATACCGAGGGCTAAGGCTGAGAGGAGAACAGACCCATGAGTAATGTGTTACCCGCAGAGGTGTGGATTTTGCAGCCAGATGGCAATGAGTCCCTCAGCCCAAGCTAAAACTGTCCGGAGTGCAGAGAACCAGCAGCGGAGCCGGGCTACAGACCAGAGGCTGCTGTGCTCCTCAGAAGAAAGTCTAAGTCTCAAGTCCACTTCAAGGCTTCAATGCCCCATGGATGCTTCCTGCCTCTTGTTTTACATTCAAGAAAGCAGACCGAGACATGAGCAGCACCAGGATTGGCCACACAGAACACTGTTTTCCTAGCCTTTCACCTTTTTTTGGACCATGATTATTGATTATTGATTCGTTTATTTATTTGCAGACATGAGCACACAAGCCTCTGTAAGTGTGTGAGTGTGTGCGTGTGTATATGAGCACATGTGGGCAGTGCCCTCAGAGGGCAGAAGAGGGTGTGGGGTCCCCTGGAGCTGGAGTTAGAGGTGATTGTGAGCCAAGGTGCTTGGGAGTTGAACTTGGCTCTGTAGGAGCGACAAGCCCGCTTAGCGGATGAGCTGACTCTCCAGTCTCCCTGAGGTTTTCTGTAAGGACTCTGCTGATGCCGAAAAAGTTGTGGATCTCACCTGAAGGGAACTAGAAACCTCCTGCCTTACACGCACTCCCATTCTAATTACTATTCTAAAATATATCGCCATCTGCCTATATGCTTTAATATACAGGCACATTTATATTCTTGGGGCATAGAAATAAATTCATTTAACTTTCTTTAAATATCTATTGTAATCAACATTTTGAGAATTTCATGCAACACCTTTGCTCATACTCACCCCCGCTCCTCCCCTTCTCCCTGATCCACCCACTCATCTCATTCAATTTCTTATCTACCCCTTGAAGTTTGACTACTATCCATTTTTTTCTTGTTTTGTTTTGTTTTGGCCTCACTGCCTTGCTCTCCAAAACTGTGGATCCTCCTGCATCCAGCTGCAGGCTGGGATTAAAGCACATTGCTATCAAACGCTGTTTGTGGATGTATCTACCAGGCTAGCTGACCAGTAAGCTCTCCTGAATTCTCCACCTCCCAGTTCCCTGTAAGACTACAGACATGTGCTATTGGGCCTGGGAATTACATGGCTTCTAAGGATTTGAACTCGTGTCCTCACATAGCAAGCACTTTACCCACCTGACACTCTTTTCCCATCCCACACCCACAGAGCCTCTCCAGTCCCTTCTTGAGCATTTATGGAGAAGGGGACAGAACCAGACCCCAGCGGCTAAGCAGGTGCCTACTGTGTGGAAAACAGTGGTGTTCTTATAATTACTACGTCCCCCAGGATACCGGGGAGGGATGTGACGAGTGCCCAGGGTCTTTCTAAGCACAGGAGCACTGCCGCAGGAGGACTGCAAGGGGTTCCACGGGGTGGAAACCTGACTTTTCAAAGGGAAAGCCGAGAAATCAGAACTAGGAGGGGGATTATTGAGGAGTTCTCACACAAAGGCTTAAAGGATGGGGAAGGAAAAGAACAAAATGACTTCAACCAGAAAGGTTCACCTCAGAGTCCTTGACGGGCTGGAATTTTTATTGAGCTGCTGAGTTTTTTTGGACTTTTCTCAATTAAATGTCCTTTAAGTGGGAATTAGCACCAGGAAGTCAGAAGCGTTCCAAAGCTCAGAAAAAAAGGAAAAGATGACGGGGTAACTAAAAAATGATGCCCCAGATGTATAATTTGTGCCCAGCAAAATATATTCTGAGTTTTGATTTGACTTGAATAAAATATGTTTTTGTTTTATGAGCTTGTCACGTTCCAAAGCAGTTGATATCATCCTAAATGATACGAGCAAGGCGGGAGAAACCGTTTATTATAATTTGCAAGATGGGGAAATCGAGGCATAAAGCATTAGGAGTCTATCTAACAGAACTCCAGCTAATAAGCATGGCACTCCGGAGCTGGGTGGGTGGTTCAGTCAATAAACTGCCTGCCATGCCAGCATGAGGACATGGATTCCACCCTAGAGTCCAGGAGAAAACGGTGAGGGTGATGCTTTATGCTGAAATCCCACCCTAGGGAGTAAAGAACTGGTCTGGGCTCTATAGCTAGCCAAGTTAGTTGCTTAACAAGCTCCTGGCCGGTGAGAGCACCTCTCTCACAAACCATGTTCACAATACTTAAAATGAAGGCACCCATGGTTGAGAAGGATCCAGTTCTTCTTGGCCCTGTGACCTTGGCCAAATTATGTCAACTCTCTAAGAAGCATCCTGACTCTGAAGAGAGCAGGACTGTTGGGGGCATTGGTGTGTAAAGGATATGCATTCTAGAGAATGTAGTCACTGCTGATACACACACAGCAAAGGCAAAAGGAGTGGCTGCCCAAAGTGGCCTTTGTGAGTTTCTTGGCCCAAGGGACCATAAGTTGGACCCCAGGAACAGCTGAGAGGTAGAATGGCTGCTCAGACTCAGGTCTCTTTCTGATCCTTGGCCCAAATCTCCATCTTCTAGGACAGAATTTAAGACAGAGACCATTCCAGATCTGTGGCCTCCATTGTTAGGGGCCCCCAGGCTTCTAAGTCCATTGTCATTTCCTTCGGCCAGTATTTGGATAATGTTGTGTATCACGTGCATATGCACGCTCTTCTCCTAGACCAACACAACAAGCTCAATAATTACCAATCGCTGCAAAATCCCCACAGGGCAGACCTTCCAACCACAGGCAAGACACTCAACATCCAGTAGCCAAAAGGAATTTGAGGAACGACTCGGACAGAATCCCAGACCTCCTTTTTTTCTTGCTTAGAAAATGACAACAACCATCTTTCTCAGAGCCTTTTCTTTTGGGGAATTAAAAGCAAGATACACAGTTATCCCAGCTCAAGCGCTTGGTTGGAAAGATGGAGCTGACAGTCTCTGCATCAGGTGGACAGGCAGAAACCTTGGCAGAAGGAGATGCTAGGTGCGAGCAGGTGCGAGAGCCACCAGCGCATCCCAGGGTTTTAGGAGGAAGTGCGTCCAGGCTGGCCAGGGGACTCTCCTTCCTCAGTCCTGGCTGGAATCCAGGCACTCACTGTTCCTGGTGCTCAGCTTTCCTGTCCAATTCTCAGAGTGGTATTTATATCCACAATATCACAATATTTAAAGACTCTTTCTTTCTTGTTGCATGATACAGATTCTGTGACACAGAACTTCAAGACCTAACTGAAGATCCAAGTTTGCTCTCTGTAATTTTGATCAGTGTTCCAAGGGCTGACAAACTTCTTCCATCATGGACTGCTGACCTTTCCTTTGGTTCGTGAAAAAGATACAGCAATGTGGCTTTTTCCCCATCTGCCACACTCACCCTCAATAAGCATCTACCTTGTAGGCCAAAGACTGGCAAAAGTTCTCCTAAGGGATGGATAAAGACATTTTAGGTTTTGTATTAGCTATATATTCCCTGCTGCAATCCCTGAAACTTGACACTAACGGACAAAACAGCCATAAATATATGAAAACAAGTGGCATGGCTGTGTCCCAATAAAACTTTATTTACAAAAGAGGTGGCAGACCAGATTTGCTGACTCCTAATGAGGACAGCACTTCGTTGGGTAAGTCAGCAAAGAACCTGTGGGAAGATACGTTACTACCTGCAGCTTGAATCTTGACTGCTTTCACCTGGGCAAACACAGTCACTCATGGGAGTCGATTTTCCTGCAAAGGCCCAGCCTAGAAACAGTAATACTCCTATTTGCTCTCTCTTAGTGTCTTCGTTGGGTTTTCTATCGCTGTGTTAAAACACTGTGACCCAAAGTAACGCGGGTTGAGGGAGGACTTGTTTCAGCTTACAGTTCAAAGTCTCTCATCCCAGGGAGTCAGGGCAGGGACTCAAGGAAGGAGCCTGGAGGCAGGAACTAAAGCAGAAGATGTGAAGAAGGTTTGTTTCTCATGACTTGCTTATCTTCTTTTCTTATAGCAATGGGGGCCGCCGGTCCAGGGGTGGTACCACCCACAGTGAGCTGGGCTCTCCCACATCAATCATCAACCAAGAAAACGACCTACACACTTGCCTACAGGCCAATCTTATGAGGCATTTTCTCAGTTTAGATTCTGTTTTCCCAGACGACCCTAGCTTGTGTCAAGTTGACATAAAAACCAGTCAGCACAATTGATCCCTTGTAAACTGGACACACTATCAAACAGCAATCTTTCCTTGCCTGCTGATACCCAAGATCTTATATTAATGACAATATCACAATATAAAACATTCCAACTTTTAAAATCTCGTAGTCTTTAAAAATTCAAATGCTTTAAAAGTTTGGTCTCTAAAACATCCAAAGTCCCTTTCAAAAGTCAATCCCTTTTAAAATATTCAAAGTCTCTAAAACATCTGCATTTTCTCTAAAGTATCCACAGTATCTCACAAACATCCAGCATCTCTCTAAAGTATCCACAGTATCCCACAAACATCCAGCTCCTCTCTAAAGTATCCACAGTATCTCACAAATATCCAGCTCCTCTCTAAAAGCTCCAAATCTCTGCAGTATTCCAAGTCTCTTACTGTGGGCCCTTGTAAAATAAAAAATAATTTACATACTTTCTTACTGCAAGAGCGAAGAAACTTACACGGTCAATAAAATCCAACAGCTCCAACAGAGTCCTTAGGGGGCTCTCAGTACTTCTCTTTGAGACTTCATAAGCCAGGACTCCACCATCTGCATCTCTCTCCCCATTTCCATCTCCCAGGTCCCACAGAACATCCCATTGAGCTCTGGGTACTCAATGACTTTTCTAGCCCAAAGTTCAGATGCTTCAAACCCTCCAAAAACACACAACCAGCCTGTCACAGAGATTCACTTCTCTGGCGTCAGCTGCTGTTTTCCATGGGGTTTGCAGTACTTTGATAAAAGCACCATGGCCAAAATCAACATGGGAAGGAAAAGGCTGATTTCTTCTTTCATATCCAGCTAACAGTCCCTCACTGAAGGAAGCCAGGGCAGGACCACTTGCTCGGGGGTGAAATGTACAGCAACCCAGAAAGTGCCCGACAGACCTGTTTGCAAGTTAACCATATGGCCTCTTCCCAGATGACCCCAAACTCGTGTCAAGTTGACATAAAAACTAGCCAACACACTTACGTTTCCGGAGGGACCAGACGAGGCAACAGATCTCAGAATGTTTTGTCTAAATTGAATGTGTGTTTAAAGGGTACTGTTGTAATTATAGTTTTCCTCCCCAGAAATCTGCGAGCTTCTAGAGACAAGCTTCTATCTTTTCACTCTGAATTTTGTTTTTTTTTTCACATTCACTTTGATATTCTAGACATTATGTGACTGTTTGTTAAATAAAAAGAAAGCTCAAGGATGGGGCTGTAGTTCAGTTGGTGGGGTGCTTGCCTAAAATGCATGAAATCTGGGGTTGATCTCCAGATGGCACCAGCTGGGTGTGGCAGCGCATGCCTGGCGCAGCCTGGGATATGGAGGAAGGAGGGTCATGAATTCAAAATCGTCATGGGCCACACAAGGTTCTGTAGGCTGGGGCATCAGACTTGGGGCTTTCTGTGCGCAGGTAAGGATTCGACCCTTGAACTCGGGTGACAGGTTAAGCTAAGGTTCTGAGGGATCGTAACCTCATCCCAGTGAGCAGTTAAAGGCTTAGTCTGCGAAGCGATGCTCACCAAGTTTGATGCATGATGCAGGGACTATTAGGCCATGTGTCGTAGGCCGGATAAAGCAGGACAAGGTGGGGGCCACGACAGACTGAGGAAAGTTACCCTCTGCAAAGAGATGGCGGTCCTCGGCTCCGTCGATCCTATGTGGGAATGTGGGACTTCCCCAAGTTTTTGAGAAGTTGGAAATCTGAATATTTAAGTCCATTTCTTAGATATTGAAATATTGGGAGCTAATCCTCAAATTTAGAAATGGATAACCCTTGTTCTCAGACCGTTTGTAACTCTTCTGTCATTTCTAGAAGATACAAATGGAAGTTACTGTAAAACGTTAGAAAATTCTTAGATTTTGTTGTGACATACCCCCACCTTAATGAATGAACGGTCTTTACCACTGCTGTAAAATCTCCCATCATTTCAACACCAAGGCCCCGGCTCATGCTTCGATGTCACTATTGGCTCCAGGTACTGGAAGTCGGTTTAGTCCAACTTCCTGGAGAAATCGGTTTTCCCTTTCTGTTCTTTCTGCTCTCAGCTCGTATCTTCCTCTTCGGACAAACTTTTCCTTGACCTATCTCAAGTTCTGCCATAGTAGGCAATGAACAAATACATTAGATGAGCAAGTGTGCAGATCTACTGACATCAGACTAGGCGCTGCGGTGACGTGAGCACCTGAGTTTGGACCCCCAGTTTCTTTATAAAAATTGTCTGTAGAGCTACCATAATCTCAACACTGGGGGGTGGATACAGGAGGAGTCTGGGAGCTTCCTAACCAGCCAGGCTAATTAAACCACGGAGCCCAGATTCAGTGGGAGACCCTGACTTAACAAGGAAGGTAGAAAGCAATTGAGGAAGATACTGATGCCAACGTCTGGCCTCCACATTCAACAGTGACACAGACCTGAATAAATACACACAGATGTAATGATCTTGTACCAATATACACTACACTACACACACACACACACACACACACACACACACACACACACACACACACAAACACCCACACAAAAGGACCCAGAAAATTGATTCACCAACACTGTGACCAAAACACAAGTGGGAAAATAATTTCTGTAAACAAAAATCTGAACATCAATATGAACCTCAACTTCATAAGCAGCAACTAACTTGGGACGTTGAGAAACATCCAGAAATCTGTCTAAAGCCGGGTTTTTGCCTGATGTCTAAGACTCAGCACTTTCTAAGACCTGTCTCTTGGCAGTGGTTACATGGACTCTTTAATATGCCTACATGGAAATTAGTGGGCACCCTGAAGGGTGTGAATGACAGGGACAGATGAAAGAAGAAGATCTGACATACTTCAATAGAATAGGAAGGTCTCCTATTTTGAGATATTCTTGGAGGGGAGAGATGACAAGGAGGCATTAAAAATGTTAAAGGTTCCACTTGAATCTATGAACTTCAGGAGGAAAGTATCCGTGTCTGCAGAAGAACTTGTGGGTTTTTTTTTAAACCTATCATGAACTTTATGGGTGATCAAAATGACGCTGTTAGATAACTAGTGAGATATTAGAAGGTTTGAAGATCCTTATGCCCCACCCCCCCTTGTTGTCAACAGCTTGTAAAACTGGGAACTAGCTGGGCGGTGGTGGTGCACACCTTTAATCTCAGCCCTCAGGATGCAGAAGCAGGCGGATCTCCGTGAGTTAGAGGCAGCCTGGTCTACAAGAGTTAGTTCCAGGACAGGCTCCAAAGTTACAGAGAAATCCTGTCTCAAAAAACAAAACAAAACAAAACAAAACAAAACAAACCCCTGGGAACTAGGATGCTGACCACAGCTAAAAGAATGGATTTAGAAAGTAGCTTTGGCTCTGGGTGAGCACATGACATTCTGAACTGCCTAGGAGGTCATGTGACTATTGCCAAGCTGGAGTCTCTCTGATTAAAGACACTCATACCACCAACCCCTTCCTTAAAATCCGTCCAAATGGTCAGCTAATTACCAGGCAGGAAAACACCTTCCTGGGAAAGCCGGCAGCTTCCAAACACTTTAGAAATATATAAAGCCTGCCTAAAAATGCAGATTGGCACAGTGGTCCCTTTGACCACAGTGGTCCCTCTGACCACTGCTCACCCTCACTCCTTCAGAGGGCTCTGCTTTGCCCTGCCTGTCTTCTGCTTCCCTCTGTGTGCCTGTGTTTGAACTCATCCACAGAGATCCCAAGAACTGTGAAGTCAGAGCGGGCAGAGCCCTATCCTGATGTCAACACGACCGCACAGAAATCCTCTCAGGAGGGAAAGAAATCCAGAATGCTGACATCCCAACCGGGACTCTTTGGTGTATCCTCAGCATCCTACCCATCTCCACGACAGCTTCCCAACCTTTTAAACACACAAAGCACCACATTCTCTCCTGGGAAAATTCAGTTACAGCCTTGACTGTGTACCAGGCAGTGGGCTCAGTTTCCTTTTTCTGAATCCACATCAGACCTCAGACCCCCATGGTGGTTTCCTCACTAACATCAGATGTATAACTCTTAGTCTGAGTCTGGGCAGTCCATGTCTGCTCTGGTGAAACTCAGGGTCAAAAGTAGCAAGGGAAGAGAGAGTTTGGAAGTGCCTCCCCGGAACACACCACCAGGACAGCTCCATTTAAGTTCTTGTCACTGTACCTCCACATCATTATTTTGTCGATCTCCCTCTCCTTGGCAGACCTTCATATGTTGAACAGGCAAAATTAACAGCCCTAAAGCAACCAGGTGACTTGGTCATTTTCCCAGTGACAAGGCCAGTGTCCCCTTGGCGTAGGGCTGACCTGTCCCTTTTACAGCAGCTTGGCTAAGACCCTGGGACTTGCCTTTGTCTTGCTCCCTTTTCCCTACCGCAGGAAGGGACTATACTATTGGATTTACAGGCAGTTATGGGTCACACCATGTGTGTGCTGGGAATTGAACCCAGGTCCTCTGGAAGTGCAGCAAGTGCTCCTAACCACTGAGCCATCTCTCCAGGACCCTCCCCCCCAGAATCTTAAAAAGGAAACACAATAAGACGAAGTAATAGAAAACAAACAGAACAGAATAGAGGTTGACTCCGTCAACAAAAAGCAAGTGCCTCTCTTCATGTCCTTATGTCCTTATGTCTTCATGTCCTTCATGTCCTTATGTGAAGGTTGGAGGATGTGGAGGTGGGGGCATCTTCAAGACCCCTTCTTAAACCTGACCTACTGACTCTTCCTGGTGCACACATTTCTCTCCACACTTCAGTCCTGATGTCTCCAGTGATCACGTGCTCGTCTCTCCAAGCCTTGCCACAGAATATTCTTTTAATTAGTGCGTTGGTAATACCAACCATCATTCTACTCATTAGTCTGCGGCTTGCCTCACTAAGGAACAAACACAAATGGCAAGAAGTCAATGTTCATTTCAAAACATGTGTAAACAAGAAGCCAGGAAGCCGGAGCGGAGTAACCCTTTGTCATGATTAATGGCAAGGAAAGCTTCCCTCGGAGCGTGAGAAGTAAACGTGACAAAATCACACCCCTTGTGGACCTCCGCGTACGTTCTACAGCACGGAAACAAATTGCTAGGCAGTAGTTTAAAAAGAGTGAGCACTCCGATTTTACCATGGCTGCAATAAAACACCCCGGCAAAAGCCATGTAAGAGAGGAAGGATTTAATTGTGCTTCATGGGTTCAGAAGAATGGGGGCTGCCATCTGGGGAAGGCAGGAGCTTAATGGGGGCCTACAACATTCCACCAGCATCTAGGGAGCAGAGAGAGCAAGAGTGAGAGAGGGAAGTGGGGGAGAAAGGGAGAGAAAGAGAGAGAGAGGAAGAAAGAGAGAGGAAGAGAGAGAGAGGAAGAGAAAGCAAGAGAAAGAGCAAGAGACAAAGAGAGAGAGAGAGAGAGAGAGTAAGAGAGAGAGAGAGTAGGAAGTGAAGCTAGGCTATAAAACCTCCAGGCCGCCTCCAGTTCTGCACTTTCTCTCCAAGGTTCTAGCTCTTGAAGGCTCCTCAACCTTTCCACACAATATCGCCAGCGGGGACCAAGTGTTCACACATAAGCCTGTGGAAGATGTTTCACATTCAAAGCCACAACAAACTCTGTCTTCCTCCAAATACCAGATGCTTCAAAAGGGATTCTGTCCATCTGTCTTTCGGTGTCTATGATGTCACAGCAATACAGTAGAGACTTTGTTGCTGTTGTTGTTGTTGTTGTTTTGAGACAGGGTTTCTCTCTGTAATAGCCTTGGGTGTCCTGGACCAGGCTGGCCTCGAACTCACCTGCCTCTGCCTCCTGAGTGCTGGGATTAAAGCTGTGCACCACCACCGCCTGGTCAGTAGGGACTCTTCCACTTTTCTTGCCCCAATACTAATGTTTGAACCATATTTTTAAAAGTGCTGTATAATGAGGCTACATCTTATTCCTCTTTAATTTTTTTTTTTAAATTTTGAAACTGGATCTTCCCAAACATCCCAGGCTGGCCTTGAATCTGTGATTCTTCTACCTTAGCTTCACGAGTAGCTGAGAAGACAGATAGACCTACATCACCAGACCCTAGCACATTTCTCTTGACTGAACGAATAACCAGGTCTCAGAGATGCTGTGGTCGATTGCTTGTGAAGAAATGGAATTCTGCTGGCTCAGAGAAGCACACCCAAAGAAAGCTGAACAGACCCACTGTTAGCCAAAAGGAATGTTCATTCGTAACAAAACCAAACCCAAACTCTAAAGTTTGAAGCAGGGCTGGTGGTTCACACCTGTACTCCCAGCACTTAGGAGGCGAAGGCAGGGGGATTTCTGTGAGTCCAGGGCTAGCCGAAATGTACACAGTGAGTTCCTGTACAGCCTGAGCTGCAATGTGGGATATTAGTTCAAACAACTAAATAAAAAGAATATCTTAATTTTATTTACACTTTGATGAAAGGTTAATCCAAATGGACACTGAAGAGATGACTCCACAGCAAAGAGCTCTTGCTGCTCTTGCAGAGGACCCAGGATAGGTTCCTAGCACCCACAGGGTGGCTCACAATCATCTAGAATCTCAGCTTTAGGGGATTCAGCGACCTCTTCTGACCGTCACAGGTACTGCACCGCACACACACACACACACACACACACACACACACACACACACACACACACACGGTACGTGCAGGCAAAGACTCATATGAATAAAATGAAAACAAATAACTAAAAAACTTAATCCAATTGTATCCCAGATCATCAGATAATGAACTTCTGGCTGACGAGGCTTCATGAAATCATTGTCTACTGTTGGCATTTGCTCTTGTGAATGAGGGAGTGTTCTGTGACCAGGGTACCACACTTGGCTTTTTAGCACCGTTTCTTGTTTTATGGGGGCTCACGTAATTTCTCAAGGCACAGTTTTGAGAACAGTTGGGGGTTGCTACAACCTCTTCACCCATCATAGTAACATCCTAAAAGTCTGGGTAACATATGGAGCCACTAACTGTCTCTTGAGCCTCTGAGTCGCATCAGGAAGCAAACCCTGGGACTGAATGGCAGTGCCGAGCCTCATGACAGACCTGGGATGTCTCTGCTCATTTCCTTCGCTGCCTTTCATATCACTGAACTGAAACGATCGGGCCTGTCAAGAGCAAGGGCCCGGATGAAAGGCCAGTGCATTAAGACGTGGAATAATTGCCAGGTTCTGAGTGGCTGACATGAATCGTTTTACCAAAAGAAGACAATAGAGTCTCTCTCTCTCCTCTCTCGCTCTCTCTCCTTCATTGCCAACACATAGGAGTGTTACAGGGATGGGGGTGGAGAGGTGGGAGAAAAAAATCCCCACCAACAACAAGCTTTGCTAATTAAAAGTAATATGCCCCCCCCCTTTGGCAATTTGGTAACACAAAACAATTGCTTGGGGGCCACAAGGGGGAAACAAACAGAGACAGATAAGAAATGTTTTGTGTTCATCCAAGCAGAGCTATGTTAATACGTATTATCCCATTACGGTGCATCAACAAGAGGAGTCGGCTCACCAATGCAAGCAAGAAGCATACACTTATCATCATTTGATAACATGTTTAATGACAGATTGACGGGCGATTTGCAAATGTGAACTGGCGTCAGCTCTGCTAAGTTCAGCTCCTGCCGCTGCCTCTGCTAGGCCAGCATATTTATGTGCATAATTTGATTTCTCAGCCACACTGTTAGTACATTTTTAATATTAAGCATGCACGAACAGACAGCCGAACTTAAGTTGCGCTGATGGTTGGAGTTCATTAGACTGAAAAAGATGGGCACACGTGACGGAGACAGAGGCGGTGGTGGCGGGCTCACACGGGAGAAGCGATGCTTAGCAAACGCTGGGTCCATCCGTGCCAGCCTCAGCTTTGCGGCTCATGGAGGCTACAGAGCTCTGTTGAAGGGAGGAAGAGGTAGCGGAAGGAGAAAGCCCCTCGCCCAGAACGTGTTGGTCGGAACTTAACGCAGAGTGTGGAGGAATAGCCGGGTTGGTTGGTTGCTTTTTGAAATGCAACCTCCTTTACCCAAACCCTTCAACACTGTTTGGATCTCTTTTGCTCATTAGAGGTTCTCGCAGGGGAGCAGATGGGAACCATACCTATTCATTCCTCATGAACCTGGCGTATGCCAAACTGCCCAGGATGCAGCCGTTCACTTGCCCTCAGTGGAGGCTCAGCTCGAGGTGAGGCTCACTGGTGCGGTTTCAGAGTTTCAGCAAAATTGGATTCTGCCCTGTCACTGAGCGTTTGAGAAACCTTCTCTAGGTCCACTTCCATTTCCTTATCTGTAAAATAGGCTCAAAATCTCCCCCACATCGGGGCTTGGTGTAGATCCAAGAAGTTAAAAAGGAGATGCCCTGAGCAGCAGTGTTTGCACAAATGCAAGATGTCACACATGCATCTTAAATGACTGGGATCCATCGAAGAGCTACAGACGCTACATCTCAAAACCATTTCTGAAAAGACATTTGAATTAAAAAAAAAAGTATCATCACTCCTGGCCTAGATAATGTTTCAGACGTGTTAGACTGCCTTGGGCCTCCCACATAGACCTTAACTCCGTGGACAAGCTTTCATTACTCAAGATTTGAAAACAAAATAAAACTGCTTCATTAGAAAAGGCCCTAGTGATCCCTCATCTAAGCTTACCCTCTCTCTCTGGTTCCATGGCCTTGTACTCTCAACACTGACAGTATGGTCTTGGATCGCCACCCAACAACCCAGCAGCTCCATTAAGCCACTGGCTTTCTCCCTTGCTCATCTTTGAGTGTTGTGCATGTGTACACAGCCTGCACTAAAGGACACGTCTGCTGATTGGACAGTGGGAAAGAAGAGGAAACGGGGCAAGAGCTACAGCCCAGGGGCAGAACACTTGCCTAGCATGCAGAAGGTTCTAGGCCCAAGTTCGATTTTCACGGAGCAAGAAATTGAAGGACAAATTGCATAGATGTGCACACACATTTATTATGGTGCGCACAGCCCAGGGCAGAGCATGGTGGACTCTGTTTAGGTGATGCTGGGTGATTTGAGCCACATTTTAAAATTCTTAATCCCAGGGTGGTGGGGACATATTTCATGCTCAAGCTGGCATTTATTGCCTCTGGTATTAATTTGCTTGCTCTGCCACATGGTGTCACGGGAAGTCACTCCTGGCTCTCAGCTGTAATTTCTGATGTAAACCGGCCAGCTTCAGGAACCTGTTATAAACACCTTGTGATTGAGCGGCTGCAGAAGAAGGAGGGCTATGGTGCATGTGGTTTCAATGAAGGCCCTTGTGTCACCGGGTTTTTGTGGTGTTTATGACAGACTTGGGGTCCTGTGCATGAAGTCTTCAAGGACCTTCCTGGTTAAGCAGGAAAGGAAGGAAAGTCATTTCGTGGGCTTGAGCCATCCTGCCCAGTTTAGAGAAACTGCTTTAAGATCCGTACCTTGCATGCTGAAGTGTTCCAACCAGTTGCTTCTGCTAGTTTTTACCTTGTCTTTGTACCTGTCTGTTGTTCTGTCCTTGGCAAAGACGTGTGGGTTGTCCTGGAGATCCTAACATACTATTAAAGTTCTGGTTGAACCAAGACAGGGGTTTCATCTGGATCCACCATGAGAGGGGAGAAACAGGGCAGACACTGAGAGCCACAGGGACAAGGCCTTAGATTTGGGAAAGCAGAAGGTGTGTGTGTGTGTGTGTGTGTGTGGGTGTGTGTGTGTGTGCAGTGACTGAGGGAGTGCACACTATTGAGCCCACCATTTCCCCTTTATCCATGGGAGCCTGTTCCATGACAGACCTCTGCCTTTGATGAAGCAAACTCATCTTAAATGAGAGAAAGGTGTGCATCGAGTTTGCCGGGCAGCAACAGTTTACAAAGTTTTGTGTGTACGCTCCATGTTCTGCTTATCAAAATCTCTTGTGTTCAAGTGTCTTCAAACCACCCCAGCTTCACCAAGTGAAACAAGGGAGCTCCTCTGGTTGACTTTTACCCTCGGTCAAATGTTGTGACAGCCTGGCCCAGCACTGGGCGTGTGCTCCATCAGGTTCACAAGCTCTTATGGAAAGAATGGCTGTTTGCTGATCACGCCAATCAGATATGGGGCCAGCGCTTAGTGGTCCTGTTAGAGGAACTCCCAGGAATGAGATGCCTTATACAGGGAGGACAAGAAACAGGGGACAGTGTCAGACCTGCGGATCCCAGACTAGAACTGGTCTGCTCCAGAGATGTGATGCCAGGGTCATTTGGTGAGAAATGGCCATGACTCCAACTTTCCTGGTAAAAGCTTAACCAGGGCCAGCTTCCCACTCTCCTGACAGCAGCTTGTTGTTCTGATTCTGAGGTGACTGGTTAGTGTCTCGGGACCCCAGATTTGAATCTTCGAACCCTCTTCCTTCTCCTCTCTTGTCACTCTCCATCACTTCATTCGTTGTCTTAGATGACACTTACAAAATGCCTTCCCATGCCGTCTGAACACACACTGGTGCTGGGATGGATGCAGCAGCCACATTTAGGTTTTCCTATATCTCCCGCCTCCTCTGGTCCGCCTGGCGAGCACAACCGGCCGTTTAAAGGCCACAACTCAAAGCTCATGTCGTAACGAGTAGAACTACTGTGGCCCGAGTGTTTGCTCTGTCCTAGGCATTTCAAAATTAATCTTCTGTTTCCTTTCTAGTCACCCTAGTTATTAAAAAAAATCTGCCTTCAATCCAGCATCATTGAACTTCCTGTAGGAAACCAGAAGTAAAGCTCTTTGGATGGACCACACAGTCTTGCCAGAATCACCCAACTCACCACTGTGTCCTAGAAGCAGGTGTAAATGGTCTGCAAAGGACCGAGAAGCCAACAGTCCCCAAGACTACCCAGAGAACTACGAGGCTAACAGGATAGCTGTAAGAGCAAACTGTTCGGTCTGCTCCCAATGGGTCAGGTACAGATTCTAACGCAGTGGTTCTCCGTCAGGCATGGTGACACACTCCGTAAACACAGCATGGGGAGACAGACACCCGAGGCACTCCTCCAGCTCGAGACCTACCTGGTCTATGGAACCTGGACTGAAATGGAGGCAGTCCACCCCACATACCCTCCACAGACACGTGCACACATGTAATAGAAGCAGACGGTTCTGGGAGAATCAGAAGAGGCAGTTGCCTCGGTGATAAACCCCCTGGCTCTGTGAAAACTCAGGCAATTCATGATTCGGGGCTTGCAAGCTCCTCTCTTAAAAATTTCCCCACCCTTCCTGATCCCCTCTTCTTCTGGTACCTTGCTGTTGTTCCCATTGAAGGCCCAGTGGTGACAGACAGCATGGTGCTTCCTGAGATTTATAGGCAATTGCTGGCATTCAGTTATAATTCCCTATTTAAGATCTTGAAAAGAGCCTGTAAGGCTCACCATGAGGGCCTCTTTACCATGATATATATAATTTGAAAATTAGCTGGAGGACAGAGGGGGATGGGTGTTTTTGACCTGGTAACCCAGAGTCTCAGAGTTCACAGCTTGATAAGGTGAGCCGGAGGAACTTGCTGAGTGCTTAAGCAAATGCTTCTGGGAGTTCTGCGGGTGCCTGCAGTTCAGCCAGGCTTGTCAAAGTGTGAGACCACAAATGGTATATTGATAGGAGGGTCTCTCCCCCCATTGTTAGGGACACTCTTGCATCCTTGACATAGACCTCTCCCATTTAAATCACTCTATCGGGAAGCAAGCAGAGCAGAAAAGGACTGCAATTTCTGGCCAAGGCCAAGTAGCCTTGAATGAGTAAGACCAAAAAGAGCTTCTGGAGACACTGGGAGACCTAAGGCCCTGTTGGCTCTGCGTAGAAAAAGCAGTCTGAGGACTTTGGACAACAGTATGTACCGTGCTTACCTGGAGGGAATGGGTGCGGTGAAGATGAAGAAGGGGCAGGCAGAGAGAAATCCCGCCCTTGGGGAAGGAAAGATGGGACACATGTTTGTCTGGTTGACTCCAAAGGCTCTTGGGTGCTTACACCGTGTCAACCCTCTACGACCTTGCGACCTCGCCACCATTCCCTGGCTTGTTTCAGCGTCAAGCTGTTACAATTACGGATCTCTCATGTACTGACATTTGACACCCTCGTCAGCTTTCCTGGGATCCACAGAACTCTGCCGCCAAACTGAGTCATTAGGGGATATTTCAGCTGTCATGGGCCTGCTGAAAGGGACATTAAATCATTCCGCGAGGAGCAGTGTGTGACTCCAGTTCAGCTCGCAAGGAAATCTCCATTCCTTCCCCACCCAAAATTGGGACTCTCTGGTCGTGGTGTTCAAAGGAAGGAGGCAGGCAGAGAAAAAGGGGTTCAATTAGGATGGAAACTAGGGAGGCAGCACCCAGGGACCTCTCATTTGTACTTTGAAATTCCCAGGGAGGCGGAAGAGGAGTATGTTCCTTTGATTACCATGAACTCTTCTGGTCCAGGGCCAGGAAAGGTGTGATTGGGACCTGGGCTGGTCCCTGAAGATGGAGGGAGGCCCTCTGTATCCTGGTTCTCAAGTCCGCCCACATCTCAGATGAGGATGCCATAGGGCTGATCCCCTCTGCCACTGTCTCTGATTTGCTGTTCCTTCCCTTCCTAGACTCCTGTGTGTTCTGCACAACCCACAAGTCTTTGTCCTGCTTCTTCCCACGGGCCGTGGCCTCCGCACCATCAGTGCAACCCAAGGCTCTGAAGTTGCCTTACCAGCCCCCATCCGCCTCTCATTGCTGTCTCATGCCTGTTTTAACTCTTCTCACCCATCCCATACATTGTCCATGGTAAACTTTGAAGAAAGAAAAAAGATTGGGTCTTCGTTAACGTCGCCAGTGGTTGTATGTGGGATCAGGGGAATCCAAAGTTCTCCATGCAGCTCTGACTTGTCCCGTGGCCCCCCAAAGCCTATGCCCTCTGAAGCCTATGCCCCTCGAAGCCTATGCCACCTGAGACCGCATCACCCTGTTTTGTTCCCTCGTTCAGGATGCTCTGTCTCCAATCCGCCACATGCTCGACTCCTAGTCAGCTTCCTTCCTTTGTCACACTGGCTCGTGTCTAAAGCACCCTCTCCCAGTTCCTTTCACTGTTCTTTTCTTCCTCGGTGTCTCCTAAGTACCCTGGAAATGGTCACTTATTTATGTGCTCAATAAGTGTTAGTTATTAGTGTTCTCATGACCTGATGGTCCCTGATTCGAATGCAAGGCTTCATCTCTTCTTTCTTCCTTTCTCCTCTCTCTCCCTCTTCTTCCTCATCCCTTTCCTTCACCCTCCCTTTCCTCGCTCCCTTTATTTCCTCCCTCCCTTACCTTCCTTCTTTCTTCCCTTCTTCCCTCTCTCCCTTCCTCCCCTCCCCTCTTCCTCCCTTTCTTTCTCCATCCCATCCTTTATCTTTCCCTCTGTCCTTCTTTCCCCCCTCTCTCCTCTCTCTTCCTTCCCCCTTCCCTCTATTCTCCATCTTTCCCTCCTTTCCTCCTTCCCTTCTTCCTTTTGGTGCTACTGTGTTTCTGGCCTCAGAAGCCATAGGCATTTCCCTCCCAGTCTGATCCAGAAAGACATTTCTTCACCCAGATGTACAAACCTCATGGCAGAGCATCAGTCTCCTGGACAAATAATTTATATGGTGCTCTGGAAATGTTTGTCCCTTCCTCATGCTGTCCTGGGCTCTTTAGAGCCCGAGGACACCTTCACTGGACAACTATTGTGCACTGGGTGCTACACTGAATGTCTTACACTTTTGTCTGTCGATCTGTCTGTAGAGGAATGACATGAGCATTATTCATTTCATGTATGAGTGGTGTCAAAAGGAAACTGTGCTCACCTCCTAGAGAGCTCCACACCTTCTCTTCCTCCCTCCCTCCCTCCCCCCTCCCTTTCTCCCTTCCTTCCTATTTTTATAGGGTAGTCTGGATTCTAACAAATACCATCCTGAGCCAGCCTGGCACATGCCCTGCCCTAGGCGTTAATGAAAGTGTGTGCAGGGGGCATGAGAGATAGACTGAGGCTCAGGCGAGCATCTACTACAGTGCTCACTCCCAGTCCCACATCCAGCTTCAAGGAAACCCTGCTCTGTTGTTTGAACAAAGCAAAACCCAGATGAGCATCTGCCTCCATGGTACCAAGAAAACATGTAGACAATAGCTAGGAGCCATCTTTCCAGATCCAGCCTTGCTTCTCATCTCCTGACTCGGTGTCTACTCTGTGACAGGACCAAGCACAGGTTAGAGCTTGTTGGGGTCTATCTTCTGTGTGAGCACAGGTTAGCTCTTGCTGGGGTGTATCTTCTGTGTGAGCACAAGTTAACTCTTGGTGGGCTCTATCTTCTGTGTGAGCACAGGTTAGCTCTTGGTGGGTTCTATTCTGTGCGAGCACAGGTTAGTTCTTGGTGGGGTCTGTCTCCTGTGTGGGCTGAGAACATCTCGTGGGTCGAGTCAGTCTCTACACTGTTCATCTCTGAAGTCCCAGCTCCAGTCAAATCCCCAGCACACAACAGGCACATGTGCTTGTCTTTATCAGATGGAAATCATGGAGGCAGGAGGTGTGACTTGGTTTGTCCTGCCACACTGCTGATCTTACTCTGATTAGAATTGGTAGACAGCGCCACCAACCTACATTCTAGGGCTAAGGGTCAATCTCAACAACTCTGAGGATGTGTGCATGTGCGTGTGTGTGCATATGCGTGTGTATGTCTGTGGATGCACACGCATGCAGTGGGTATAACACCTGGTGCATTTTCCCATGCACAGTCTACTTTTTTAAAAAGTATTTGAGACAGGGTTTCTCTGCATATCCTTGGCTGTCCTGGAACTCTGTAGACCATGCTGGCCTCAAACTCACAGAGATCCACCTGCCTCTGCCTCCTGAGTGCTGGGATTAAAGGCGTGCACCACCACTGCCCAGCAATCCTCGTTGTTTTTGAGATAAAGTTCTTTCTGGCATGGACCTTACCAAGCCGGCTGGCATCTGCCCTTTTCTACCTGACCATTCACAGCTTTTAAAGCCTGAGTTCTTGGGTCTGAACTAAGCCTCGAGCTTTTGCAGCAAGCACATTACCAGTTGAGCCTGCGCCTCAGTCGGAGGACAGGTTGCTAACTGAGGGTCCTGGACACCAGTTGCTCTCCTACGCAGATACTTTGAACTTTGCTCTGTTTTTATCTTCTTGGTGACCTATAAGTTTGCCCTTTGTGTAGTCACATGACAGGAGAAGCATCTGGACCCTAGAGGTGATCATAGAGGTGGCTGCTCAAGGTCCTCAGGGAGCAAGCAGAGGGCCAGCCTGACATACCAGTTTCTTGACTCTGTGCTCTTCTCCCCTGACTTAGCTGGCCTAAAGTTCCTGCTGAGGAGTCTAGTCAGCAAGAATCCCACCTCCTGAGCCAGCTGGCAGGCTCTACTCTTCACGCCTAGAGCCCTACCATTTGCCATCCTCTTCTGATTGAGGGATGGAGCAATACTGATTGGTTCTTCAACATCTAAAGCAGAGCAAAGATGATCAAACAGGGACCCATCACCATGGTTACAGGCACCCAAGAGAATACAAAGGAGGCAGCAAAGGGGTAAAGTGAAGGCCCCAGCAAATAAGTGGGAAGAAAGCAGCCACAAACAATTAGACAGGACACAGTCCTCTGGTGAGCAAAAATAGAATTATTTGACTGTGAAATCGAGTAATGTAGCATTGAAAATAACATAACCTGAAACATATTTTTTTTCTCATCAATGAAAAAAATGCCAATACCAGATAAAACCAAGAATACTTAGAGACCTAATCTGCTACAGACCTAAAACGGTAGAAAGTTATCTGTGCCATACATCTGGGTGTTGGAGGGCTTGCAATACTCTTCCCAACCTGTTCACTTCTCCCGAGAGTAACAGGCACGTGTATACCACACACTTCCGTATAGTAAGCTCTTGAGAGAATTTGACCAAGAAGACAAAGATTGTAACTGGTCCATGCTTGATTCTAACCCTTCATGTCCTACCTGCTCGGTCTTGCCGAGTTACTGCACCTCTCTGGGGTCTGTTTCATCACCTGGAGTCTGGTGTCATCATAAATATGTCCTTAGAGAGTTTAATGGAGAGACTGAGGCTGTGCACATACGGACCTTACCATATCACACTCATCGCTTGGCCTTTGGTAAGTCAGGACTGGGCTCTATAATTCACATCAACTTTGCTGGTGAAGGGCTGTCCTGGGAGCTCCATTTTCAGGGTCCAAGGACAGAATAGGTCCCATGGATGGTGAGGTGGTGTCCATGTAAAGGAAACACAGGGGCTTCTCTTGTGTTCCAACACACACACATGCGCGCGCACACACACACACACACACACACACACACACACACACACACACAGTATCAGGAATCCCTGGGCATCTCCATGGTATGTAGACTTTATAGGTAGACTTTATAGGTGGACTTCACTGTGCCCAGGGTTTTGCCTTATTCTTACTTCTTAAAGAGCAATTTCTGTTTCTTCAAAGTTAAATTTGTGAATGATTTTAGAGTCTCTATGTATTCCTCAGAGATCATTTAAAACTATGTCAGTTCTTTTTGTCAAAGAAAGCACCAAAAGAAGAGGTGTGTATTACCTGCTGCTACCACAAAGCCATCTATTCAAAACGAGGTTCAATGAATGCGAGTCCTCCATCAATGCCAATGGAAATGACAGCAGTGACACCAAATACATTGTTCTCTGCATGAGTGTCGCCACATGTGGTCAGTGTCATCTGACAGTCACCACCACCACCACCTCATCGACATCCTCCTTCTCCTCCACCACCGTCATCATCACAGTAATCATCTCATCACACCTGGTATCGCCAACATCATCTTTCGCATCTTATCTATCATCATCATCATCATCATCATCATCATCATCCTCATCACCATCATCATCATCACCATCATCATCATCACCATCATCATCATCATCATCATCATCGCCATCTCATCAACTTTTCATCATATTCAAATCGCTATAGTCATCATCACCATCATCATAATCTCATCAACACCATCATTAGCATCATAGCAATATTATTAATGTCTTATAAATATGAAAATTCATCACTACCACCCTCATCATCACAAATATATCATGTCTATCTAATCATCGCTGCCATTACCATAGTTACCATCACCATCATTCCAGGTGCCTCTCATCTTTATCACTATCACCATCACCACCACCAAACATTTTATTACACCAATATCAGCATAATCATTTTTAACATCTTCTTCCTCATGCAACCACTATCATCATACAAATATCGTAACTTTCATTGCTATCACCATCACCGTCATTGCCATATTCATTACCACCGCCATCTTCTCTTCTCAGTGTCAACATCATACCAGTACCACCATAATCATACCAATATCATCATCACCACCACCACTGTCATGTCATATAAATATCAACATCATATCAATATCATCATCATACCAAAATTGTCACCTTCATCATCATCATCATCATCATCACCATCACAATCACTGCCATATCATATTAATATCAGCATTATATCAAAATCATCACCATCATCATATGAATGGAAAGTTCCAATGCAGATCTCTCTGGAACATGTTTCAGACAGCAGTGAATTTGTGGGTAGCTGGCTACAGAGTGGGAGGGGGAAATGAGATAGAAAGAGAGGGAAGGCAATGGGAGGAAATGCCAGTTTAATACTCTCTCCCATTCCTTGCCCGGGGCATTACTTCCTTCCCACCCCAAGGACTCTTCCGGATAACTCTGCATTCACAATGTCCTTATTTATTCAAATCAAGTGGCACATCTATCCCAGCTTTTCATCTAGATCTTAAGTGAAAGGGAGTAGATCTGTGTTTTTGAGGAGGCATCCAGGAGGGTGGGGGGTTAGAGAAAGTCAAGTTCATCTGGCACTTTTTTGTGTGCCAGATCCACTGCCAAGGGCTCCCCCACAGACCACCTAATGTGGAGTACAAATTTCAGGATGAGAAGTGAGACTGTGAGCTCATTTCCTGCTACTGCGATCCGCTCCAGGTTCCTTCGGCCATCCGGATATTTGGAGTCTTTTGAGTGTTTGCAGTCTCACAGGAGGACTAGCATCGTAAGTTGCACATCTGGGAAGAAGCCACTAAGAATCAGCGAGACGTTGTACTGGTGGGACTTAGGGTCAGGTATGAGAAATCTGAAGTCTCTCCTAGACTCCGAGAGTCAGGACAAGAATATTTCAGATTAACTGAGCCTACTATGATTTAGCTTGTAGATGTCAACAATCTCTTTAATCTACATCATGGCCCTGTGAAGAAGAGACTGGTTGATTCTACTTGAACAGTAATTAGTCAAATGAAACATCATAGCTTTAATTGTCAGCTTTATATAGCCTAGAGCCATCGAGAGGAGAAGCTTTAATTGTGGAATTGCCTAGATTTGGTTGGTTGGTAGGAGTGTCTGTGAGTGATTGTTTTGATTATTAATTGAGAGGCTGGTCCAACTCATTGTGGGCTACACCATTTGTGGTGGTCTGAATGAAAATTGCACCATAGACTCATAGGGAATGGCATTATTGGTGGCGTGGTCTTGTGGAAGTAGGTATTGCCTTCTTGGAGAAAACATGTTACAGAGAGGTGGGGTTTGAGGCTTCAGAAGCTCAAGCCAGGCCCAGTGTGTCACTCTCTCTTCCTGCTGCCTGCTGATCAGTACCTGTTCAGCACTATGTCTGCCTGTAAACCATCATGCTTCACACCATGATGATAATGAACTAAACCCTGAAACTGTAAGCAAACCCCAATTAAATATTTCCTTATAAGAGTTGTCATGGTCATGATATCTCTTTGCAGCAACAGAGACCCTTAGACACCATTCTTTGGGGAAGTAATCATTGCTTACATAAAAAATCTGGATAGGGGCTAGAAGATAGCTCAGCAATTAAGAGTACTGTTCTTCCAGGGGATTCAGATTTGATTCCTAGTACCCATATAGCAACTCACACCATAGTGATATTTTGCTTGTGCTTTAACAAATAAAGCTTGCCTGAAGTGCAGAGTGCTGAACTTGCTACACGAGTTAGCCATTGTGGCCAGGCAGTGGTGGCACACACCATTAATCTCAGCATGGGAGGTGGAAGGGGAAGGGATGTGGCTGGTCTGAGAGAAGAATGTAAGGCAGGAGAAAACAGGAGTTTGGGATTTGGTCTGAGGCTTTGTAGAGACGGCATACAGTCTAAGGACTTGAAGAGACAGGATATCCCATTCTGTCTGAGAATTTCATAGAGGTAAGAACTAGTGACTGACTGCTTTGCTTCTCTGATCTTTCAACTTTCACCCCTAATATCTCACTCTGGGTTTTTATTATTAAGACCAGTTGGAATTTGTGCTCTACCCATTTGTAACTCCAGCCCCAGGACTTCTGATACCCTCTTCTGGCTTCTATGGGTACTGCACACACGCCTCACAGACATACATGTGGGCAAAATACCCCCCCCCCCCAAATAAAAAAAAAAACCAACCTAGCTAGAGATGGCTTAAGGAGTGAGCCAGAGCGAGCCACCAGGTAGTGTTCCTCCATAATTCCTGCCTACAGGCTCCTGTCTTGAGTTCCTACTCTGACTTTTTCAATGATGGGCTGTAACCCTCACACATAAACCAAAATACACATTTCTCTTCAGACTTTTTGATTTTTGATCAGAGATAGCAACAGACTGTCACTAGAACAGTAACAAATTGAGATGGATATTTGAAAACAATTATCATTCATTTTCACTAATTATATTAATTCTGAAGACAGCATTTGAAGCCCAACCCATTACTCCTATGTGGGAAAGGAAACACACCACAGACTTGAACCAGGGAAGTCAGTATCCAGACCCCACATGCGTCTTGTATGATAGAAAGGAATCATGGCCTGGTAACATCACTTACGCTTGATCCCTGCCTCATGTGGCCATACCCAGACTTGTATGTCAATAGCACACAGGGACAAAAGCATCTTTACTTCCTGTTTAGAAAGAGCCACTTCTGGTCCCTAGGTTCCCATCTTTATGACTCTACACGCCAAAATGAATGTAAATAATTCAGATTCTGGTCTGTATTCTGAACAAACTCAACTCATATTCCACCGAGAACATAGATTTGGGGGAGATATCCAAGATTAGAGTAGAAAAATATTTTAGGCGAGTGGGCATTCATATATATGCCCCAAATATCTTGAGATATTTCCCCAGTTCAAATTCTACACATTCTTCCCCCAAAACCCGAGGACCCCAATTCTCAGTGACCCAGCCAACTCTCCTGTGCCACCGCACAAGTGTGGCCCTTGGGAAGTCACAGAGGTCTAAGAGCACAGCTCTCGCGGAGGAGTTTGAACCCAGCTGCAGTATTTACTACAAGAGCGACCCCAGAAGAATCCCTTGAACTCTTTGAACTCCGTTTTTCATAACTGTAGCAAAAACCAAGATCGCTCAAATCACCATTTCTAGAAGATGTTGGGAGAACTCAAAAGCATCTCTGGAAATTGCTTACTTCGGGCTTAGCAGACACGAAGTCCTCAGTAGATACCAGTGTTGGCTAATGCCTTAGGACTTGTCTATTCCTTGCTTGGTTTCATTCATTTGTGCATGTATATAATATGCATGTATGGATGGATGGATGATAAATGATTTAGTGTGTGCACATGTGCCCACATGTGTATGGGATGCACACACCAGGTTTTGATACTTGGTGTCTTCCTCTACCACTTTTCACCTTGATTTTGACCCAGTATCGCTACCTGAACCTTGAACTTGCCCATTTGGCTAGTCTCACTGGGCAGTGAGCCCCAGGATGCACTTATCTCTGTCTCTCCAGTGTTGGAGTCACAGATGGATGCTGCTATGCTGTACTTTTTAAGTGGATGCAGGGGACCCAGGTTTTCATGCTCAAGCCGCAAGCTTTCAGCCAACTGAGCCATCTCTACTCTACTAGGTGTGTATGAGCATCTCACTGCGGCTCTTGCTGACACCTGATGCCCACTAGACAGATTCAAAAGTGAGTTATTGGATTAAGAAGGGGCGGTACAGGTGACAATGGCCACATGGTAGAAGCAATGTGTGTTTAGAGTTGGGGGAAGTCGGTCCCTCGTCCTCCCTTGCTGTTGACTGTGATCTTGAAGATTTCAGTGTGACTGTGAGCATCAGGGTCATTTTGTGCAATAGGCGTCTGGATGACCGTCGAAATGAGTGAAGGGTGCCAGCAATGGGCGGGCACAGGCGGAAATGATAGGAGCCACCAAGGGACCACAACTTACTTCGCATCCTCTCGCCCTCTCCCCTCTTGATCACTTCTCTTGGGCTCCTGTATTTTTCTCCATCTCTCTCATCACAGGGCCTCAGAACACGAATCCCTCTGATCTGGATCATACTTCCTATTATGGGCACTAACACCCAGCTGTCCTGCACACCATCTCTGACTGTCTCCTCAACCTTCCCTCCCAGGTTCAAGCCCCTTCTTAGAGCCACACAGACCTCTCCTTGGTGACATTTCTCATCAGTGTGCTTCGTTCACTTGTGATTGGATGACTGTCACCTGACTGGAGCACCATGAGGTGACAGTGTCACCATGACTGCCTGGTGTCCCCAACATCCTCTTTAGGGTCTGTAACAAGGCAGATGCTCAGCAAATATTCATTGGATTTTTGAAAAAAAATAATAGTATAACTCTGTTATTAATATAGAAATGACTCTTAATATTTGTGATGATGGAGAATGAAATTGCCTCTACTTGGGAAACCTCAGAGAAAAGGCTTTGATTTGAGAGGAGCCTCCCAATGCTACCACCCTGGCAGGGTCTTGGCTAGCATTGAAAAGAAGTGTGCAAGTCCTGAAGCCAAAGCCTACAGTTATTTTGTCTGATCAGTAAAATGAGACGCCAATGTCTGCGACTGGGGAGGTGTCTCAAGTTGGCAAAGGGCTTGCCAGGCAAACATGAAGACCTGAGTTGGTCCCCAGCACTCATGTGTAAACCAGGAAGGCTACTGCCTTCAGTGTCTTGGTGTGATCTCCCATCTTCCTGGTGACCTCATCTGTCCTGGTGCTGCTTGACTGGTCTCAGGACAGAGGGATTCCTAGTGCAGTCTCTGCCTCTATAGCACGGTGACTCCAGTGGGGAACTGCATTTGGTTTGTGGCTATAGACACCTGAGAAGTCCAAGGTGCCTCTGGTGAGAGCTTGCATCCTGGTGGCTCTGCTGTAATTGTCAGCAGCTGTCACACCCTAGAAGACAGGGGAAGTCAGACACATCTCCTTCCCTTTCTCATCTTGAGACGAAGGTTACAAGTAGCCTAGGCTGGCCCTAAACTTACTATACAGCCAGTGGGGACCTTGAACTTCTTATCCTCCTGCCTCCACTTCTCCACTGTTGATATTATAGGTACACATCACCATGTCTGGCTTATATGGTGCTGGGGATGGAAGCCAAAGATTGAAGCTTGTTAGGAAAGCATTCTGCTCAAGAGCTACACCTTCCGTCTCTCAACTTATTTTTCTTGTCAAGAGCGCACACTCAGCACAGCGGGCTCCCTCCCAGAATAACTGACAGACACCACGATGTCACCATTAACCCTAATCATGTCTTGAGAGTCCCACCTCCCTGATACCGCTCAGGGACAATTAAATTTCACCAAAATGTTCAGAGGTGACACTCAAGAGGCCTTTCCTGAGCTCCTGTAAAGCCTCTGGCGAGCCTGCATTATGACACTGTCCGTCTGTCTGGCAAGCACCCACACCTGGGACTTGCCTGTCCTGTGTGTGTCATCCTTGGGTTTTGAAGAGGATGGCACATATGGAGAATGCTTATGGGGGCAAACAGGAAGTGCTTGACTCTGGTGCCTGAGTGAACGAGGAGAGCTTCACATGGTAGTCTATACATGCCTTGAAGCAACCCACCGAAGGCCAACATCACTGCACAGGAGTCTGGCTGAGCCAAGGACCTTTGTATGCTGGTAAGAGTACCAGTGGCTGGTAAGAGCTAAAGCTGGCATGAGTTTAGAGCTGGTGGGCGGACAGGGTTCTTCTGGGCCTCCAGCTTTCTAGGTAGTGTTTGGGCACACCAGAACATTCCATTGTTTGTAATAAGCATAACTGAGGCATAGCCACCCTATTTTATCTTAGTTATTTTATCTTTTAGCACGTTGTATGTTGTGATAATGTTGACAGTATTGAAGTGTATACAGGTTTTTTTTTTGGTGGTGGTGGTGGTGTGTGTGTATGTGTGTGTGTTGTGTACTCTCTCACATATTCATGTTTCTGTAAGCAAATGCGGGTGTGGGCGTGCTGTGTGCACACGTGAGGGTTGGATGGTCACCTCTCACCTCTCTGTCTAAGGCAGACTCTCTTTATCACTTGCTCAGTTGCTACACACACAGGGCAGCTGCCCATGGGCTCCCGGAGCATCTCCTGCTCCTGCCTCTCATGTCCTTACAGGAGCACTGGGTTTAAAGACACGGGTCACTGCCTCTGGCTTTGCATGGCTTCTGGACATCAGACTCAGGTCCTTGCACTTCCCAGGCAAGTGCTTTACCCACCAAGCCACTTCCACAGCCCTTTGTCACCCAGACCTAAAACATCAGTCCCTAAAGAGGTTACACACTTTAAAGGCACAGAGCTCAGAAGCACCACGGTGAAGGCAGGATGAATGCTGTGTGAACAGCCCTGAGGGGAGATTCGTCAGGGCCTGGCTTGGGGTTACAGCTCTGCCACCTGCTTCTGTGGGTCTCGGGTTCATGGAGCCCCTTCTCTCATGAGCCTGCGGTTTCTTATCTCCACAAGGGGAATGATATCTGCTTTACAGATCCACTGTGAGGATTGAACGATTATCATTGGCCCAGATGTGTTAGGAACATTATCATTGATGAAATATCATTGGGAGTAGAGCACGGGTACCGTTTCACCAGCTGCACCCACAGTGGGGCTAGTGCCCTTATGGGGGAGAGAAGAGAAGCAGGAGGAGGGTGGGGACTGTGGAAGGAGGAGCAAGCTGTCAAAGGACACTGGGGACCATCTCAGCCCAGCGTGTTGGGAGTCTCCCCGGTCACTGCCTAAATTCTGGGACCTCTCCCGGCCAAGTACTCGGCAAACCTGACTGCCTGGCACCTTGAAAATCATACTGCTTTTCTGCTTCGTGCAAGAGCAACCTGACGAGCCCACAGCTCTTCCACAGCTGGAAGTGGTGCGTTGGTGTGGGAACTGGGGTTCTAGGGTCGTGGAGCTCGAAGGGACAAAGAACCTAGGAATTGGGACCTCTGGCCTCATCTGTCTTGCCAAACTGTAATTTGGAAGATCTGGTTTCTGATATGCCATGTTTAGCCTGAAGAGTGTTCAAACAATAACAACCAACCCAGAGCACACTCATAAAACTCGTCAGTGTAAACATTCAATGTTTTCCCACAAAGACAAGGGTTTTCTTGTCCCCATGTTAAAGCTGTGGGTCTCGCTGTTTTAATTTGCCACTGTTGTGCCCAGCCTGCTGACCCGTGTGCTTCTTTCCGGCTCTCGGGTGCTTGTGTTTGTCACTCCCTGACATTTTAGGACAAACACTTAATTCTGACTATCTGTAGGTACTCTGGAGGCCTTGATCCTGAATGACACTTTCAGATCAGTTTGTGTTTATTTATGGCTGTGAGATGTGGGTGAGTAGATTCCACAGTAAGTTCAAAGTCCATAGAAAAGTTTATCAAACAGATCTGGAATCCAAACACAGAGAGGTAAACAGAAGCAGGGTGTCTGCGAGTTCAAGACCAGCCTGGAGTATATGGAGGGAGCCTATCACAAAAGATACAAAATTGGGGAGATGAATGGCAATAGCATCCAGGTGGGGAGAGGGCACACACACACACACACACACACACACACACACCCTGGGAGTGTATCTCAGAGGTGGAGTTCTTATTTAGAATGGTCAAGGCTCTGAGTTCAATTCCCAGCAAAACAAGCTGACACATGCAGACAACAGCTAACACATACCAGTAGCTCCGGGTTCAGGAGCACCAGCACTTACAAGATAGCAGAATTAGAAAATACCTTTATTCACTTTTATAGCTAGAAGCCGCACAATCAGTCTGCTGGAGATACACTTCACTCTCGAATATATCATGTGCCTACAGACTCTCACACACAAACACATTAATGTGAAAGTCACCCAATGATATCCATGGACTCCTGGCATCCTGAGTGTGTATATGCCCTCTAGTCACAGAGTTTCCTGTCCCTTGGGGGTGTTGACATCCCTCCCCCTTGCCTGATGAGCCTCCTACAACATTTACAAATGGATCTCCCACCAACTTCCACTCTTCCAGAGGAGAGTGGAGCAAAGTCAGCTGAGCAAGGATGGATCCTAGCGCATTCCGCATCCCCCTGGCCTACATATCATTTAACAAACTGCCCTGTGATTCTTGCGGGGCGTGGCGTCCCCACTGATTTAAAATCCCCGCATTGCTCAAACTGCATTGTTCTTCATCAAGTTGAGTCGTTTTTATGTGAAGTGTCAAGCTCCCTAACAAATCCCTCCTGCCAGACAAATCAAGTCCCTCGTCGGAGAGCCGCGGCTAAATAGTTTATAGCTTTAATCTGCTCACCGAGGTGTGCAGCCTATGACAGTAATTATAAATGCACGGAGAAATTATAGCTGAATGCCTTCACAGCATTAGGAGCTGTTTGATGAACAATCATGAGCGCCTGCTCATTTCCAACAATAGAGGGCAAGTTAGTGTCAATGCATTAGAGAGATCTCAGTTCTGCATGGCTTTTTCTCGCATTTACCACGGAATGTCACTTGTCTCCTATAAAAGTAGGAAAAAAAAAGCATCGTGGAAAGCTTTAAACTTGATAGTTAAAAAAAAAAAACAGACAAAGAGAGAAATGCAGAGGAAAACGGTTTATCATCGCGACTTGTATTTTTCTGTTTTGTTTTGCGGCAGGTTGCTTTAGAATGAGCTCGTGGAAGGTAACGGCCTGTTTACTTATGAGGGACCTTGAAAAAAAAATCCCTCCCCAAGCCTTTTTTTTCCCCTTAATACTTTTATAGAGAAACACTTCGTTAAATGAAGGGCTAGTTCAAAATGGTCTCCGAGAGCAGCCCCTGCACTGTGTGTTGTGTCCCTCAGCCGGCTTCCCCCCTTCTTCGGGCGTCTTCCTAACCTAATGACGCAATTTACTCTTTATTTGCCCTCCTCGCTTTTGCAGAAAGACGTTTTTAATTTAGCTGAAGAATTACACAAATGTATTTTAAAGACATAAATCCATATAAAAAATATGAGCTAATTAAAACATTGCACTCCCTGTCGCTCATGGAGTTTCAATTTAGCAAAAGGAAAAAAAAAAAACTCCAGAATCATGTCTGGTTAAATGAAAAGATGATAGTGATGGCAGACTGGGGTAAATTAAAAACAATGTTGATCTATATTAAAGCAGCGAATTACACACGTCAAGACTGAGCGTTCAGAAGTCCAAATGAGAGGGAAAGTGCAACGGGGCGACGTGCCCGGGGAGGTAAGGCAGAGCGCTCAAATGAAACGAAAAAGAGAATTAGAAAAGATTCTGCATCTGGTTCTTGCTACTTGAGAAGGGCCAGGGCTTCCTACGTGACCCTGCGGCCTGGTTTCTCATCTTCTCTCCACCTGTGGCCAAACCACCCTTGAACACACTTGTTCCCATCTTATTTTGTTCGCCTAAAATGAATTCCCGAGAGTGGAAATGATATATCCATATGCCCACATGGATTGGGATAATGTCTTGGTTAGATACATTATACAAATGCTTATCATGCAACTAAATGGAAGAATTAAGATGACAGGAAGGAGGAGGCCCGCTTCACCCCATGGCTCATCCCTAGGTCCCCGTATTTCTGTGTAATTTTCTGTTTTGGTCAACATCTGACTCTGTGTATCATGGTGGTTTCCTGAGATCCGGCACTCAGTGACAACAAGGCTGTCTGTGCTCATTCTGTGATGTCCATGCAATAGCGAAATTGCTTTAGGACACGTTTCCCATAACGCATCTCTGCCCTTAGGCCATCACGGTTCATTTGTTTACAGCTGGAGTTTCCTAGAAGCCCTGGGGAACCCTTGTTTTTGGCACACCTCTTACCCTCATGTTCCAGCCTTTCCCCTGCATTGTCTGTCAGTCATGCAGTGGGCCCTCAGCTCAGGCGAGGAGGAGGAGACCCAGGGCAGAAGGTAGCAGAGGAGCGTTGGATAGATGTGTGGTGCTTGAGGCTGGGGCTCCCACCTTTGCTGACTGCGTGTGAATGGAGGGACCTATTCACTGAGGATTTCCTTTCTTCAAAATGAGGGTGCTGAGTGTAGCCACGCCTGACTCCTAGGAAGAGGCCGATAAATGATAGCCGTGCTGTTGCTACCACGCTCAAAGGCTGACGTTTGCAAGGGCAACAGCTATCTGGCCACGAGCCAGTCAGCGGAGAGGACTGGCGAGCCTAGGTGCTTCCAGCGAGGCTCCAGGACAGAGAAGGGCTGTGCAGATTCTGCAGGACCTCCTTCTGTGGGCTGACTGAATACCAGGCCTTCTGCAAGGAGACCCCATGCATTTATACAATTCTCAAATCCTTCCTATAGGCAGGCTATAATGTCCCCACCTTACAAATAAAACAGGGTTCAGCACGGTGGATGGGATGACTTTGGAAGTCGGGGTGCGGGGATGATCTGAGCATCCACATCCTCCCCAGAATGAGTGCTCCTCATCTCTGTTACCCTGGGACGGGGGAAGGGTCCCCCCTGTGCACTCCATTCAGCAGCTCCCTGTGAGCTGCGGTCTGCATGCCTACCCCTGGCCTCCATGGCAGACCCTCGTTTTGGCCATTATTTTAATTTCCTGGGATCACTACCATGTTTGCCATGGGCCGATGGCCTTCTTTGTTTGAGCTAATACATACATGAAGGTCAGAGGTGGTGGGACTTTGGGGGATGCAGTACTGTGCCTGTGCCATTATTTCTTTGACCCACCTACACTTTAGAGGACTGTTTGTGAGACTAGCATGTGATGCTTGTGAAGCCTTTGCTACAAATTCTGGCAGTTTGCTATTATAATTGGTGTTTCTGCCGGCTCACGGCTACGCACTATCACTAAATAGAATGGGGTGCAAGGTAAAACATGACCAGCATTTGCTGAGGGAGGAGGAATGGAAAGAAGGGTCTTTCTTTAATGATCGGAGCAACAGCGTGTACCTCTTACAGGCCTTACTGACTCCAGCCTGTTCGGCTCTCCCTAGACTGGTATGTAATCTACGTGATTAATAAGGACAGAATTACAGGTTTCCATGTTAAAAAATGAATCTCATGTAAACAATGACTTCTTTTTGAAGATAAAACTATGGTCCACATGTTATTTGGGACACAGCTATACCAAGACTCCGTGATTTATCTGAAGGGCAAGTTCAACTGGATTAGACGTCCATCTTTTATCTTATCTGGCAGCCTTCCATGCTTTTCGCCCTGAGCATACATTCCCATCAAGCCATCCATAACAGAAGTGGCAGGTAGCTTGTTGGACTAGAATACATTTCTGCCAGCAACCTCAAGGTTAGGTGTACTGTTCAATGCGTACACTGTATTACGTGGTAATGACTATAATTTGAAGTCCTTATGCATTTGAGACTCAGTGATTTACACTCTCTTTAATTTCTAGTCAAGAGCAAGAGACTTTTAAAGGCATATACAAATATGTTGTGTGATTGTTTTAGAAGACTTATGTCCTAAAAGAGGGGGTGCCCATTTAATATTTTCTAAGGAATCTTAAGTGAGCATTGACTTTGCTACTTGGCAGGGTGCTCACAGGATTTAACGTAGGCCCATGAGAGGAAAGAAAATTCAGGTTGGAATTTATGTCATCTAGAAACACATAGATACGGTAAACTCTTGACTACCCCATCACACCCTCATGTTTTTCCAAAATATCACATCATTTTTCACACATTGCTCCGTCCTCCACATCAGCTAAGATCAGAATTTCAGGTGACAGGAGAATCCTGTGGTCATTTAAGACCGTCAGGTTTTTTCTTTGATAATAAAGTTATAAAATTAAGAAAAAACAGCGGAAACAAACCATTGTACGCATAAGCTCTCAGAAGTGGGCAGGGCCTCCACAAAAGCTCTCGTGGAGTGTTCTTTCCCAGATAAGCCACGCTCCAAGACATCACCTCGTCACCCATCAGGGCAAACATTGAAGCAGACTAGAATGATTTCCCTCAAACACAAATACACCCAGCATCCATATTCTCTGTTTAACACACGTGAGACATTCCCATTGGACGGAATGACCCCAAACCTCTGACGTCAGCACGGTCTGACATCCCAGCACGGCAATGAATGCGTGAAGCCAGAGCTTTGCTACTCTCTATTGTGATCAAACTGTCTTAAATTAGAAGTATTTGTTCTTTACAAATGTGGACAGATGCAAAAATAGTGATCTTACCCATGTGGATTTTGGGTTTACAAGTATATATATTGTGTATATTCCCCAAATTATCGGTTGGTTTTCACTTCTCTAGAACAAATAGTGCACGCTTCAGATTCTGACTCAGGATGGATGAAACCATCCTTTTCCTCCCTTCTCCCTATTTCCATATCGCAGTTAAAAAATGATTACAGACCTAACAGGTGGAAAATTGGTCTTTATTATAGCATAAAATAAACATCACCTATTTCCTCTTCACTGTGGTTCGGACCCACAATTGTTAGATCTGAAACATACTTCTTGTCTCTAGGTACTTTATGTATGTCCACCTTTTTTTTTAAGGTCCAGAAGAGCATAATGGCTAATTACATAAAAAGTTAAAATGTGATATGGCAAATAAATAGCATGAGGCAGAACCCCGAGCTCACGTGTGGGTTCAACAGATGCAGAACAGCGTTCCATTCAATAAGGGAAGATGTACAATCATGCTTGGAAACCTGGAGATCAATCTGCCTGGAACATTTAATTTTCATGATAAAAGCATGCAAACAACGGGGGTGGTCTTCACTGGAGCCCACCCAAATCAGAAGCATGGATGCCCACCCGGAGGGTGAGTCTCAAGTCAAGCATGTGTTTCCTTGTCTTTTGTCTTGCCAGCCCTCACACTCAGAACTTCTCTGCCCCTGGGCACTCAGAGCCTTGCCTAATAAGGACCCTGCTCTACCCGGAACTCCCTTACCACTCACACCTGCAGAGCTTGACCTGAACACCCCCCTCCCCTCTCCCGTGTAAAGTAAATGTTTTGAAAATAGGGGGTGGTGGGAGTTCATACAATAGGCCATTACCAGCTTTCCAGACTTTGTCGTGAATGAGTTAAGAGCAAATTGGTAATGCTGTGGGGTATAAGCTGGGCTGGGAAAAGCAGAAGCTTTCCTTCAGGTTGGGTTCTTGTGTTGGGGTGTAGCCCCGGCAGAGGTCAATCTAAATATGTGTTGGGGTCCCTAGAGTGTGGGAGTGTCATGCTGGAGGGTAGAGAAAAGGAAGCTTAGGAGTCCCATGAGGGAGGGTTGTTGACATCCAGCCTTGCTTATGCTCAACATTTGAAAACAGCCTACGGGACTAATCTGCTAAGGCATTGGCTTTTGGTCTCTGTCCTTTCTCCTGGAGGTGACATACGTAACTTGGTTACTGGTAACTATACAAGACATGAACTTCTATGATATATGGTACAAATTCTTTTCTTTTCTCCTTTCGGCACTGGGACTTGAACCCAGGACCTTAGGCATGCTGGGCAAGTGTTTTGCTACCTAACTGTACCTCCAGCTCAATAAAAAATTACCTTGAGGCTGTGGGATGGATCCAATGTCCTTAACCATATGCGGGTTACAAGCTATTCATCTCTATACACAAAATAAACTCTCAGGGAGGCTTTACATCTGTCTGTTAATGGTGGACTCAACCCCGAGTTTATCCTAAAGAAAACCAAAAGGTGAGAGAGGAACAAAAGCCTCCTCCATTCTCATCTCCCTGTTCCATAGAGAACAGTGCACCCCAGCGCTTCCCCTTAAGGGGTACCTGCTCTTCCGTAGCAAAATGAATGTAGGAAGGAAACAGGGAAGGAGTGGAAAGGTACCATTGATAGAAGTTAGCTATAGAATGTATTCCTTGCAAGGACCATAAAGATAACGTTAAGCCATTCGTGAACTGAGTAAGCTATCTCTGTATATGATGGGCCCTAATAAGTCCTCTATCTTCACTGGAGTGCTCACTTCTTCTCCTCTCTATATTAGCATTGCCGTGAGAAGGCAGATGGCAGAATGGAATCTAGTCCTCTCAGAGGTCGGGCCTTAGGATGCTAAGGGAATTGTGTGTCCCACAAGAGCCTCACCTCTTTCAGACGCATTCTATCTACTTCCCCACTGACCTGAAGGACATGGGGGAATGGCTGGGACCCACTCATGTTCTGTCTTTTGTAAAAATTAAGTCTATGCCAGCAAACTACGGTCCTGCGTGGCCTCGGGAGACACCCTCTGCCTCTGAGCAGACCCATCTCCTCTGAGCATGCTCCTCACAAGGCCATGGTCCCCATCACCTGGGAGCAAACCCGTACCTGCGGGACTATTCTTCATCCACGTCTGTCACAAACTGAGAGTGATGCTCGGGTGACTTGCTGTGCGTTTTGCTTAGGTGGAGTTTTACTGCGTGTTTGCTCACAAATGTCCGACTGCACAACTTACACTTGAATTTAGAGTCTGTGTCCTCTTCACCGGCTATTGTTTCTGGAGACCTCTGAGCCGACGACACCCGGGAGATCTCCTGCTCCGCCTTGCTTGGCTGGTCAGCCGCCATCCGCGTCATGTCCTTCATTTGGAAGCCCAGGTGAGACTCTAAGTGGCTGATGTAAGTGGAGGGGGTTCTGAACTGGGAGGCACAGTCACTGCAGTAAAAGATGGGGTGCCCTTTGTCCATGTTTTTCAGGAATTTTGTTCCCCCTGTTTTCCTAAGCTGGTACTTGACATTGGCCAGCCAGTGGCTGATGGTGGTCATCGAGAGTCCCGTGAACTTTGAGATTTGCATCCGCTCCTGTGGGCCCAGGTCAGAGAGCAGATATTTGCCCTCCGATGTCTGGAAGAGGCTCGAGGCGAACTGCGCCTGCAGGATGAGGAGGTGCTGGGGGTTCCAGTTGGACTGCCTGCCCTTCCTCTTGTGCAAAGTCGAGACTTCGCCGGAAACATCCTCGAAGCGCCTGACATCCATTTCCAGCTTCATGGGCGGGACCCTCGAGGGGGCAGCTGGCTTGGGGGTGGTGGCTTTGGGGAGGACCTTGACCATATCGGCAATGTCACAGAGAGCATGCTTCTGAGGTGGGGACGTGCAGGATTGTGCTTGCGAGGACTCGGCCCTCTTGCTTTTGGATTTGGTCAGGTCAATGGGTTGGTCACTGTTCTCAAACAGGTAGTGTCGGGATACGCTGGCCGGCCTGGAGGAGGAGGGACTTAGGACCGGTTTGTCCACTCCACTGAGACTAGACTTGTGGAACATAGAGATTGTGCTTGAGCTGGGGCTGGAGCAGGAAGGTGAGCGCAAAGGCTCAGTAGCTTTACCCAGGTGGTTGTTGAGGACAGACTGCAGCGCGCTGAGCGGGTTGACGCAAGGCAGGGCCGGGGTGTGGTTAGCCGGTGCGCACCCGTTGCTCAGAGAAGATACAGGTTCTAATGGCTCTGGTTTCTCTTTCAGTGGCTTCTCTCCCTCCTTCAAGGGACAGGGCTCAGCCTTTCTGGATTCTGAGGGTGTTTCAATTTTGGAGAAGGACTCCCCCTCAGACTGACTGAGAGATGTTGCCTCTTCACGGGGACTCTCCTTCCCACACTCCTTTACGACTTCGTCTTTGTCTTCTGTCTCCTTCTTAACTTGAGTGTACAGGGCCAGGTTTGTGGGCACAGGGCCAAGCGGCATGACTTTCCACTTGGGTGCTATTGGCCTTAGCTTGCTGGCAAGGTTGGGTCTGATTTGCAGTATCTGAGAGCCCATTGCCATGGGTGGCTTGGCACCCTCTGACAGCTGGTAGGCTGCATGGATACTCGGGTATGCGCTCCAGCTGGGAGCACCGTTTTGGGCCTTGTTGATGGCCGTGGTTACAGTATTTTCCAGTGACTTTAAGATGTCCCCTCCACCCTTTGAGCCATCTTCCAAATCCTCCTCTCTCAGATACTGGTATTTTAAGGTGGGGTCGAGAGGTTTCTGTAGAGGGTCTTCGTATTCCTCGCCTTTCGCCCCTTGCTCGTCTTCGTTGATCTCCTCCGCCTTCTCCTTCTTGCTCTCTTTCTTTAACTCGGTGCTAGAGGCCGCGCAGTCAGAGGCAGAGTTACTTGACGGCTTAGCGCCCAGAGACTCGCTGTTTGGGGTCTCGGACAGCGACTGCATTTTCTCCACGGCCAGCGGGTCCAACACCAGCTGCTTGCCTTTCTTGGAGGCAGAGCTAGTGACTTTGAGAAAGTGACCCGTGACCATCATGTGTGTGGTGAGCTGCTGCAAGGTGTCATGGGAGCTGCCACACTCCATACACTTTAAGATCTGCGACTTGCAGGCCTCGAACTGCCAGGTGTAGCTGGCTCCATTTTGGTAGCCGTAGCGGCTGTTGGAGGGCAGCTGAAGGTTGGAGTTTTTCTGGGAAGAAAACGATTCTGCCTGTGTCCCCGTGGTGGAGTCCGGGGAGCAAGGCCTGTTGATGTCGAAAACACGCTTCTTGGCTGGTGTCACCATTTTAGAGGAAATGGTTGGTACCGGTTCCTTCAAAGGCACTTTTTGGTAATGTTTTGTCTTTATCATGTGGACGCTCAGGTCTTGCAGGGAATCAAAGGAGTCGCCGCAAAACATGCATTTCAGAACCTTCTGCGCGTCCTCTTTGTCCACGTCCTGGAAGGCCCTTTTCCGGGGCTTGGAGTAGCTCGTGGGTCGGAGCTTGTCTTTTTTGCGGTTGTCATCTTGATAGTGGCCCGTCTCATTCATGTGCACGGTGAGCTCCACCAGAGTGTCGTAGGCCGCGCTGCACTGCCTGCAGCGGA
This sequence comes from Myodes glareolus, assembly GCF_982192425.1. Classification (NCBI taxonomy): domain Eukaryota; kingdom Metazoa; phylum Chordata; class Mammalia; order Rodentia; family Cricetidae; genus Myodes; species Myodes glareolus. The sequence goes on from NC_142035.1 coordinate 9,107,679, forward strand.
ACCTGCTGGCCCCGGTGAACACCGAGCCGCACATCTTACTGCTCTGCCGGTACAGCTGCACGGAGCTGAATAGGCTGGGCTTAGAGACAGACCGGGAAGGCAAGTTCTGCTGGAGGCTTTTGGACAGGGCATCTTGGTGCCAATCAAAGTCATTCTTGCTGCTGCCATTGCGGGTGTCACAATTCCGTCTCTCGCTGTTGGATAATTTGAAGCCGAGGCCCAGGCCTGACCAGTAGGAATCTGACAGGATGTTGGCATAGACAGCTGTCATTTTATCCATACAGTTATGGGGTTCGCTCGGAAGCTTGGGGTGAGCGTTTGCTTTCTTGTCCGAGGCATCTCGGCCACAGATGCTCTTGATGTCTGACACCTGGTCGCTGGCATCGCTCAGAAGAGATTCATTTTCCGCGTCCTGGTTGGACAGGTGGCTCCCTGGCGAGTTCTGGCAGCTGAAGTAGCCCTTCTGCTCTGGGACTGTTTCTAGTTCCTCATCTGTCCCCGTGTCATTACTGCCCTGATGTTGAGCCACTGAACCACTGTCTTCCTCCTCCTCCTCTTCCTCCTTTATTTCCTCCTCTTCCTTCAGAACTTCCTCCTGGGCATAGCCTGCAAGAGATACAGAGAGATGAACTAAACGTAACGGCTCTCGGAGTCTGTCCCCGTGTCCCCACTTACCCAGGCTCAACTGAATAGCAATTTAATCTAGACTTTCACCAGTCACAAGCTGGTAAAAAACGGAGGCAGGGAGAAAGACAAATGATGCATTTTAATTTTGGAACAGGGCCTCATGTAGCCCGGGATGGCCTCAAATCTGCTATGTTGCAGGGTGTGAACCCTTGATCCTCTCGCCTCTAACTCCCCAGTGCTGGGATGACAAGCGTGCACCATCACATTCAGTTCCTGTGGTGCTGTGGATGGAACCCAGTTTTTATGCGTGCTAGGCAAGCACTATGGCAACCGAGTACATCCCAGGAACCGAAGGATGTCTTTCGTGCCATCCATTGGCTGTTTCTTTTTAACTTGGCAAAACCATAATTCTCTATGCATGGATACTATCACGAGTTAACCATTAAGGGATCAAATATCATTCAGATATTCCTATAATGAGGCAGTGGCTAAATTCACATGTGTGACTGTCAGGAAATCTAGATCAAAATGCAAATCCTACCAGCATCACAGCACGGGAGAGTGTTGGCTCCTAAGAAAGTTAGCTTGGCCCTTGGCACATCAGTGGCAAGTAGTCCCAAGGCACTTGGGAGTATCAGCATACATCCGTCTAAAGAGGAACCTGGATGCATAGCCATTGTGTCTTTGATAGCGTGTGTCTTTCTTTTGTAGCATTTTTATTTATAGAGAGTTGCTGGGAGAGAGACCACGGAGTATGCAAATACAATCTCCTACCAATGGGTGAAAAATTATGTAAGCTCAGCAAATACAATGATTTTAAAATAATGGGGAATGGTGTTAGAAAGGGAGATTTGGGGGCTAGTCTATTACTCTCACACGGGTTTATGAAGACCTTCCCAGACACGGCTAAAAATACTCTCTCGATCTTGTTCCTGTAATTTCAAATGCACTGTGATTTGTGGGTACCCGTCACGAGGTGCCAATTATAGAGTTGATTTGTGGATGTAAAATGCTATTGGGGAATGCATGCTTTCCCTTCTCTGAGAGGACCGAGGGCCAGTAATTGCATAGGGAAAATGAAGGCACGAGAGAGAGGGCGCAAAGGAGAATTAATGCACAAATATCCATCAGGGCCAATGGGGAATGTGACTATTTATGCCCATAGGTTCATTTTATCCACCTGGCCTTTCAGAGGCATGCGGATAAACGGCAACCAAAGATGTCTCCATGCAAAAGAGACCTGGCTTCAAATCTGCAGGGTTAGCATGGCCTTAATGCAAGGTTTCCCTCAGAAACATCACTCTCCCTCTTGATGGCAGGAAAAAAAAAAACAACAAAACAAAACACAAGCCCTAGACCAGGTTCTGGTCTTCCCATCCACCAAAACTCCAACTTGGACACGAGGTGTCCCTGCATTTAAGGCCGGCAGAGAGAGTTGAAAGAGAAGGGCCTGAGGAAGGAGGGATCTGTAGTCAGGGCTATCGACGCTGTTGCTGTTGAAGATGAAGAATTTTAATTGAGAAATTGTTCTCTCCTCCCAGGTAAATCACTACAAATCATTTTGGTGTGTGTATGTATTCATGTTTGCATGTGTGTGGGCACATGTGCAGCCTCATGTGGAGGTTAGAGATTGATGCAGGACCTTCTCGCAGCCTCCCCTCCCTCGGAGCCTCCCCTCCTTAGTATAGACTGAGGCAGGATCTCTCTCTCACATGAGCCTAGAGCTGGCTCATTCAGCTGGTTTATCCATCCAACTTGCTCTGTGGGTTCCCTGTATCTGCCTCCTGAATGCTGGGGTGACAGGCAGGCTGTCACATCTGCCTGACATGTATGTGGTTGCTTGCTCACTAAACTCTGGTCCTCATGCGCATGCAGTGACCACTGAACCATCTTTCCAGCCTGCGAGAATGTCCTTTTGTGTTCCTCTAACATCCACATACAGTACTTGCTGTCATCTGTTTATTATTTTAGGGGTCTGGAGACTGAGGCTTAAAAAAACGGAGAAAGTTGCAGACCCTGCAGGGTCCCCACAAAACCCAGTGCTGTTTGTCGAAAGAATTCATTATTTCGTGCAGGCCGTTCTTCCTTCCACTGCCAACTTAATGAATAAGAAAATCTTCCCAGGGCAGCAGTGAAATTTGGTCGATCTTTAAGCAGCTAGAGAGAGGATTGTGGGAATGCTGAAGACAAGGGCCTATGGCTTTGAGGGCAGGCATCCATAAAACAAGATAAAATGCAAAAGTTCAGTCTGGCCACGAGTTTTATGGTTGCGTTTGTTATTTTATTGTTATTGGTGAGCTGCTTTTTTGCTTTCCCAGCAAACTGACAAGCAGATTTTTCATTAAATTGGTGTTGCTGGTCTCTAGTGCCAAAAATTGATTGGAAGAAAGGAAAACTATCCAATCCAGCCAAGCAACCATTAATAAATGGCCACTTCTTGCACGAAAACTGCATTTCGAAACAACCGAATGCCCACATCATACCAGACCCTCCCTGTGATTGACATCTTCCTCTCTTCCATCAAGACTAACGTAAGCATTCTAAAGAGGTATTCCACGATTACGTTCAAGGAGAAAGTTCTTAATTATAAAAAAAGAAAAGTTTCCTGAGACCATGAAAGATACTTCAAAAATCAGATACATTTTAGCCATGAGACGTGGGCACTTTGCTGCTGCTGTTTCTTTTGAGTGTCGCTTTGTAGCCCTAAGGGGGCTGTGAGTCCTCACAATCCTCCTGCCTCAGTGCTGGTATTGTCGGCATGAGCCACCATTCTTGGTGAAATGATCTCACATTTGGGAGTGAGATCAGGCAAACTTTACGAAATAAACTCGGTCACTTTTGAAAAGGAAATGGGTGTTCTGACTCTGGGACAAATACCAAGAAAACAACATCATCCATGACTTTTCTGGCTATAACACACTGCCACCGTGCTTCTGGGTAGTACAATCATAGAGAGAGGGAAAAGCATGCACGCGAGCACACACACAGACACACAGACACACAGACGCACAGACACACATACCTCTACCAATCAATATGTTCATTTTCCGCCAGGGAACAAGAAGTAGTGCTCCTTCCTATTTTTCCTTCTTTCTCCCCTGCTGACATTTGGTGCTGAGCTTCCTAAGGACCCATTCAACCTCACAATCTACTTTGTCCTAAATGGAGTCCCCAGAAGAAAAGTCGGAGACAGCACACTCCTCCCCCACAATACAGATAAAATTTTCTGCTTAATTAGGCATTGACATGTTTACTATAACCTTTACAGCAGAGTAACTCGTGCTGAGAGACCCTTTTTGTCTGTTTGCCTCCGCAGAATAGACTAAATCTCATGCACCCGATAAAATAACACGTTGAAAAGCCTCAGGAAAAAAAAAAAACTGCCGGCGCACCTGTCAAAGGGAGTGTATCTTAACAATGGCTGAGGGTTCCAAGGAGTTTCTCGAAACCACATTTTAATATTAAACATTTAAAATTGTTCACTTGATCCAAGCGATTCTGTTTGCCACCGGCAGCGGAGGTGAGCATGGAAAGGTGGCCAGAACCTGGGCGGCTGGGCGCATAACGGCTCCGTCTTTCGCCGTCGATGAATTGTTTAATGAGTTGGGCATCACGTGCAAATCTGGCTATAAGCAGATGAGTGGCAAATTCGTTCTTATGAACACTTGTTTAGCAAAAAGAATGGTCATAATGCTGCCAAGGCGGGGGTGGTGGGTTGGGATGGGGGGGACAACACTTTGTAGAATCTTTTTGTAGATTTTTGGCTTGAAGATCAAACTAATTTTCTAATCCCACCAATTTTCTAATTCCACCCCTGGCCATCGTGTGAATCTGGCCACAAGAAACCTGAGCTCCAGGACAGCGAGCAAATGAACCAACCCTGTTAGTTCTTTGTCTCAGTGACAGACTCGTGAGACCGGTTTCCTTCCATGCTTCCTCTGCTCAGATGGGCAGCCGTACTGTCCCCTAGGACAGGATGATAGACCCCTCACTCCTAATTATCCCACCCCCTAGAATGTTCTTCAGTTTTAGACAGATTCTCTGAATGCAACCCAGGCTGACTTTGAACTTACAGTTCTCTTGTCTTAGTCTCTGGAGATCTGGAATGACAGGTGTTCACTAACTCTGTTGCTAGAACATTCTGTGCAAAATGGTCAGGCCAGGAAGTTCCTGTTTTAACTCTGGCAAAGGGTTTGGTACACTTAATGTGAAATGCAAACTCTGAGGGCTGACTATAGGAGCCAATCGGATCTGGTGTCTGGACGCCTCCTGGCTCTACCCTCAGGGGCAGCCACACCCTCCCGGCTTTGCGCAGCTAAGGAGCAAATCAAAACTGACAGCTGAGACGGAACTCTCCAATTGCAGACTTCACCTCCCTGGAGTTCATTCTCTTTGCCTTTTGGACAACACCCTGTCTCAAAAAGATACTTTTTCTGGCCACTTTTCCTTCTTTCTGTAAATTCAACCAGAGCCCACGACTTAGCCATCCCGCAGCATCGGCCTAACCGTGTTTACCGACGGCTTGGACCTCTCTCCCTGAACACGAAATTAAAACATCTGCCCCAACAATCCACCTCACAAACTTTGCTTCTCTTAGTACCAAGTCCCACCCTGGCACAATTACACCTTGTCCACAGATGCTTGAATGAATGAATAGATCAGACCAGAATATCATTTTCTCTGCAACCTCAGGCTACTCAGCAGGAGGACCGGCTCTCTCGTGAGCAGCGTGAGCAGCGATCACCCCCTCCAAACGGATCAGGTGTGAGTTACAGCCACCTTTATCAGTGTGCGCAGGGAGACAAGACGGCCCCAAGAACCATGGTTTCTGGCTGATGGAGCCACTGGCTTTCTTGCTGCCTAAGTTTCTGCAGTGTGGGTTTGCACTTAAGCCTGAAGATTAAGAATAGACATCAAGACTGCGGCACACGAGCACTTAGGCTCTGCTGCGAGAAAGAGCCACACACAGGCTGCCTGACACTGTGGGCTAATTTTGCCTCTCACATAGGAAGACAAACTCCATCACAGCTTAGTTGTGTGTGCTCCCTGGACATTAGGGGGATCATCTCCTGAATTCTTTGTACTTCAACAGTATGTGGGTAAATTTAGAAATAAACCCTTACGTTTTTGAAAAATTTTTCTTATGTTAAAAGTTAAAAACTAGAAAGAAAACTACCGCTTTTTAAAAAAAGACAACTGCTTTGTTTGTTCTAAAAAACATGCAGTAAAAATTGTTTCAATGAGATTGTACAAAAATAACTCACAGGCGGTCTCTTGTTAGCTATCAGTCCTTTGCGACAGTACAGTCCTAGGTTTGCCTTGAAAAATAAATTCGCAGGTTAAAACATGGACAGTTTTTAAGATGGCAGAGGAGGTGAAACTGAAGTTTTAACCTGAAAAGCCTTTAAAGCTTCCGAAGCCAGATTTTCGAAAACAAACCAGAATTTGACCAAGATCCCATTTAACACACCTGGCTGTGACGGGATCATTTTGTCAGTTGGTCCCTCTAAGTCACAGAAAGAGTCCTCTGTATGTGGGGCAGAACTAAATGAGGGCTGGGGACAATTCCGTGCCATATATTCAGCAGGTGCGCTAAGCGGTGATACAGGCAAAGGCCACCCTGCCATGATTTGGTGTGTGTGGTCTGTAGTCTGTTAGTGCATACGTGACTAGTGGCGCTGCTGCTGGCAGGCCAGGTAAAGATGTAGAGGGTATGGTGCTGTTAGGAAACTGAGCTACTCTTAGATTGGTGGCCAAGCCCAGACCTGGGGTCTCTAGGGGAAGTGTGGAGGGGCCCATCTGCTTTTTCTTTCAGGATGATGGGAGGCTGGGGCTGCAGGCATCTCTGTCCTGAGATGATACGCGCATCCCGGCTTAGCCTGCCTGTAGTCTAAAGAACTTGCCCAAGTTCAGACACATTCCATATCAGAGATATTTCCAGCAACCATTCCACCACTCAAGGCACAGAGATGCTCCTCGATGCCCTGTGGTATGTACTCATTCATGTGTCTGTGGCTCAGCACACTCCTTGAGAGAGGAGGGTTTGAGGGACTGGGAAGATGGCTCGGTGAGGAAGAGTGCCTGGTGTACAAGCGTGAGGACCCAAGTTCAAATCCTTCACAAGCACTCTTGTAAATAGTCAGACATGGCCTTGCGAGCCTGTAACCTTAGTGTTTTGCAGAATGGAGACGGAACTGGGGGGCTGCCAGCTTCGCTCTAGGTTCACTAAGAGACCCCGTCTCAAGGGAATAAGGTGGAAAGCAACAGAGCAGGGCACCCAGTGTCTTACTTTGGGTGTCTGTCTGTCTGCCTGTCTGCCTGTCTCTCTTTCTATGTGTGTGTGTGTGTGTGTGTGTGTGTGTGTGTGTGTGAGAGAGAGAGAGAGAGAGAGAGAGAGAGAGAGAGAGAGAGAGAGAGAGAGAACCTAAAGAGAGCACACTTTACCTAGATTTGGTGATACATGCCTTTAATCCCAGCACTGGAAACAGAGACAGGCTAATCTTTATGAGTTCAAGGCTACATAGTGAGACTGTCTCAAAGGGAAAGTGGGGATTTTGTTCCTCCCTCGATCTGAATCTCAGAATCAAACAAGGAGAGTTCTTTGTTTGAGGGAACACTGAAGAGAGAGTGGGTACAATCCCAGGGAGGCTCATCCAGAGACCGAAAGAATTTGTGGAAGCAAATGAGGAACTTTCTGATTCTCTCTCTCCCTCTTCCTCTCTCTCTCCATCTTCTTCTGTCTCTCCTGGAAACTGGTCATTGACTTAGAACAATTCACATGCACGATGGATGCCTATCAGATGGGGTATGTATTATTATGGATGTATATTTATGCAGTGTATCTTCCTGATCCATCTTCTCAGCCTTCAGACTGACCCTGTTTTCTCACATTGTGACTTCATTCACATCTTCATCACTAGCCAAAAGGACGAAAGTAGTTCAAGCCCATGGAAACAGACCCTCAATCAGTCAGCGTGCTTCCTTTGTTCACTCACCCCTCAAAAATGTATTCTCTGCTACCACGGTCAAGATGCTCTGGGTGAGTTTCACTGGGACTTTCATCCTGGGGGGTTCCTCCCAAGTCAAGGAGAGGGAAAGATGAGTGATTGACAGAAGCAGGCCATCAGAATGGGGAGCAAGAGGTAACAGAAAGGTCACACATCCTTGCAAGGATGCAGGTAACTGAGTGGGGAAAGTAGGCCACATGGAAAAAGAAACAATCCTGACACATGAGGATAAATAGGAACAGACGTCTGCCTAGATGGAGAGACACTGAGGGGCCGTACGGTTTGTGCCACGCTGGGGAAGCATAATGGCTGCTCAGGCTGTGTGGCAGAGTCAAGGGATCCCTGGCTTTATTTGTACGCATGGGTGAATATGAAGGTGTGAGCCATCTCAGGTGTCATTGCTCAGAAGTCAGCCCTCATTGGCTTGGAGATCTCTGATTTCCTTAGGCTGGCCAGCTAGTGAACCCCTGGGACCTGCCTGTTTCTGTCCCTTTGATGCTGAGGTTACAAGTACGGATCACCACACCTGGCTTTTATCTATTCATTTATCTGTCTGTCTGTCTGTCTGCCTGCCTGCCTGCCTGTCTGTCTGTCTATGTATTTGTTTATGGTTCTGGGCACCAAACTCAGATTCTCATGCCTGCAAGGAAAGCTCATTACCAACTGAGCTGTCTTCCCAGGCATTTTGTTCTGGTCACACTATAGAAATGAAACAAGGCGTGTCTGGGGTCCACTCATTTGCAATTCTTGAACATGGGATGGGGAGCAAGTGAGACGGAGGCAGAAGACCTGGGCTGCTTCTTTGGGTTTCATCTTCCCAACTTTCTGACCATAGTTCTTTAAGCCTGCCTGCCTCTAGGTTCCTTTTTCAGGGCAAAGAAGCAGTAGGGGAGCCAATATGCTGGGAGCGCTCACTATTCAGAGTCTGTTCGCTGTGTTACCAGCAGTAGACGTGCAGACTTTTAGGCTTGCCCCAAACCCTGCAGGATGGGGGGAGGATCATTTCAGATGATCCCCAGGGCATCCCTATATCAAGACTCCACAATGTAAATGTCTAAGCAGAGAGATCACTGGGATACGGGTCTCTACTCTAATATAGAGATCTTAAGGATGTGTGGGAACCATCTTCCGGAGAGGTGGAAGGATCCACACATAAATGCTTGCTGCCAGGGTGCTGAAAAGGAAACACCAGACAGGAGTCACATACATCGCTTAGATAAGGCTTTTGAAGCTGAGCCTGTAATCACAGCTCGTTGGAAGGCTGAGGCAGAAAGATCGTGCAGTCACGGCAAGTCTGGGCTACAGGGTGAATTCAGGGCAAGCATGGGGAAGTTAGTAAAACCCTGTCTCGGAATAAAAAGTAAAAAGAGATGGGACGAAGTAGATCAGTGTAGAGCTATTGCTTAGTATACACGAGGCCCCGGAGTCCATCCCGGGAGCAGGAAGGGCCAGGAAAGGACTGGTCAAGTAAGGAAGAGGTGAAATGGCGCACAGTCTCGGACCAGGCAGATTGTAGCTCAGATCTGCCACGCATTTCTTACTGTGATCCTGGGGAAAGTGCTGATATTTTTTGAAGGGATGGCATCTTCACCGATAACGGGAATAATAGTAGGGAACAGTTTGTAAGGTTGCAAGGGTATCTCATCCCAGAAAGTACATAAAACGCTCAGATGCAGTACATCCTCCAAGCTCCCAGCCCCACACGAGACACTATGAGAACTGAGAATCCTAATCTTCAGTTGGACCTACAGGCGGCTGAAATCAGTTGTCTTCTACATTTTCTGTTTTCCTGAAATCTTATCCCAAAGCGATGGCACTCACGTGGCATTTGTTAGTGCCGAGGTAAGCAGGTAGTCTCCTTCTGGGTGGGGCTTGCTATTTAATACAAAGTCATTTGTATAAGATGCCAGGGATATGTGCGGGGAACTTCTGCAGATGTGATGCCCTAATACAGACCAGCAAGTTATGAGATCGTTATCCGTGATGATAATGTCTGCAATCCTTGAGGAATACATCAGCCTGCTATCCAAGAGGAAAAGGTCTCTGTGCAGAGCCCCAGGCTTTGCGTCGAGAGAAGTGACAAATGCTTGAAGCAGAAGGTCTCTGAGAAAAAAGAATAGCGTATATCCTGCTGCCTCAGGTTTCGGGCCAGCATGCGTTATTATTGGGACGCATCTTAACGACAATGTAAAAAAGCAGAGTGAGAAAATATTCATGGAGAAGGGAGCCGCTTCGGAAGCTTTCTGTCGACTCCAGTTTAGAATCATTATCCTTAGAATATCCCCAATATGGAGACGACCATCAGTCAGGAACTGGGGGAGAAATCGCAACAGGATGGAGACTGCCTTGTCCAATGGAGACCCACAGGCTTTGACTGTGGAGTTGGAACAACTGTTTGCAGTTTTGCAGTGGAGTGCCATTACTTTTCCCCTATACATTCTCTCTCTCTCTCTCTCTCTCTCTCTCTCTCTCTCTCTCTCTCTCTCACACACACACACACACACACACACACACACACACACGCACGCACGCACGCCCGCCCTTCATTCTTTTCAAGAGTAGGAGAATAGGAGTCTATCTTTTTTTGTGCCAGGGAAAGGGACACGGGCTCATTGTCCATTGACCTCTAGGAAGGATGGGAAGCCACTGCGCCATCTGTACTTCTTCGGGCTTTTTCCAATTTGCTTGAAATAACGTCGCTAGCGCAGCGTCCTACAGAATGTGAAGGTGATCCTGTTTCCCTCTCGCCTGGCTGGAAGTCAAACAGCTCTTCTCTTCTTTTTTTGGCAAACGCTGCTTCTTTCTCTGAAATATCTCATGCAGATAATGGATAATGATCGCTTCTCGTTGCCTTTGCTCAAAAACGTCTAACTGCATTAGCCAAGAACGGACAAACTTTAACCCACATCTTTTGCTAAGTTCGCGGCTGTGACCACTTCCCATTAAGGAAGAAAGAAAGAGAGAAGAAAGTCCAGCGTTGCCTCCCAGAAGCTAAATTGGTGTTGTCAGGGAGCCGGCAGGTTCTTGTGTTTCAGTGAGGAGCGTTTGCTGCCTCCTGAGTCACAGAAATCCAAGGTGGAAAGATGCATTGTGGAGTGGTGCCAAGTTTGAGGACAGGGAAGGGTGGGCTGGCCTTGGGGACTCTTTGATCCTACCACGCACGACTCTGAGAGACCTTCCAATCCTTCTTTTTCATGTTGCATTCTTCACTAGTGATCGCCGTGAGCAGCCCACATGAACAGAATTCCTTTCCATCCTACCCACTTGGAAATAGACCTCCATTCCTACTGCCGAACAAGTGATTAAACATAAGGACCGGGGAGAGCATTGAGTGTAGGCTCTCGTGCTTGCTTCATCTTGCATCAATCCTCAAGAAGATGATTAGCAGATACTTGAGCATCTTCAGTGTCAGGGAGCGCCCCACATCCAGGGTTTCCTGGCATAAAAGAGCCCTGATATTTAGGTTCTGTGGGGGCACAGACTTACATGTAAGACTGGTGGACTAATGTCTTTACGGATGCTATGTTGTTTGATCCCCACAATAGCTCTGTCTGCTTTTTGGTTTCTCCCTGAACAGATGAGGAAATAGCATCTTGGGGGAATGTTAATTGCACCTCCAGGGTCCCACGGCTGATCGGAGTTTGAGTCTGCACCTGTTGGAGTCTCGGTTCTATGCTGGGGTCCTCCCTTTACCTCTCTCTCTGGACCTAACTCAGCACACAGAGTTCTTTCCTTCCCTGTTCTTTCTGCTGTTGCTGTTATTTGTGTGTGCACACGAGTGTGGGTGCACGCACATGTGTTTGTGCCTGTGGAGGCCAGTGGGCAATGCTAGCTGTTGTCTGGTGTTGCTCTCCTTCTTTGTCTTTCAGGGTGAGTGGCTTTATGAGATCATTTTCTGGCAGCTGATTTCTCTAGAAGACCAGGGGCCAGGTGTATTCCCGTCATACGCATAGCGATCTCATCTTGGAGTCATTTTTCTTCCCTGGAGCCACGTGACAGTGTCTGAAGACATTTTTTGCTCCTATATACGCAGAAAAGGGGTTCTCCTGGCATATTACCACAGCTTTAACTGTGGCAGTGAAGGGCATCTGAAGCTTCGGGTATTGAGGGTGAGGAAGAGAGTTATTGCTGGTGCCTCTAGTTGCCAGTGGGGCTTGGGGCTGGGCAGAGAATGGGGTCTATTTTGCAAGATGAGCCAGGGGAGACTATGTGGCCATGTTCTGTTTGCAGAAGGGGTGGAAAGGATGTGGTTGCTGCTCATCCATACCCCTCCGCCGTGTCTCACTTTGTCATCACGAACACAGCTTTGTGGCCTCAGTCCCACCCTTTATAATTTGAGATCCACAGCGACCCCTGCCTTAAGGGTCACTGTGACAAGTACCCGAGCAAGTTGGAAAGAGCCCAGAGTGCCTGGTGAGGGCGAGGCCTCCGCATGTGACAGGAACAGAGATCTAGCTGTGAAGAACAATGTTGCTGAAGTTACATTTCCCAGGAGTTTAGGTATCTACCTTCTTTAGTTATGGCTGAAAACAAAATTAGTCTGGCATTATTCTTAATCGATTTCTTCTGAATTTGTTTAACTGCCCTTATGAAAAAACAAGAAGTAGTGATGGAAGGGACTGGCAATTTTAACAGTCCCAGTAACTATGCCAAATAAATCCCGACCGAGTTTAGTCCTTAATTAGCTAGGATAGCTTTCAAATGAGGCAACTTACATAATATTGGCAGCTGGACCCGGGGATGGATTCACACCGGGCAGCTAGATGGACTGATGTCTCAAATGCTGAGAGACAGACAGCCCTCTGGTCTCTTGGAGTCATCCAGTGGAAAGTCCTGCATGGTCTTTTTGACCTTCAGTTTTGGATGAAAAGTACTTTGAACATTGTCTTTTCAAAACTCGGCATCCCTTCCCTGTCCTGACTTCTAAAGGACGCAAGCTAACAGGAGGGGTCATAGGTCAGGGAGCTGACATTCCCTTCTGCAGCACTGCCCTGGCTTTTTCTCCAGAAAGTGGGGAGGACAACACTGGTGGTTTAACTGGGGGACACAACAGATGCGGGGCCGGCCTGTATGTCGGTCAGTCTTTACTGTTAATTTGATCGAATTTAGAATCACCACGGAAACACACCCTGTGTGCACCCCTGCAGGTATTTCTGAAAGGTTTAAGTGAAGCGGGGCTCTGGGTGCAGGCAGCAAGATCTCCTGGCTGGGGGTCAGGACTAGAGGAAAGGGAGGAGTGAGGGGCTGGAGAGACGGCTCACTGGGTGAAGTGCTTGCTGTGTGAGGATGAAGACCTGAGTCGGGATCTCCAGACCTCGTGTAAAGACAGACACAGCAGTGTATGTCTGTAATTCCACCAAGGCCACAGTGAGACAGAAGCCAGAGACAGGAGGATGCCAAGAAGTGTGTGGGCTAGCTAGTGCAAAAGTAAGTGTGTGGGCTAGCTTATGCCAGAAGTGTGTGGGCTAGCTGGTGCTATCAGTGTGTGGGCTAGCTGGTGCAAACAGTGTATGGGCTAACTGGTGCAAGGAGTGTGTGGGCTAGCTGGTACAAGCAGTGTGCAGGCTAGTTTGGGCAAGCAGTGGGTGGGCTAGCTGGTGCAAGCAGTGTGTGGGCTAGCTGGTGCAAGGGGTGTGTGGGCTAGCTGGTGCTTGCAGTAAACAGCTACACCGAAGAGATACCCTGCCTTTCAAAAGCAGGAGGTGAGGACAGATGCCTGGGCCTCTCCTCTGACCTCCATGTGTTCACTGTAACATGTATACTCCACTCTCACCTGTACATCACACAGGTGTGTGCATATACACATACACACACACGCACATGCACACACAGCACACTTCCCAAGATTAAAAAAAGTAAGAGGAAAAGAAGAGAACTTGATGCAAGCTGAGTACTAACACTGCTCACTGCTTCCTGACTACAGAGGTAACTGGACCAGACCCTGCACGCTCCTGCCACATGCCTTCCTCATTATGGCCGTGACTCTTCAAACCACGAACTGAAGTAGCTTTTCCTTCCTTAAGATGCTGCTTAAGATGTTAGGTGTTGAGGCACAGCAGCAAGGATGCAACTAACTAATCCAGCTGGTCACACGCGCACCACCCTGTCCACCCCACCCCTAGCTAATCCAGCTGGTCACACGCGCACCACCCTGTCCACCCCACCCCTAGCTAATCCAGCTGGTCACAAGTGCACCATCTTATCCCCGACCCTAGCTGATCCAGCTGGTCACACACGCACCACCCTGTCCCCATGTCCCTTTCACTGTTTTCAAAAATAGGTGCACAGCATCCTTGCTGTGTCCTATTGCTGCCAGGGCCACCTTGCCTCACGCCTCAGTGGATAATATCTTGCATATAATAATTTTATATATGCTAGAGATGCATGGGTTATTTCCATATAGAGAGTTATGTTTTATTGTAATCAAACCAGGAGTTAATATCCCCAGTTCTTAGTATTTTTCATTTCCTTATGAAGAGGATACTTAAAATCCTGCCTCAGGTATTCTGAGATCTCAGCACATCACGTTCTTGTTAACTGTGGTCCCCTGCTGTACAACAGCGCACCAGAACTGATTCCCTGGTCAGTGCTGCACTGTTTCTTAGCCTCTCTTTACCCCCAGCTACCTCACTACTGTCCCCAGAGTCTGGTGATCACCGTTACGCTCTCAGTGTCTGTGAGGTTAGAGTTAGATCCCAGAGGGGAGTGAGATCCGAAAGGATCTGGGTAACTGTGCCAAGCTCATACTTTTCAAAGTCTGAAGTCTGAATGACATCACCACGTCTAGCTATGTAGACTTACTCTCAAGCAGGCCCATTGGGAAAAGGCCGCGGGGTGTAAATTCTGGTCTCTGGGAGTTTAATGGGATAGGACTTTAGTACATTGGATGATGTCTGAACAAAACACTTCAAATATATCTGATAAATATTTGATGATCTGTTTTTTTGGGGAGGGGAGTTGATTTGGAGACAGGGTTTCTCTGTCTAGTCCTGGCTGTCCTGGAATTCACTATGCAGAACAGGCTGGCCTCGAACTCACAGAGATCTGCCTGCCTCTGCTTCTTAGATGTTGTGATTAAAGGCGTGCGACTCCATACCCAGCTTGATGGTTCATTTAAAAGAATGAAAAAAAAGCAAAATATGAATATTTCCTCATTTCTTTTCCTTTCATCTCTTCCTTTCTGCTTTTAAAACATAAGCAGGTGCCCCAGGCTGAACTGTCAGACACTTGTGAATCTGATCTCATGACTCAAAGATGGGTCGCAGATTTTTAAAGCTGATTTCCTTGACAAGACCATCATGCAGATAACTCTATCCCACTTCTCCTATCCTCCCGGGGATACGGGCTCCACCCCTTTCTGAGAGCCATGCTTCCATCAAGCTCCTTATTTCCCCTCAAGTTCCAGGCCATCATTTTGATCTTCAGCTGGGTGGGATCCATAATCACCATGGAAACAAATCTCTGGGCTTGTCTAGGAGGGATTATCCAGATTAGGATAATGTAGGTGAGAAAACCAACCCCAGATTTGGTTAGCGCCGTTCCTTCGGCTGGGGCCCTGGACTGAAAAAGAAGAAGAAAGTGAGGTGAGAGCCAGCGTTCTTCTCTCTTTGCTCCCTGACTGTGGACGCTGTGTGACCAAGTCCCTCAAGCTCTTGCCATCAAGGCAGACTATATTCTCATGCTATGGACCCAAACAAACCCTTCCTGTCTTAAACTGTCTTCCTCAGGCATTTTGTCAAAGCTACAAGGAAACTAGTACTAATGGTGTTTCTCACCATCAAAGACCCACTCACTCTCTGGTGAATGGCACACACTGTCAGTTGAATGAATTTGCATGAATGCAAACTGACTAAATTATTTTCAAAAATATTTTCAGATTTACTTATTTTATTTTATGGGTATAAGTGTTTTGCCTGTGTGTATGTCTGTGCACACACATGTGTGTGTGGCACCCATGGAGGTCAAAAGAGGGCATCAGAGCTGGTGTTTCAGATGGTTGTGAGACGTTATGTGGGTGATGGGTGTTAAACCCAAGTAGGTCCAGTTGAAGGGCAACAACTGTTCTTAGCTACTGAGCCATCTCTCCAGTTCCCAGAATAAATTATTAACCTAGCAGAATAAAATAAAATTCTTTCAGTGCCTATATTCCTAACAGTTGGGAGACAGAAACAACGAGGTCCGGAGTTCAAGACCAGCCTCATTTACATAGAGTTGAATGCTACAGGATAATACTCTTGTACACTGTAAAGATTTGTGTCTCATATTGGTTTAATAAAGCACTGGTTGGCTAGTAGCCAGGCAGGAAGTATAGGTGGGACAACCAGACTAGGAGAATTCTGGGAAGAGGAACAGCAAACATAGTCACCAGCCAGACACAGAGGAAACAATATGAGAACGCCTTACTGAGAAAAGGTACCAAAACATGTGGCTAAACATAGATAAGAATTCTGTGTTAATTTAAGTTGTAAGAGTTAGTTATTAATAAGCCTGAGCTAATAGGCCAAACAGTTTATAATTAGTGTAAGCCTCTGTGTGTTTCTTTGGGACCGAATGACTGCGGGACCAGGTGGGGCAGAAACTTCCATCTACAGTTAGAGGCCAGACTGTGCTTCACAAAACCCTATTTAGGGAAAAAAAATCAACCTGAAGCTCTTGGTGGGGTGACCAGACATGCAATAGAAGTGCTGGTATGGTCTATATTCACAGACCCAAACAAGAAGAATCAAATAATACTTAGAAGAAAGTCCCATTTCTAGAGATCAGAACCCTTGTTCTAAAGTCTCCTCTCTCTACAGGTACATTAACCATAGAGCTTGACTGCGTGCTTGGGTCTGCTTTGAAAATGCTTTTGAGAGACGTATCATCCCCCAGTGGCTTCCATGTCTAGAGCACACTTGCAGATATCAGAGTCTATTGTGTCAATAATCTGCATATTTAAGAGTCCCCACATGCTCATTGAGACGATGGATGGAGCTGATGCAGTCTACAGGGTCAAAAATCTGCTTCAAATAGTCCATAGACACAGTCGGTTGAGTAAATAACCGCATTTTCCAAAAGCCCCTAAATATATAATAACATGATGGATCACATTAGTCCCCGAAGTTGCAGCCTCGCTACCGCCGATCAGGAAAATGACGCACGCCTTAACCAGCCACTTACAAATGAGCTCATCTTCCCCAGACGAGGGTGCAGCTCTACCTCAGCTCCATTTGTCGTATGTATGGGGAGGACCCTCCTCCCGTGGAAGCATCTGCGTCTGCTCAGTACAATCTTGTCCTAATAAACTGAGCTACAGACCATGACTCAGTGTGGGGACTGGAGACCAGAGAAATGTGCGGTTCTCAGTTTGGTTTAGAGGTTTCCGCCATTGCTCAGTGGGTGGCATGCAGACACATGGGTAAACTGTTCTTTTGAAACCGGCTAGAAGTCTCGATTTTGAGACCTCCCCCCCCCATCTGACCCTGTATTGCTATGTGTGAGGATGACTTAGATCACATGACTTCACTAGAGGCCTGTTTGCCTCGTGAACCACATCCTAATCATGCTGCCTAATCAGTGCCTTAAATATTTTACCTTTTGGATCCTCCCAACACTCCAGAGAGAGTGAGGCATCATTTGTTCTATGTTCAAGGGTGAGAAATCCTAGTCTTCCAGAAGCTAAATTTCCCATGACCACGGATCCAGAACTTAGTAGTTCTGCTTTGAAGAGCGGTTTTTGCTTCCAGAGCCAATGTTCTGCCCAGCTGTGCATGGAGCCAGCTTTTCAGCGTTCCTTCCCACCGTGCCATGCCCTGTGAGGCTTTGTAACACAGAGACAGGTGAGTGAGACTCTGTGCACTGCGGGGGCAGGTGAGTGCAACTCTGTTCTCATACAACACACGTTCACAGAAAACTGCATTTTGTGAAAACACACCTAAATGAAGTAGTACTTATGGGAAATGGGGCTAGGTGGATTGCTCTAATGGTAAGGGCTGCCAAATATCAGCAGGCATAAAAGTGCAATGGTTCAGGGCCTGGATGAATGGCTCAGCAGGTAAATGGGCAATTGCCCGGATGGCCGATACCTGGTTTAGTCCCCAGCACCCAAACGACAGCTCTCAACCCTCCATAACTCCAGTTCCAGGGAGTCCAATGCCCTCTTCTGGCCTCTGAGGGCACTAGGCACTCATGTGGCATGCATACATATATATTCAAGCTGACATTCACACACATAAAATAAAAAGAAAACTTTAAAGTGAAGAAATGGTTCGGTTGAAAACACTAGGTTAACTCATAAAGTTCTGAAACGCCTAGAAATCTCTTCCACATGCCCTGTTCTGCTGCTCTTGGGTGTTTACCTGAAGGACTCCCCATCGGCACGTCACAGAGATCCTTGTACGTTCATTTGCTGAAGCACTGTTCACAGCAGCTAATGGACTGAACCAACCTACGTGCTCAGCAACAGGGGCCTGGGTACAGACGATGGGACCACGTAGAACGGGAGCTTTCTCATCCACAAACGATGGAGTGAAAATGGCGCAGGCACACACACACACACACACACACACACACACACACACACACAGAGAGAGAGAGAGAGAGAGAGGCATAACACACACACAGGAGAGGGAGGGAAGGGGAGAGAGAGACCGAGACTTCTGGTTCATCCAGGCAAAGAGAGAGGCAAAGGTGTAGGTTGGGTCTTTTACCAACCAACCGTTTCTCCGCAGCTATGCTGGTGAAATCGGCACTTGTCGGTGGTGTTGAGCGATACTGTGCTGGGAAAAGTTATATGTGAGCCAATGCAATCTGCTTGTGCTATCCATATGACTGACCAGTCTGACCAATTTCACCAACCCGGAATGAATTCCTGCTTCGTGGCACTGTGAGCCCTAGGCTTTCTTTCATTTTATCTTTCATTCATAAAGACCTTTCACGTTCAACTAAGCCAGCCACTAAAATCCTGGGCATCTCACCAATGCAGTCCCAGATCTGAATTAGTTACTTAAGCAAACAACTTAAACAGTAGATCTGAATGGCTTCTAGAATAGGATTTGCATCTCATGAAATCTCTCTTGTCAGGGGACAAGAAGGAGGGGATTCCTTTTAATTTCTTTAAGCACTCGCTATGTGCCTGATGCACACGTGTGTGTGTGTGTGTGTGCGCATGTATGGTGTGTGTGTGTATGTGTGATGTGTATGATGTGTGTGTATGCCGTGTATGTCTGTGTATGGTGTGTATGTATGTATGTATGGTTTGCGTGTGTGTCTGTGTATGGTATGTATGTATGTATGTATGGTTTGCGTGTGTGTCTGTGTATGTTGTGCATGTATGTGTGTGTATGGGATGTGTGTGTTTGTGTGTGTGTGCCAGTGTGTGTGTATGTGTGTGTGTGCGCCAGGCTCTTGGATCCTAGTTAGGCTGGTTCTGGGCTCCATCCTCCTGCCTCAGCTTCCTGAGTGCTGGGTTATGGGAGTTCACCACCATACTCAGCTTGCCTCCAGTTTAAAATGAGGGGTTTGAGGCCAACAGGAGAGAAGCAAGTAGCTGTACAGAGGAGTGGGCAGGGTCAGGATGGGAGGCAGGTGCGTAGACCCCAGGCCAAGCATCTCCCCAACAGCATCCCCCACTGAGTAAGTTCTGGAATGCAATGGAACCTCCACTGAGTAATCTGGAATGCAATGGAAAATGAAAGCCTTTTCCTTAGCTTCTCCCATCCACCTCCGCTCCTCCAGACTCCAGCCACACCTGCTACTTACAGCTGATTGTTTATTTTGTACAGTGGGGCTTTAATTACTTTTTAATTTTGAAGACATATGTATTTATTGCATATATATGAGGTGCGATGAGTCATTTTGATACATATAGACAAGCTGTGATGAGAGAGCCCCCATAATTGGCAGCCCATACCCTCCAACATTCATTATTTCTTTGTGTTGGGAGCAATCACTGTCCTCTCTTCTAGCTGTTTTGAAATAGGTGGTGGATCATTGTCCACCCAGTCCCCTACCATGCTGCAGGTCGCTCTCCCTTCCTAACTGGGCTTTCAGTCTCATTAACCAACCCTGCCCTGTGCTCAGCCATATAACTAGTTGCTTCTTCACTCTCTGGGCCATCAGGTGACACGTTCCCGCTCAAGATCCTCCAGCGACACCCATCTCACTCAGAGTTTAGAAAGTCAAAGTTCAAGTCCTCTTTGTTGGAGATCCCTCCACGCTCGTCTCCGGAGTGGCCAGATGAATTTACAGTCTCATCAACCGTGTGGAAGCATCCCCATCCCTCCACACGCTCGCTAGAACTCGCCAGCTGTTGGTTATCTGGTTAACAGCCATCCTGGCAATGGTAAGGTGGAATCTCTATGATCTCGGCTAGTTTTGACCTGCATTTCCTTGGGGAATCATGCTGGTGAGCATCCCTTCATTTAATTAGTGGCTGTATGTCCTCTACCCATCTATTTGGATCACTTGCTCTTTTCTTTGTGTTATGGATATTCAGTCTCTCTTCCAGAGGCTAAGGGAGGGTTGATAACACCAAAGCATATATATAAATGTATGGAATTGTCATGGTGAGAGCCCCTAATCGGGAAGATTAACTTGAGTTAATAACTGTAAGTTTTACAGTTTTCTCAGTAGGATCCCCGGATTCCTATATGTGTGACTTAGCTGGTCTGCTTCCTCCTCAGATTTTTCTTTATCTTGGCCAAATTGGCCTCTTTGCTCTTCCTTCACCAGGCAGGACGCACTTCCGTTAGGTTTCACTCTGTCCTTTATCTTTTCTGATCCTTCAGTCTGTTTGAACAGAATTTCTAGTGAATGTCACCCTTGTCACCCCATTCATTACAGCAATGGTCTTCCTCTTGGGGTCCTTGGTCCCCTCAGTCTGCTGTAGTTTTCTTTCCCCATCATGCTTACCAGCGCCCCACTTGCTGCTATAGATGTGGCCTCCTTACTATGACTATGGTCGGATGATCTTTGTCTGTATGCTCCAAAGAGCAGGGCCTTTTGTCTGTTGGGCTCAGTAATACACAGGAGCGCATGCTCATGACATGTGATATGTACTTCAGGATACTTAATGAATGACTCAATGAATTCTCAGGGACTCCTTGGGCATCTTGGACTCTACAAAGTGAATGAAATTTATCAGTGGTGATTAGTTTGATTATCAGTTTGACACAATTTGCAACCAGCTGAAAAGTGAGTCTCGATGAGTGATTGTCTAAATTAGGGTAGCCTGGGGGCACATGTGATCAGTGGAGAGATCCAACCATTGTGGACAGCGCCATTCCCTGGGCTCCTGAGTTATGTAAGAGCCGAAAGAGATCTAAGCATGTGTGTGTGAATTTAGCTCTGCTTCTTACTGTATATATTATGTGACCAGCTACCTTAAGCTTTGGCCACCTTACTCATCATGAGAACCAGAGTAAATCCTCCATGTCCCCTCTCCAACTTATCGTTATTTTTTAAATTATGTAGTTGTGTGTGCCTGTGCAGATGCACTTAGTCAGATCCCTTTAGAGCTACAGGAGTTCATGAGCCATGTGATGTGGGGTGCTTAGACTCTGGGTCCTCTGGAAGGACAGCCAAGTCGTCTCTCCAGTCCAACTCTAGGTCCCTTCAGTTGCATTTGTCAGATTATCTTCTCAGAACAACCAGGAAAGAAACAAAGGAACCCATTCAGAATCCTGTTCTCTGGTTAGCAGTAGATCCCAATAGCAAATATGGCTTCCTACATTTCTACCATGGCCTCCATGTTATGACTTAAATATGGAATGCCCTTCAGAGGCTCATGTGTGGACAGGGGTACTGGAAAACCAATGGATCTTGAGGGGTCTGGACTAATTAAGGGATGATTCCTTTATGAATCCATTATATGATGGCATCACTGGGAGGTGGGGTCGAGTTGGAAGAAGTTGGTCACATATGCTGGGTCCTCGTTCCCTCCTCACATTCTGACTTCCGTGTGTCAGGGGGTGAGCTCCTTCGCTCTCCCACACTCTCTGGCTTGATGACATGTCTCTCCGTGACCCAGAAATGATGGACTCATAAGGGTAGACAATGGAAATATTAGGTATAAAAGTGGACATGAGATTTTAAGTTCACCAAAGAGACGTATCTCTAGTGTGTCTTTAAGGGTCTTTTTAGGAAGAAAACATCCTCCCTCTTCCCCAGAGTTTTGTTCCCAGCATTAGCTCCTTGATGTAAATGATATGTAATCAGGGTTTTTGAATGTACTTACTAGAGCTCCTTAAACCAGATGTTTAAAACTTTCTAATTTGGGGGGGAGAAAATTCTGAAGCACAATCTTACGTTGTGTCCTTCCATGTCTCTGACTTGCGTTCTGAACATGGGATGCTAGTGATGTGAGCCATTTCACTGTACTAAAACTCTTGATGTCACCTGAGTTTATCCTGGGGCTCCCCATCTCCCCTGCCACACCACAGCAAGAACGGAGCCTGCCTATTTGAATAAGTAGAACACCTTATCATTTGAGAAGGCACAACTTTACCTTTTCTGTGAGCTAGCTGTGTATTCGTAGGCAAGAACCTCCCTTCCTCCACATCTCACTCCCTGTCTCTGTGAAATGGGAACCATGAGAGCAGTGGCCCAACATGGCCAGGGAGGGGTCAAAGAGAAGACAGGATAGGTCTTAATGTCTGCTGGTTGTTTTTATACTTCTTCGTCTCCTTTCTAGTTTTGGCATAAAGATCTCCCTGGAGGCTTTTCCTGGGCTGATGTGGGATTCCCCTCTGTATGCTGTGAATACCATTGGTTAATAAAGGACTACTTTGGACCTATTGCAGGGCAGAACAGAACTAGGTGGGGAAAGCTAGAATGTAGGCTGGGAGAAAGGAGGCAGAGTCAGGGAGAAGCCATGGAGCCGCCGGAGACAGATGTGCTAAAACTTTGCTGGTAGACCACGACCTCGTGGTGATGCACAGATTAATGGAGATGGGTTAAATTAAGATGTAAGAGTTAGCCAATAAGATGCTAGAGCTAATGGGCCAAGCAGTGGTTTAAATAATATGGTTTCTGTGTGATTATTTCGAGGTTGAGTGGCCAGAACGACCAAGTGGCCTCCTCCAACACTGGGCTAGGTCAGGATCTCCCCTATTCAAGATTCACAGGTTCCAAGTGGCTATCGTATTAGTAGTGTTGGTCGTTGCTATGACAACTGCCTGTCAAAAAGCAACTTAAGAAACTGAAGGGCTGTGCTGGCTCACAGTTTGAAGGAACAGTCCAACACTGTGGGGAGGTTGTGGCGGTGAGAACCTGAGGTCACCTGTAGTCAGGAAGCAGAGAGAGAGAGATGAACGCTGGAGCTTAGCTCACTGTGTCCTGTTTTCTTCAGTCTGGGATTCCAGTTCATAGATGACACCACCCATATTCAGGATGGAGCTTTTTTCTTTAGTGAAACTCTTTTCTGACACACCTAGGGGTGTCTCTGAAGTGATATCACCAACTTGACAATGAACACGAACTATGCTAGTCACCAACAGTTGCATGTGTCATTCTTGATTCTGTCATTTAAGTGTCACGAGGAAGGGACTGCTATGTTAGGTGTGGCTGGAGTAACATTTCTTCCTCTCAGAGAACCCAGAATACAGCACATGCTTCCAAAACTACATTTCGTTTATGTAAAGACATCCCTTTTAGATTTCCACATCCCAGAAATTAAAGTAAATCATATAATCAATATCTTAAAATGACTGCCAGGGGCCAGTTGGAAGCAGTTTCCAGAATGCGTTAACTAATTTATTTTGCTTATCTTTCTGTTTTATATAACCGCTACATAATAAAGATCTTTTACGAAATATATTTAAAAGACTCAGTAAGTATGAGATAAATTCTCAGTGCTAAGAGGAGAACAGTGTGTCATGTTTAATTAGAAGGGTTTCTTTCTTCATGGTGTGGAATGTGAGTACCACAGCTTACTGAGTGGCCTTTTCCATGAGCTAATGTACAGTAGCTGTTGAGTGGATGGACAAAGGTAAAAATGCTGGCATAGAGAGAGTACCCAATAGATGCCTGTGCTCTCATCCTGAAGCACACCCGTTGTCTGGTTAAGTCAGTATTTAAGTGAACACTGGGATTCTTGCTTACATCGACAGGACTTTCAGATGGTAGAACCTTTGACACCTTGTCTGATAAGTCAGTCCCAAGCCGGAGTGTGTTCCTTCCACGACCTAGCAGGGTTGAGGACGACTGACCGTCGGCTCTCCTTTCTCTTACGGGACAAGTAGCTTTGTTTTTATTATTTATGTTTTTATTTTGAGCCAAGGTCTCACTGTGTAGCCTAGGCTGACCTGAAACCCGCCACGTAGAGCGGATGGACCTGGGACTCATGGCAGCCTGCCTTCCTCGGCCTTCAAGCGCTGAGAGTACAGGTATGAACGACCATGCTTGGCTTAGGGACTTGTTAAGACTACAAAGGAAGGTGTGGCGTTGGTGGTATAGTGGTGAGCACAGCTGCCTTCCAAAGAGGTGGGGTTGGAGAGGTGTAGTTAAAAGCCAATGCACGTGAAAAAAAAAAACCCAGATAGATAGATAGATAAATCAAAGTAAAAGTAAATAAAAAGACTCCAAAAGGGGACTTCTGCCAGGCATTAGAAAGAGCTCAATGAAATTGTGCTGTCTGTCTGAAGGCATGTGCCCAGACTGACATCCTCTCAGAGTATGTCGGCTCTCCTCCAGGCTCGCTGACAGACTCCACTGGGATCTTAAGTTCCCATCACAACCTGTGCATAGTAAGGCCGTCTCTTGACCTGACTACCTCAGCACCCCGGCGCTGGCTCTGTAGACGATCCAGGAAGACAGGCTCTTCCACAATCCGCTTCATCTGTTGCCAGCTGAAGCCAAGTCACTTTTCTGCCGATTGCCCCTGACGGGCGGCGCCCGGGTTGATAGACAAGTGAAGCCAGTTAGGCAGGCACCTGGTGATTTGTATACGCAGGATGTCAGGGATGCCGTCACCACGTGAGTGATGTCCCCTCCACTGTTTATGCTGTTTTGGCTAAGCGTAAATGGATGGCAGACATGTGTGGCACTGAAGGGATTGGTGGAGAATCACCTCTTTCAACCCCACGTCCCCTGACAGCGGAGACAAGCGGAAGTTGCCACCCCTCCTTTGACAGACACTCTTCTTCCCTCAAGGGAGAAAAAGCCTTAGACAAACGGACTGACTTCTTTGCACCCAAAACAGTGTAACATTGGCTTCCGAGCCCTGGATTTACTTTGGAGAATTAACTTTGAAGCACCATGGCTGTCTGAGGAATTTTAACCTCATTTTATTCCTTTTTTGTTTGAGTTAGCGTCCCATGTGGCCTAGGTTGATTTTGAACTCACTATGTAATCCAGGTAAACCTCGAATTCACTCTGTAGCTCAGGCTGACCTTAAACTCACTATGTAGCCCAGGTTGACCTCAAATTCACTATGTAGCCTAGGTGGACCTTGAACTCACTGTGTAGCCCAGGTTGACCTCATACTCACTGTGTAGCCCAGGTTGGCCTTGAACTCACTATGTAGCCCAGGCAGACACTGAACTCACTATGTAGCTAAGAATGATCTTGAACTTTCCATTTTTCTTCTTCAGCCTCCCCTGGTCTGGGATAACAGGCACACCTCATGTCACAGCTATCTTTTCTTTGATTGATGGCAATCAATCCTAGTCCTGTCCTTGATATCAGTTCCCCTCCTTCCAGTCATTTTGCTGTTCTTTGTTGAGGGGGGATCTGGCCCACAGCTCTGGATCCTCCTGCCCCCATCTCCACAGTGCTGGGTGACAGGGGAGTGCTACCATGCCTGGCCCTTCTCAGCTTTTATGCAGAAGGCAGCTCACTCTATTCTCTTTCTTGTGACTTTGTGTCACCCAGAGAGGACACGGGGTATCTTTCTAGTGGGGTCCAGGGTCTCATTTTTGTTTATGCTGAGTACAGATGCAGAGGCAGCCACTTCCTAGAGGCTACTTCATTGTAAGCTTTTCACAAGGGTGGATGGGGGGAGGGAGGGAGGGAGGGAGCAAGGGAAGGAGAGAGAGAGAGAGAGAGAGAGAGAGAGAGAGAGAGAGAGAGAGAGAAAAGCCAGAGAGAGAGAAGAGAGAGAGAGAGGTTAAATAAAAACATGAGTCCACAAATCATACATGAAGACGTGCGGTGAGTTTGAGTTTTCTCCACTGTGTTCTGGTCTCTGTGATGGCCCCACTGCACGGGGGACATGCTGCGGCCCCACTGCACGGGAGACATGCTGCGGCCCCACTGCATGGGGGACATGCTGCGGCCCCACTGCACGGGGGACATGCTGCGGCCCCACTGAACGAGGGACATGCATGCGGTTCCTGGCAGCACACCACAGAGAGCTATCCTTAGGTAAGCGTGTGAGGGAACAGCGTGTCTTCTAAGGTTATGGTGGGATGGGGAAGAACACAATGGGGTTTAACTTTTCATTGTTAGGACCCTATTCTGGGACCTCCACTCCCATCTTTTCCATTCAGATTGTAAGGCAGAGCTATGGAAAAGGGAGCTGCTCCCAGAGAAGAAATGTGTGTGTGTGTGTGTGTGTGTGTGTGTGTGTTGCTTCTAGCCCCTTAATTAAATAATGATGCAGTTCATTTGAAAAGCCAAATGCTTGCTGTGTATCCCATGCTGGGCCCCAGAAACACAAAAGCAGGAGACATAGGTGTCCCACCCTTGTGGGGATTAGAAAGCTGCAGGTGAGTTCATTAAGATGATGGCAATGTGAGAAGCAGACGAGCACCCTGTCACCCAGCGGGTTGGGCCGACTCTGCCTTGGGCGCTAGCTGCAAGCATGAAGTCAGTGACTGGGGAAAATCCAGGGCAAAGGCCATCTGTGTTTGTGTGTCTATAGGCTGGGGACCCGGGAGGGAAATCACTGAAGTCATTCAGGGAACTACTCTTTACAGTTTAGGGAAGAGCCCCTATCGATAAAAATGTACAAAGCTGTGCCACCACCAGGGTCAATCCCCTTTTGCTGGTCCCCCCAGGGTTTTATGCTTCAGTATGTTGCTGCTCTGTTTCCTTCTCCTTAAAGCAAGGATGCTAAAGGTGCCCTCACTCCTGAGTGTGGGTCAGGTCGCTGCTGGAAGGTCAGTATGGAGATGGTGTTGTGATGGACTCAGGAGAAGGCTCAGGGGATAACATGCTTGCCACTCAACAGAAAGACTGGAGTTTGGATCCCCAGAAGGGGACAGGCCGCCCAAATACAATCCTAGTGCCCTGGAGGCACAGGCAGGGGATCCGCAGATTAAACTAATTAGCTAAAATAGTCAAGTCTTCCATCTCCAAGCTCAGCGAGAGACCCTGCCTCAGTAAATAAAGTGAAGGGTGATCAAGGAAATCCAATGTCAACCTCTAACTTCCACACACACAGGCACACATGTGCGCGCACACACACGTGTGTCCACATGTGTGCAAACAAACAATAAAACTAGGTTGCGAGATGTTCACCTGGAAGCTCACCCATTGCAAAGTTGCCAGTGACGTTGGAAGGACTAATACCTTTATAGTGCACTGATATAATACTTTATAGTGCAGCGTTAGGACGCATAGAGTCCAGGTTCTCAACCAGGAGAGTGAGCGGTTATGCACCTTGGTCCCTGGGATGACGTGTGGGAATGTCTGAGGTATTCTAGCTGTCATCACTGGCGAGGAAGTTGCTCCTAGTAGGCCCAGGGCATGATGGTAAAGTTCTCGCAAGGCCCACGGAAGCCCTGCACAACACAAGCGCCAGGCCCATGGTGTAGGTCCCGGTGAGGTGGAGACACCTGGGTTAGAGACTACCAGACTCTATCCGGCTATTTAAAAATGTGTCCACATATAGGAAGACACACAGTCTGAGCAGAGGACGTGGGCAGAGATGAACTCTGGTCCTACTGGTCCCAAGGGTTGGGAAGTTCAACACGAAGAGCAACTGCTGGAAACAGCTGGAAACAGGTGTGTCTGAGATGAATGCTCTCATCTGTCCGTGGATGTTGACCAGATGAATCTTAGGCATCTGAGCTCCAGAAACATGCAATTCCATAAAACCTGGCTCCCCCCGAGCCCCACGTGTGTTCGTGTGTGTGACATGTGTGCATATCTGTGTTGCCAGACAGGACTACCTCTGCATCACATGATCTAAAGTGACAGCTGCAACGGATCCTAACAGACATTCATTGTTATAAATATCGGCGGCTTACTTGGCATCCTGGGATGCCGTGATCTGCACTTTTTAAAAAATTAATTTTAGAAAGCAAGTGTAACGGTAAAGCCTCAAAACTTTAGGTCGTTAAAAGAAATACAGAGAAAGGAAACAAAAAGGAGGCAAGAAGGAAAGAGTAAGGAGAAATATTGCTACCGTCTTGCTCTCTTTGAAGTCACTGCTGATCCAGGTCTGAACAGATCCAGTGGAACTCAGCGAACATCATACGAATGTTTAGTGTATCACAGGAAGCCACAAAAGCGAGGGTTCCATCAATATTTCACAAGAGCCCCGGGGAAACTCTAGATTGCAATGCTGTAGGGCAGCTAATGGAGTTACACACAAGGGTTTTGTACATTTAAAATAAGCAGCACCCGAAAAAAAATTACCCTTCAGTTTGATAGAAACCATATAAAACTGCAGATGGGAGACAATTAAAGTGCTCGCCACATTCATCCTCGTCGCTCTGATAAGCTGTTTAATAGCAGGTGTGGCCATTGTGCATGTTTTCCTCCCCCTCCTCCTCAGGACGGCAATAATAAAGATTAACATTTATGAAAAGGAATATAAAATATAGCAGAGCTAAATGAATAATTAAAGACAGTTTTGAAGAGTGTTTGCCACCATGTGCCTGTGAAGCCTTTGCCGCAATTACAAAATATGTTTATATAAAATATAATTATAAATAGACAGAGGCTGCAGGGGAGACCCGCTGACCCTTGTTTGTTTTGATGTTAAAATAAAAACCACTTTGAAGGGTTTCCTAACTCTGATTCTATACATTTCTTATTACATTATCAGGTGCCCTGGGTGCTTGGCTTTTTTTCAGGGAGGCTTACTTGGAGCTTGCAAAAATGTTATTCAATAAGCCGGTGTGAGATCAGCGCTTTCTTTTCCAAAGTCCTTTGTTGGAGCAGGAAGTTCTGCATACAAAGCAAATTGCATTTTCTACACTGACATATAAAACCGTGACCCCCAATTTTCCTAACTCTTGAAGCTAGAGTTCTGGGAAAAACCACTCTAGTGTTGATACAATTTCATCTTGGAAGGTGGTCTCAGACTCCTCAACATCCAAACCTCAACAAAGGTGATTTTGCCTCCTGGGGGACACGTGGCTGTCTCTGTAAGCACCTTTGTCTCAGGTGAGGTTTAAATGGTGACAGGAGGATGTTGCTGGTATCTAGTGGGGACTGGCGAGGGAGCAGGTAATTAACTGATCATCCTTCCATGCACACACAGGGAGCCCCAACAAGAAAGATCTCTCCAGACCCCAATGCCAGCACTGCTGAGGTTTCCAATTCCCATCTTAAAGCAACTATCTGGACTCCCGAGCCTTGTTAAACAACCCCAACACCGTTGTTAACCTCATGCCCTAAGTGGCCAACTGCTTACTGACTTCACCCACACCTATCAAACCACTTCTCAACACAGCTCACGAGGCCAAGCCCTTTGCAGAAAATGCATTTGCCATGACTACCAACCACAGGCTCAGGAGGACAGAAGAATCCATACCTGTGCCCTGAGCAAACATACATTTCATGCCAACAGCAGCCCCTGCTCACAGAATGCACAGCACCGTGCGAGGTGTTTTACTTATGGGCATACTATTTGACCTTCGTAAGAACTATTCAGGGGAAGTGTTTAAGGTATCTTTATTTATAGGTAGGGGGCCATTACCCCAATGGTAATGTCAAAGCATGGCAAAGCTGAGATACAAACCTTAGACCTAGCCCCAGTGTCCCCATGACCTTCGGGTCCATAGCTTCTGAGGAGTGTGTGGGTGTGGTGTTTTTGTGTGCACATGTGGCTGCTTGCAGTGGCAGTGTGAAAACACCACTCCCCTCTTCTGCTAAGGAGAAAGGGGGGATGATTTGGGGAGGAAACACACCCACTTTAGAGAAAACTTAAATCTATTTACTATTTATTTATTATTAATTAATTAATTTATAACCTAGGGCTGTGTGTATGTTAGGCAAGTGTTCTACCAACCCCAAAGTTAAAAATAAGAAGAAAACATCCAGGAACAGATAACTAACACCTCGAGGGAAAGATCTGGGCAGGATTAGCTGTGTTTGATTCATTTGTTGGCTTTTGGATGCTGGATACAGAGGGTGTGGGTAGAGAAGGCAGGAGAGCTACTGCGGGACTGGTATGGATGTAGTTAGAAGTTAAGGTCTTGCTTTCTTCATAGGGAGAAGAAAGCAAGACGAGCGAGACAGGGAGGGAGGAAGGGGAGGATAGAGGAAAGGAGATAGAGGCATACTCGAGACAGAGACAGAGAGACACAAAGCGAGAAAGAGAGAGAGAGAGAGAGAGAGAGAGAGAGAGAGAGAGAGAGAGAGAGGGAGGGAGGGAGGGAGGGAGGGACGGAGAGTTAACAAGCGCTCAGGTTGCTTTGCTTGACTGCTGTAAGAGTGGAATCAGAAAGGCCTGTGACTGCTGGCAACTGTACCAGCCTGCAGGGTGCCCTGTCCAAAGGCAGCAGATTCAAATGTATTAACACTTTACAGTCCAACCCAAATAAATAAGTTTCGCTTAGCCCAGGAGGCTTCCCTAAATTATCCAGGAGTCTGTACCTGCTCTATCAGAGACAAATGTCAAATTCATTATCTGTGCCATCTCCTTATTTCTACTGCCTGTCATGATTGTCGAGACTCCATACACTTCGATGTAAGTGGGATAAATGAAAAGTTTCACTTCTAGCCGGAATAACATAGAACCATATGTCCGAATGTATTCTTTCTTCTTGTTACGGTTCAGAGTTGAAATGTTACTGCAGAAGCAATCAGGGCACATTCCTGTTTGTTACATATTTCTCTGGTGGCCTTTGCAACAGCACAGAAAGAACATTGTGTCTAGACAAGTGGGTTGAAGTCGTATACCTGCTAGGTCACATGCTGCACAACTTTAGGGGAATTGCTTGCTTTCTCTGAGTTTCCATTAGCTTGGCTGTCAAAGCCAATCTCCAAAGAGTCACCCAGCCCCCAATGGTGCTGTGAGGACCAGAAGGATCAAATGGTATAATAGTTAACAAGACACTTGCAGTTCCTGCGGCATTGAGCCATGGATGCATCTCCATGGACGTTGATGCTCTTTTCTCCTGCACCAGGGTGAGGTCAACGGACGCACTGGCCTTCTAGTTTCCGTTAACGTCCATCGGTATCCAGCTCTCTTTGCTAATGGGTCAATCAATCCATCACTCAATATTTATTGAAAGCCTACTATGTACGAGGCCCAGGAGAGTTGTGAAGGGATCCCATCAATAAAAGTACATGCTGTGGGACAATTAGCAAATGTATTCCAACTTGACCTCAGGTTGACTTCCTAATGGGAAGGTCTCTAAGCAAGGGAGAAAGTGAGTAAGAAAGAGAAAGGGAAGGGAGGACAAAGTGGGGTAGCCTTCGGTGGTGTTCCCTGACCGCCAAAGTCAGACAAAGAAAGAAATTTAAGCTAGGGATTAGCAACTGAAGGCTCACAGGCCAATTAGAACGCAGCCAACCTGTTGGCTCGCTCTAGGCTTCATCTGTAGAGTTAGGTGTTGCAACACAAGGCAGATATTTATTCTTTGATGCTATCCTGTCAAAACTTTATGACTATTAAAATTTGAACATGGAATGCCCACCCCATCCCTGCTTGTGTGTTAAAAGCTTTGTCCCCAGCTGGCAACACTATTTGGAAGGTGGTGGAGGTGGAGCTGCGCTGGAGAAGTCCTGTGGGCATCTGAGGTCAGGTCTTTGATGCTTACACTCTTCCTCTTTTGAGTGCCCTGGCAGCCAGGCAAGGGGATGCTTAGCTCTGCCACGGTCCCATCGCGGCAGATGAAAACCTCCGGAGCTCAGACAAATGATTCCTCCCATTAAGCCGCTGTCTCTCCAGTATTTTTGTCATAGCTATGCAGAAATAACTAACACAATGACCCACATTTAAGCCAGCATGTGAATAATTTACTCTCTCCAGTTTTTATAAAACCAGGTACACAAATTCCAACAATAGTATGCATTAGCATTCCAAATACATTCTAACTCCGTGACTTCAGACAGCACGAAAGCTGTAATTTTTATTCCTGTTTTGTGGATAGATAGGAAGACTGAGGTCTGAGGTACCTGCCCAGGGTACAGTCTGCTGACCATTATGATTTGCTCCTGGCTGCCTCTCCCTCACCCCAGGGGCTGTCTTCCTAATCACAATGGCAGAATTTCCCACCCTAAGTTTCTTCCGTACCATCCCACGATATGCTTTCTTATGCACATCCCTGTTAGTATTCTAAGTTAACATTTTTCCTTTGAATAATGGATTATCGTGGCATTTGTTCCTTTCGCTTTATCCTAAAAAATTATATTCAAAACACTTTGGATGTGACGTGCTTGTCATATGTATTTTTAAATTTTTCCCCTCTAGCGGGTTGTAGATTCTCACACGGCTTTAAGAAACGGATGCGGAGAGAAGCTGGCTATCATTTTCCCAGTTGCCCCTAGAGTGATGACCAGAAGGAAAATTCTCAGGGAGAAAATGGACTTGGCACCTTCTGCCCACCTATCCAGGTTTCACCAGCCCTGTCCATACACGTGAACATGCATTTGGTCTATTTGTGATCTTATCCCATATGTAGCTTCCCATGACTGCTACCACAGTCACACATAAAATGGTTCTAGCACTGGGAACCCTGCAGTCACGTGCCTTCTGCTTTCCTCCAGAAGGGCCCTGGTGATTTGTTTTTTTTTTTTAAATCCCTATTTTTTTTCATGATAAGAAAGTTCTAGGAGTATAGTAGATAAATTTTTGAATATGTTTGCTTTTGAGGTGGGCTTTCCCCAGCATATTCAACACACACACACAGCACACAGTGTTTGTTTGCTTTGAGACAGTATTTCCATGGCCTTGGCTGTCCTGGAATTTACTATATAGGCTAGGCTGGCCTTGAATTTGGAACAATCCTGCTGCCTCTCAGAGAATTTAGATTCCGGGTGTGTGGCACCAGGCCCAGCTACATTTCGGCCTTTTGAGACACTGTTTCTCTGGATCATATACAATCCTGGAATTCACCTTGTAGCCCAGGCAATTCTGTAACATTTGGGTTGCTTTAAAAGATGAAACCGTCACTCACGGTGAAATGGTCCCGAGTCCTAGTGCTGACGGTGGGACCTGGTGCCCCCACAGCGGCAATGATGCCGAGGAGACCAATGACAGAGAGGGCCCTCACATAGACTTTCCCAGCTAAATGAGAGCTTCTGGACAATACTTCCTAGCAGTTTGTGTGTGATGATGAAGGGGTTAACGGTGTGACCTGTCCCTTCCACATGCCACTAGGCTCTGGTGGCTGCAGAGCTCTTATCCTGCGTGTTTGATGAGAGAGGACTTTCCCATTTTACTTCATTTTGATTGATTCAGATTTCTCTTTAAGCAGCTCTTACGCTAGACAATGCAACTCAATGTATTAAGGGAAAATATTCAAAAGCCAAACTCCTTGTTTTCTTATATTTACTTTGTCACTGCAAAGGCAACTTGAGTAGATAAAAGGCCTCTTAGAATAGGTTTCTGTGGATAGGCAGTCGTACACAGACAAAGGTGCATTTTACACCCTATGCAATATTCCACGCTTCTTGGAGGGCATGCGAAGGTCTTGTGGGTGGTGAGGGACTTCAAGGAGCGTGCCAAATTCAGGGAGACCCACAGCTCAAGAGCTGGTTGGTGGGAATATCGGTAAATTCCTGCTGATTAACTGGAATTGTTCTTTAAAATAAATACATTTGTTTGTGCATGTGTGCACTTGTGTGTGCACGCATGTGTGCGTGTATGTGTGTGCATGTGAGCATGCGTGAGCATGCAAATGCCTCTGCTCCGTTTGTTTGGAAGTCAGAGGACAATCTCAGGTGTTGGTTTTCGCTTTCCACCTTGTTTGGAATGCGGCCTCTTCTTCTTTTTACTGCTGTGCAAGCCAGGCTAGCCGGCTCACACGCGTGCGTCTCCTCTCTTCCCCACCCAGCTGTCTCCCTTTTGGTAGGCACTGGGATTCCTAGACGGTGTGTCACCGGTGGTGTCTGTCTGGCTTTTACACAGGCTCCGAAAGACCCCAGCTCAGGTCATTTGCGCTGTGTGGTGAGCACTTTTGCTCATGGAGCCTTTTCCTCAGCCTTGCCCCTCTGGTCTGGGACAAGGCGTGCGCATGAAAGCTGAGTGTGGGGGATAGGTGGAAATGCTGAGGTTTTTACAGGTTGCTTACAGCCATGTCCCAGATGGGGTTAAACTAGCAGCGTCATCTCTGGGTGTGTGAAGGCTGGCTTCTAAAGTCATTTGGCAGAAGAGGTAAAATCTGTGGGATGGATGGACTGCTGGGAATACCACTACAAAGACAAGCATTTTCCTGGAAATTGGGAGAGCAGTCCATTTCTTATTTCTTGTTGCCCACCTGTCTTGGGCAGTAAATTTGATCATAAGCCATCAGGATGCATAGGGACAGAGATACCTCAAAGCACACTGCCCACATGAAGGTCATTGCCCCGGTCACTCTTTTATTTTGCCTAACTCCACGAATCTGTAAGGCATTAGCAGTTGCAAGAGATTGACGTGATGGTGTGAGTAATCTGGATGAACTATAACGAGAAGCCAGGAAAGTATTATAATTTTAAATGTGTCCAGAAAATAATTGAAATTCTGGCTTAGCTTCATCATAATGCAAACTGCTGGGTATATTTAACAGCTGACTGGCTTAGCATGAATATTGCTTTAGAAATGGGGTCATATTGTTTTTACAGAATGATATTGCTCTCCAACACGTTTAGGAGGGGCGAAAAAGCAAGTGATTGTGAGGGTACTTTTAACCTTTCTGTCTCTCCCTAGCCGTGATTATTGCAGTGATTTAGGTGGTTGGTACGGTCTGCAGGCACACACAGAAGGGGCTGGCACTTAACTAGACCCGGCAATGAGCCTTAGGCAACCAGAGTCCTATTACGACCCAGATACAAAATCTCTGTTCTCTGTTCACTATTCTATAACCCGGTCAGAGACAAGGAGGTAAAAACACTGCCCCCCTCCATGAATCCCAAAGATGCCACAAATAGACGTTGTGTGTAAGTGGTCCCTGTCCATAGCTCTGTGTGTGTGTGTGTGTGTGTGTGTGTGTGTGCTCTCACATGTGTGTGTGTGTGTGTGCACTTGTTCACGAGTGCACACATGGAAGCTGTTGGCCAAACGTAGATAGTTTCCTCTAGTACTCCCACTCCTTAAATTTTTTTTATGCAGAGGCGAAGTCTCCCACTGAACCTGCAGATCGCCATTTTGGCTGTGCTGGTTGGACAGTGAGCTCCCGGGACCCTCCTGTCTCCACCCTTCTTGCACTGATATTGCAGATAGGTCTGACCTGCCTGGCCTTTTAAAGTAGATGCTAGGAATCAAGCTCAGGCCTATGCTTGCTCGTTAGTCACCTTTACTGACAAAGACCGAGCCAGCTCCTCAGTTCTGAGGTGCTTTATGCTTCTGGGCCAAGGTTTCACTACCCATCCCTGGCTGGTCTGGAGTTCATTAGGTAGACCAGGCTAACCTCAAATTCATAGAGATCCTCCTGCCTCTGTCTGTGCTTCCTGAGTGCTGGGATTAAAGACAAATATCACCACACTTGGCTCAAGGTATTTGTCTTTAAATACAGTTGCTAACATTAGAAAGAATGAAGGTTTTCCTGGAATATCCAGATTCCTAGATGCTTACTAATCTGAGGATTCTAGAGTATTGATTGGATCTCACATAATTGCTAGCTGATACTTTTGGGATTGGGTGGATTCTCCCCCTGAGATGGAGAAAGAACACCCTATGAGTTTGCTCTTGGGTGATTAATTCGCTCTTTCTTCCTCCATCATTTTGGTTCCTTGTTCTTAATACCTTCTTGCAAGTCTCCTTCACAAGACACTAATTGTGCTGTTCAATATGTCAGGGGCATGTGGTTGCCTTATAGCATCTGGTGGACAGTTGGCATGTTATTTCTAAAGGGCCATAAAAGCAATACTAAGCTTTGTGCATCCTTTGTACTTGCAATTGCTCAGCTCTGTCGTCTTAACCTGACAGCAGCCATGGACCAGATGAAAATGATGAACACTGGTGTGGGAGGTCCTCCTGTCTATGTGTTACTTTTATTGGTTAATGAGTAAAGAAACTGGCTTAGCCTGATAGGGTAGAACAGAGCTAGGTGAGGAAAACTAAACAGAATGCTGGGAGAAAGAAAGGCAGAGTTAGAGAGAAGCCATGTAGCCCCGCTGGAGCAGGATGGAACTTTACACAGCAAGCCACAACCACTTGGGGATACACAGATTAATGGAGATGGGTTAAATGAAGATGTAAGAGTTATCCAATAAAAAGCAAGAACCAAGATGTGATTTAAATAATATAGTTTCTGTGTGATTATTTCGGGGCTGAGCAGCTGGAAACCAACAAGTTGTCTCCTTCCGCCAAAATTGCTGGGTTTCAATAAAACTTTATTAATAAGACAGGCTGGTCTATCAGTGGGCCAACCCTCACATGGGAGAAAACCAAACAAAAGTAAACCAACCAATGGAGCTGGACCTACAGATGTAACTCAGTGGAGGGCTGTTCCCATCAGGAGAGCATGCTTGGTAGAGGTAGAACTAACACCTTCTGAACCACCACCTTCAAGCACATGTGTGAGTATGTATGAACGTACATACTGAACATGCTCCCTGGCCTTTTTACCCTCAAGTGGTCCCTGGCTCACGGCAGTCATTTGTTCCGCTCTGGTCACCCTAAAAGATGTTGCTCCAGGAGAAGTAGGAGCGTTTAAGAGCAGCCTCCTGGTGGGAAATTAGCCAACACTGGTCACTTGATTGCAGGACTAAGTAGAAGTTTCCATTAAAATGAATCACTTTCACAGATTTATCAGAAGTTTGGGCTCCTTAGGTTGTTCATTTCACAGGGAACTGATTCTCTTATCTCAGTCACCTCAGCCTTCTAAGCTGTGTGGGTGTGATCTCCATGACTGTCCCTGACTGCCTTCCAAGATCACCCAACACTCTATTTCAAGAATAAGAAAATCATTGAGTAGGAAAGAACTTGGTGGGTAAGGGCACTTACTGCTCTTGTAGAGGGACCAGGTGTCCATAACCCCAGTTCCAGGGAATTCAAGCCCCTCTTCTGGCCTCTGAGGGCACGTGGTGGACACACATATGTGTAAGTAAAACACTCATCCATGAAATGAATGAATAAATAATAAATAAATAAAAGCAAGAAGTCATAACCAGATCCGAAGTATCCATCCAATAATTTTGGGTCAATTCCAAGTCTACATGCATACGCAACTTGGCTTGGAGGACATAAAAATAAAATATGGGTTATTAATTATTAGACATTGTTATTGGGAGGTCAGAGGTTGTCACTAAAATTAATCAGATTTTGGGTTTCCTTGAGCAAGTGTAAGAACAGTCAATACTAGGCATGTGTAACCCAATTCTCTAATTTGATGGGGCTCAGTGCAGGTTCCTTGCTTAATAGTGGGAGTTTACAGTCAGGTGGACTGATTGCTTTCATCACCCCACTGACAAGAAGGAGTTAAAGAAAGAAAGGTTTGTTTAGCTCAAGGAGGAGTCAGCCTGGGTAGCTTGGCTGAAGGCCTTGCCCTTGGGAGGAATATCACTGATAAGGGACATCTGGGTGGGCAGGGTGGTCTCTGTCTACACATCACAAAGGTAGGTGATCAAGGTGAGCAAGAGGCAGACTAAAGGAAGAGACCCAGATGTACATCATGACAGGCGTGGCTCTAGTGACGCCATTCTTGTCTCCAGCAAGCCCCACCTTCTTCTCTCACCCGGTTCTGCCAGCACACTGCACGTCCATGGCTGAAGGGATGGATTAGCTCACCCCTCAGGCCATCATCCTCCAGATCTAATCACTTCCCAAATGCCCTTGAGCTGGCCACCAAATCCTCAGTGGAGAGGCTACAGGGGACATTTCAAACTCAAACCAGCCCGGTCATCCACATAGGTGAACTGACCAGTTAAGCCTTTCTAGGTGAGACCTGCAAGGCCTTAGGGCATTCGGTCTTTCTCAGAGTTCAACTTACAGACAAAGGAATGGCTGCGAATGACCAACTCACGTCTGGGTTTTGTCAATTCAAGGCCACCGTGATCTACTCATTAAAGACTGTGTTCCTTGCTACTGTTTAGTTTGAAATCCAGTTCAAAATGTAGCATGAATAATAAAAAGCCAGATTTAGACATTGGGGGTTCAACCCAAAAATCAGAAAAGCAAAGCAACCAAGCCATTACAGAAGTCTCACCTCTAACCAAGACTGGGCGACTGCAGACTAAGTGGACTAAGCCTCTCTCTCCTCCCATTTTATATTCCCTCTACTGCTGGGATTAAAGGCACGACTCCCTAGGGCTGGGATTAAAGGTGTAGACTGCCACCACCTGGATTTTTTTTCTGCGTTTGTAGCCCAATGTGGCCTTGAACTCAAAGAGATCCTTCTGCCTCTTTCTCCAAAATCCTGGGATTAAAGATGTGTGCCACCACTTCCTGACCTTAGCTTAGCTTTGCCCTTCTGATATTCAGGCAAGCTTTATATATTAAAACATAAATAAAATATCACTATAACAAAATCAATCAGAAACGAGGGTGGCCGTTCCATCCCCGGGTCTTCGTAAGTGCAATAACAGAATGCTGAATGCTAGTAATGGCTTTGTGTTTGGGGACGTTCAGTTTCTAAGACTTTACCCCTACTACCTGGCTTAAGGCTGCTCTTGTGCTTAAAAAGCCTTGTGTGTGTGTAGAGGAAGTGGGGGGAGGTGATGGCAAGATTGGTCAGTGGATAAAACTACTTTCTATCATGCCTGATGGCCTGAGTTCAATCCCTGGACCCTCAAGGTAGAAGAGGAGAACCAACTCCCATAAGCTGTGCTCTGACCTCTACATGCACATACAGATGATAGATAGATGATAGGTAGATGATAGATGGATAGATAGGTAGATAGGTAGCCACATGATAGATAGATAGATAGATGATAGATATGAACAGATAGATAGACAGATAAGTTGAAAGATAGATATGTAGATGATAGATAGATAGATAGATAGATAGATAGATAGATAGATAGATAGATAGATAGATAGATAATATATAGGGAAGGACCTAGGAATGCATGGATGAGACACTGGTGTTTGGAAGGTAGAATCCAGCAATTCAATACATTTTGTACTCGGAAATCTTGGGCCATTGGAGAGATGAGAAATTGGTCTTCTGTGGACACACTGAGTAAGGCTCTCAGAGGAAGGCCCCAGAGAGAGCTTGTCTCGCGAGAGCAGACTTCCCTGGGAAGTATCTGGCTACTGTGTGGCCTGGGCTGAGGGAGCTGTGGCTCTCGTTCTCAAGGCTTGCCTTGAGTCTGAGGATGCCTTGCACTGATGCGGAGTTGACTCCAGCAGGTCCACATGGCAGACTAGTGGACACCAGACTGGACGGGGTCCAGATTGGGGCAGGAGAGAACTTGGGTGCCCAGCAGGAACTGAGAAGCCCCCTGTCCTGTCTAATGTAGGTGTTCTTCACTCCTTAGAGGAGGTGGCTCTCCTGTTGTTTGACTGACATTTCTTTATGCGTCTTCTCACTTTTGACAAGAGACAATTCATTTTCTCTTTCTTTTTCCTTCCTTTTATATTTTGGCCTTTGGAGACAAGGTCTTATTCTGTAGTCCAGGCAGGCCCAGAAAGCATGGTTCACCTGCTTTAGCCTCCAGAGTTACAAATGTGTACCACCGATCCCAGCTCATTTTCTTTATGAGCGTGACACTACACGATGCAGGTAATAGAGATATAGATATGTGGGCTCAAGGAGGTTTGAGAAAAGGTAGATGTGAAAAGCAGGTGCTGAGGAGAATGAGTGGGTGCCACCCTGTAGGAAGGAAGGAGCCACAGCCCAATTCCAGCAAACCCTGCACGTACAACCCAAATTAACGTGGCCGAGCTAGGGACTTTGCAAAAGAAAATGGGAATTCGATATTTATGCACAAGCTTATGACTGTCCATGACTGTCCATGCTGGTTTTATTATTATTTACATTGTCATATCATTGCTTCTCTGGGTTTTAAAATAAGTTTATGTGTGTGTACATTCATGTAGCCATGTTTAACTATGTACAGGTTCACTTGTGCGTGCAAGTACCTGTGTGTGTGATTGGCAGAGATCTCTACCTGTTGAGTATAGGGATTCTTATAGGTGTAGGCTGCAGTGCCCAGTGCCTAAGCGGGTGCCTGGGGACTAAAGTACACCCAGCAAGGACTGTAACTAACAAGCCATTTCTGCAGCACACCCAGGTTTTACACACGGGCTATGGGGATTGGAACTCATGACCTCACACTTGCAAAACAAGAGCTTTGCTCACCTAGCTGTGTCCCCAGCCCCATTATGTTGTGCTTTGTGTGTGTCAAACCCAGTAAGTGCGGGTCACACTCAACTGTCCCTTTGCCAGCTGCACTCAATCGTAACACATCTCTGCATTCCCTGTCTCTCAATCTGAACCGTCATGGGTGCCATCTGAGGCCTTGGGGCTAATTGAGTTCACACACATATAGCAACCTGTACCCACTCACACCCATCAGCCTATACACACACACACACACACACACACACACACACACACGTCAACCCATACCCACTCACTTACACCCACCCACACCCATTGGCCTATATCCCCCACATATATCAACCCATACCCACTCACCCACCCCCACGCCCCCATACACCCGCCCCCCACACTACCTTGAGAGCTACTCAAAGCAAATGCCCTACTTATGTGTCAAAGGCTCTGAACCTAGACACACAGTATTTAGACAAAACAAGCAAACAAACTCAGTTTGTACAGAATAAAAGAGAACTCTTCATCCTGAGAGAACCCGAAGGTCACCCATCTTCAAAGAGTCTTTCGTCCCCTTTGTTTTCCTACAAAGGGAGGAAGGTACCTCCTTGTTCCTGAAGGAAGACTCTGGCCTGCCAGAGGCAGCCTTGTTTGAGGTCATGGAAGCCAAAGTCTTTCTCCTTTCCAGTGTGAATCAGACTTAGGTAACGTCCTTCGACCTCGGCTTTGAAATTTTACGACTGCTACAGCAAGTATTGCCACGCCAAGGGAAGGAGAAGCCCGCAGTAATCTCACAAGGTTTTGTGACCCTCACAGGATGGACTAAACCAGAGCTCACTGTGCAAGCCAGTGGGGCCCATGTGGACTGAGAAGTGTGCTGCTGCATGGCAGAGCTGAAGGCCACTGCTTCCCAGCCAGGCAGCAAGAGGGGCCAGCCAGTGTCTCTGCCGCGCCTGGTGCAGCACCGTTAAAATTGGAGGTCTCCAGCCCTGGGGAATCTAAAGCCGGATGGGAATGTCCATTTGGCCATTGTTACGGGCACTGCTGCTCCCTTCCCATCCTCTATCCCTTGTTGACTGTAAACTACATTAGCATTTCTCACGGGCTCAATAATCCAGTCTTTAAAATGGGAACAATGTTTCCCTTGGCTGGAGCCAGAACTGTCTGTTGGGGTGAAGGACAGGTTTGGCTCCCAACGTGCCCACAAGCGGTGCATCCAGCCAGCAGAGGGCGCTCATGCGAAAGGCTGCAGGTGGCCTGCTCCAGCTTAGTGCAGGCAGGTGAGCCCCAGCAGGTGTTCCTCTTGCATTCTGCCTTCAGTACTCTCAAGGAGGAAAAGTCTCCACAAGGTGGACGCCAGAACAAGCAATTACTCGGCTATCAATACAGCCGCACTCCACCAGCAATATTACTTTCCGGAATATGTAATGCGATCACAAACTTTCTAATGACACAGACCTGACAATCGAATGCTAAAAATACCAAACAGGTCTCCTCTGGACCCGTGAGAAATGGCCTCTCTGGAAACCGGAGACCGACTGACTGCAGTTGCTTTCTCAGCCTCAATCCCCCTCCCCACATGGAATTCTGAGTCCTCAGGGGCAAGGCTAGCTCTCTGAGTGGAAACCAAGTTGCGTTTTAAGACAACTCAGTCCCAGGAAGATGGAGACAAATTGGAGCAAGTTCAAAGCAGAGCAGCCCCAATGATTATGTGGAGAGAAGATTGATGGATAGACAACGATCAGAGCAGCCTTGAGCGTCTGAGCTGTCTTCTTCAGGTGACAGAGCAGGGATGACATATTGTAGGGCTCCAAGCACCTAAGAGATAGAACACCTGACAGAAGACGAGGAAGGGGAGTAGGAAGAAGAAGGAGAAGAAGAAGAGGAGAAGGGAGAATGGTACAACATTATCTGAGGTGACACCCGTGGAAAACAGGCCGGATCACACCTACGCTCACAAACCCTGGATCATTCTACTTTTGTCTAGCCTGGGTTATATTACCAAGCC
Organism: Myodes glareolus; assembly: GCF_982192425.1. Lineage (NCBI taxonomy): Eukaryota > Metazoa > Chordata > Mammalia > Rodentia > Cricetidae > Myodes > Myodes glareolus. Next base: position 9,149,840 of record NC_142035.1, read on the forward strand.
TGTCACACACACCCGAGGCCTTTGTCATCCGAAGATGTCACATGCTAAAGGCTTCACTGCTGGCCTCTAGTGCTTTTGGGAGCTGGTGGTATCTTGCTTGGGGGCGGGACCTCAGAGAAGAAAGTTAAGTCACATGGTGTGCTCATAATGGGGATATTGGGACTCTGGTCTCTTCCTGTCTCTGGTTTTGTTTCTTGGGCATTATGGTGTTATTAGTTTTATCACAACATATGTTTCCTCTTGTGGCATACCACCTCACTTTGGGACTAGAAGCAACAGGGCCAGGACGATGTGGGGTTCTCCTCTGTATGCTGTGAATACGTTTTATTATCTTTGGTTAATAAAGAAGCTGCTTTGGCCTATGGCAGGGCAGAATAGAGCTAGGTGGGAAACTAAACTGAAAGCAGGGAAAAAGAAGGCGAAGACAGGCAGATGCCATGTAGCCATCCAAGAAGCAAGATGTGAGGTAACAAATCACAAGCCTCATGGTAAAATATAAAATAATAGAAATGGGTCAATTTAAGATGTAAGAGCTAACCAAATAGTGTTAGTGTTAATATATATATATATATATATATATATATATATATATATATAGTTTTTGTGTGATTTGGGTCTGGGTGGCTGGAAACAAAGTGCAGCCTCTGTCTACACCAGGGGGCCACTGAATCCTTTGGCCACCAACATAAACGTCTCTTCCTTTTTTTTTTTATTACCTCAGGTGCTGTATTACAACAGTGGAAGGAAACCTAACATTTGCTGTCCTTTACTTTATATCAAGCTTCCCTGTGTTTTCATATAGAATTCAGGAAAGCATAGGGCCAGCAAAACTCCTAGGTTAGCCTTCCCTGGCCCTTTCTCAGCTAGTACCACTATGTTGTACCTTTAAGGAGCAGTCAGAAATATTTATCTGTGGAATTTAGCTGTCCTGTCATGTAAGAGAAATGAAAGCTATTCTGAAGCCAGGCTGGTCACGTTGCCAGGAGGTGTCGTCCCACCTTGAGAAGTCAGGATAACACAGCTGTGTTATTTTGACTGTTTTTTTTTCTTCAGATATCATTCCAATCTGAAGTGAAACTTGCAACCACTGAGGCTGTTCATTGGCATGAAATTGCAAATAAATAAATAGATAAATTAAAATAAATAAAAAATAGTTAAATTATTTTGTTGATTAAATTCTTAGTGGGATCCCAAACACAAGCTGCCGCTATAGGAAACGCATGTCAGTTGAGTTATCTGTGTGTAGGATGTGTGTGGGGTGTACATGTGTGGAGGGGGCAGGTGGTGAGTGGGGTACAGGCTTTATTGGTGGTACAGAGCTCAGTTTTGCTCATTGGCTGATTAATTAAAGTTTAAACACTTTTTCTGCCGTGGGTTTAATCAGCTGTGCCGTCAGCTCGGCTCAGCATTGACAAACGCTGGGTGCCCGCGTTGCTTCTCGCTGTACGGAAGCGTCCAGGTGCGGCCACAGAAGGCATCCAGGACCAGCTTCTTTTCAGGGCTAATTCAGGCTCCAAATTGTCATGTTTCTTCCGAGAGAGCCAAAAGGTACAAATTTGCATGTGTTTAAGAAAACGATAACAAATTTTCCACCAGTATTCTGCAAAGTTTTAAGCCCAAGACGGGCGGGCTTGGAGCCATTTGAAAAATTCATTTAAAAGTTTTCGTTGTATGGCACGGTGAAACTTTAACAGAATGGAAATCGAGCTTTAACTTCCTTGGTATTGAGGAAATGTAGCAGGAGGCTTCTCTCTCTCCCTTTCCCGGTGTCTGCTGCGCTGGCTCTGATTTATGACACCTTAGTTTGGGCTTTCTGAGGGAGAGGTCCCCATCTCTATTGTTTGTTCTCAGGGCTAAGGGGAGCTGGCCCTCTCTTGTCACAGGACACGTAGAACACTGAAATCCAGGGGCTGTTCTAGGCTCCCCGTTCTCAGCTCTCAGAGGTGGCCTCTTCACCTGATGTTGACAGTCATGGCTACAGAATGTCTTTGGACCCTTTTGTCCTTTGGTGGAAAACATTATCCCTTCAATTCCCAATGCTCTGAACCCAGGCGAGTGGTTTTTCATGTGTCTTTTGGCTGTGACAGAAAAACGCCACAGACACAGCTTAAGGAAAAGGAGTTCGTGGGTGGCAGGACTAGCTCTGTCCACAATGGTGTGGCTTGTTTACATGTTATGTGCCAGGACACAGAACACATGCCATGTAGGACAGGGATAGGATACTAATCCCTCTGTATTAGACACTTGCTTTGTCTCTGTGACCAAATACTTTTCAAGAATCAACATTAAAGAGTATCGTGGTTACTGTTACTGGCAGCTGTCCACTTGGTATACCTGGGAAGAGCGAACCTCAACTGAGAAAGTGCTTCTACTGGATTGTCCTGGGCCACACCTGTGGGAAGGCCCAGCCCACTGTGGGCATCGCCATCCCTATGCAGGGGCTGTGTTAAAAAGTAACTGAGCAAGCCCCGGAGAATAAGCCAATAAGCTGTGTTCCTCCGTGGCCTCTGTAACAGCTCCTGCCTCCAGGTTTCTGCCTGAGCTTCTTCCCTGGCTGCCTTTGATTATGGATGCTAAGTTAGAAGATGGAATAAAGCCCCTTCCTCCCCGGGTTGGTTTTGGTCATGGCATTTGTCACAGAGACTGAGAGAAGCAGAAGGAAGAGTTTGTTTCAGATCACAGTTCAGGGCGACACAGTCCATCACGGTGGGGAAGCTGCGTGGCAACAGTGTGAGGTGGAGTTGTATCTGCTGTTCAGGAAGCAGGGAGGAAAAAGGAGGTGGAGTTGGGCTGTAAAATCTCAAGCCCCTCCTATACAGAACCACTTCTTCCAGTGTGACTCTGTCACTTGAAGGTTTCACAACCTTCTGGGATGACACAACCCGTAGGGGGCTGAATGTTACCCTACCTGAGCCTACAGAGGACACTTCACAGTCTAACCATGGCACCTCCCTCTCAGTGGCCTGCTTTGTTCAGACAGGTGGGCTCCACCTTCTGATGGGTTTTATAGCCTCCCAAATAGCCCCATGAGTTAGAACCACACATTCAAAGTCTCGAGCCCAGGGAAGGGAGGGGTGGAATGTGGGATCCATCTCCATGAAGAGGTCTTCGAGACTGAAACCGACATGAAGAGAAAAGCAGGCAGAGTCTGAATCCAGCGCCACCCTCACCCCACTGCAAGACCGATAAAGGCCCGTCCCACAGACTGGAGAGACAGCTTAGCTCGTCAGTGTAAGAGGCCAGCCGACTCGGCAGATTCCAGACCAGTGAGGAACCCTGTCTCGAAAATAAAATAAAATAAAATAAAAAGGCTGGCAATGCTTGAAGAATCGAAACTGAGGATTATCTCTGACCTCTATATGCACACATGAACCACATGAACACACACATACACACACAAACACACACACACACACCCTAAAATGTGTGGTTTTCAGCTTGAACCTGGAAACCAGTAAAGGCAGAGAAGGGTCTCCCTGAAGTGACCCCATTGTCTGGGGTCAGATCCGCCCACGAAGAGGCTAGTTGCAGTCCTTCTCTCCGATACTTCGGTCATGCAGGAAGATTGAAAGCCTGCCACCAAAGGAAGATCCAGAAGCCATATGCCACACTTGATGCCCAGAGACACTCTGTCCTAGGTTCTTAGGGTCACTCACTTCCCCCGAAGATCACCACAAAAACCCTCCCGAAGGACACGTCTACAGCTCCCACTGCCTCTCTTTGAAGACCGCATGGTCCACTCAAACCCCGTGACCCTCTTTGGGGTCTCTCGTATCCCGTGGCTCTCACACACACATGCCTATGACTGACTCCACTTGCCTTCCCTCCTGGTGACCAATTTATTTCAGCAGAGCCCACCGCTGACCCTACAGAGGGAATATGTGAGCTTCTTACCCCAAGGTAAACTGGACTTTCTGTCTTTGGACCACAGAGAAGACTGATTATTGTACAAATCCCATCCCGCCCCCGCCCCGATAAAATGCATCTTAATATTTCAGAATTCCACTCAGGGGCAGGGATCAGAGACCCCATGGCCATGACACCCCTGTTTGAGAATCGTGCCGTGTGTTCTGCTGAAGGACTGCAGGAAACCGTGTTCTAGCCAGACTCCTCGGTTAGTATATATAATTAGCCACAGCCTTCCATTAACCAGGGCTCAGTCTAGGATCACCATGACAGAAACCGTGTGCCGAGAATGCAGTCTCTCCAAACGTTTTTTTTTTTTTTTTTGAGCTAACAAAGCAACTTAAGTGTCTGCCAGTGTCTTGTCATTGCTTATGTAACGCTTTAAATTATTGCAAAGTCATTTCCCTTTCATTGCTTGTTTGAAGCACCAGTCTCTTAGAGGCGCTGTGTGGGGGATTCTGGGAAAATGACAACTGAATGAGAAACCCGTGGGCGTGCCCAGTCCTAGGCAAACAGCGTCTCTATGACTGGGAGTCAGAGGGAGGCCCAATGGCCGGCTCACCTCTGAGTTTAAATGTGGGTGGCCTGGGCAATGAGAGTGTGAGGATTTCTCAGAGGCTGTGGCTTTGTGGGGTCTCCCCATCACAGTATCAATATTAAAATGAGTCATTTGGGGATACTTAAATTAAAACAGGGTTCCCTGAGTGCTAGACAAGCACACTACCACTACGGTATACCCTTTTCTCTTTTCATTTTGAGACAGGGTCTCACTAAGTTGACCAGGCTGGCCTTGAACTCACTTTGTATCTTGAGTACGGAGAGACTTGAACTTGTTGGAAAGACAAGCGTCTCAGGTTTAAAGACACTGGAGGCGTTGTTTATGTATCCCATCGGACAGATTTTATATGTCAGATGAAATGGAACAGATTTTTGTGAACCCTAAAACTTTTATTGTTCTCAAACACGAGAAAAAAAAGAGACTTTTTTTTTGTAACAGAAGTTCCCCTCCTCTTACTGTACATGACCTTCAGGATTTCTAGGTGCTTCTGTAGGTTTGGCGGTTCCAGACCGATGGAATGTAACGGAGTGGCGGGCCTCTCAGGGGTGTCTGGGGAGCTCCTGGTTCGCTCTGCTCTTCCACCACAGCACAGCTTCGTATCTTTCGTCGACTATTAATATTAATCGGAGGTCTTGGGTGACTGTTTCATGACCCTGGGCAAAGTTACTTGAAGTCAAGTCTTGGGGCCTGGCTCCTCGTCTGTAAGTTGGGCATAACAGCAATCTCCACCTCACGGGGTTCGGGCACTGTGAGGATTAAGTGATTCAGTTTGGGTAGCATGCTTGGCAGAGGCTCGTGATCACAGCGGTCACTCAGGAAATGTCACCTTCTAACACTGCCTCTGCTGGTGCCGTTATTATTTCCAGACGGCTTCAGAGAGCATAATTACCCATTTGTTCTCTCTGTCTTTCTCTCTCTGACTTCCCTCTCTTCTCCTTTCTCTCCTTCTCTCTGTCCCCTCTCCTAAAAAACTTTCTCTGTAAAATTGAAGCTGAGCTTCTTGGTAATGTAATGATAATCCTAGCACTTGGGAGACAGAAGCAGGAGGATCGTAAGTTTGAAACCAGCCTGGCTACATAGTGAGAACTTATTAATAAATTGTTAATAATAAAGAAATAAATTGAAAACACGAAAGAAACATTTGAATATTCCCGGCCCCCTTTGTTCTTCGTCCTGCTAAGCAGAATTATGTTCTGTGAAGAACACATATATATACACATACATACCACACACGTGAATGCACACACACACACCGTCTTTAATCGAGGCTCTATTGACATTCAACTTCTTTTCCACTGAGCTCTATATCAAGGTGATCTGCCCAGTTCAGGACACATGGACAAGTGGGCTGTCATCGTCCTCCTCTGTCTAGGAAACGGGTCCTTCCCCTGCCCAGGAAGCGTGAGGGAAAGGTCTGTCACCTTCTTGGTGAAGAGCTTGCTGACAACAGGCTGTGTGTCCAAGGGTGTAGTCTAACGAGTTCATCTCCGTGTTTGCCCACTCGGACTTCTCGTCAGGTTACTCAAAGGCAGGGAGATATCAGGAAGCCCATTTTGACCGCTTCAGCCAATTGCTTCCGACCAAAGCTCCCTAATGAAATTCCATTCTGGCCTGGGTATTCTGGGATTGATTGGTTTGGAATGGATGGAGGGTTTTCTGATGAGCACCCTTAAACATCAGTTATCGGATGCTGCTTGGCAGCGCATCTCTGTGGCTAGATGTGATTGCTGCTTCTTAATTCATTTACCTACACTTTACTCATGGGCATTTGAGTGGCTTCCAGAATTTCCTTGCCATCAGACCTTTCTGCACTGCAGTCAGAGAGGAAGAACCGTAGGATGGAGGGTGAAATGATGCGTACATTTGAATGTGTGTAAGTGCTCTCATTGCTGCTGGTTTATGAATGCCTTTTTCAACGCTCCAAGAAGGTGATATCATGCCAAGGGAAAATGGATCTGTAGGACAGGTAGCAAATGCCCTTGTAGGAGTGAAGCTCTTGGGGAAGGGGACAGCCCCACCATGCAGTTAGCAATCTGGAGAGTCAAGCATCAGCCACAGAGACAGGGTGCCAGCAATGCCTGACAGCCCCTTACTGAGCAGTGCCGACAACTGAGTTCCTGGCATGAGGAAACAAAGCACCTAACAAGACTCCTGGCCATATAGTCTAGTAGTTAAGCAGCTTTCCCCTTCCTTGAGGTGGCAAAATTGGGACAGGGAGCCCCTAGAATTTACCATTTTCTATCCACGTACCTTTCCAAGAATTAACTAGCTGCTCTGAGCTCCTCAACTCCTCCATAATACAGGCATGAGGGCAACACGAACCATGTGGGAATGTGGAGTACCTTAAATGCGGAGGGCCTGGGTGGGACCTCTTGGCACACTCACTGCCCAGTACCCAGTGAGTGACTGTCACGTGTTGGCATTGTCAAGTGCCAGAGGGGAGGAAGCGAGGTCCCCAAGCATTTGACTTGTACGCCAGCACTTTGTCTCAGTTTTCTCCTCGCCAACTCAGGGCTGCTAGTTCCTTCTACAAAGAACCAACCCCAGGATGAGAGAGAAATGCAGGTGACACCCTGGCCCAGGGGAGGGACTGCAGACATGTTTCCCGTCCTCCCCATGGCTCCATCCACCATTGGAGAAGAAGTCCAGAGAAGGGCAGTAGCTGCACTCCAGAGAACAAGGACCCACCTGCTTATCAATCCCACCATCGGGTTGTACATAGGAAGAACATTAGTGTGGCCTTCACCTTGGTTCAAGGCTGCACTCTGTGTGTGTGCTGTGCATATGTACATATTCATGTGTGGGCAGGTGTGGAGTTCAGAAATTGGCATCAGACGTTTTCAGCGGTCTTTCCCCCCCTGGCTTTTGAGATATGGTCTTTCATTGGAACAGGAGGTCATTGATTGGCTAACGGAGCTCTCCAGTGAGCTCCGGGGATTACATATAAGTACTGTACTCAGATTTTACACGGGTGCTGGGGATTTGAACTCAGGTCCTTGCTCTCGCATAAAAAAGCATGTCACACATGGTGTCATCTCTCAAGCTCCCACACTCCTAAACTAAGCATAAGGCGTTGACCATCTGTGTCTTGCAAGGGTCTGGGATATTTGTATCTGTGTTGTGTAACTCTTTGATTCAACCCTTCTAATCTTTCTGAAGAAGAGAGCTACAGCCTGGAATTTGGGCTCTGGTGAGGATTTATTACTTGAACTCGAGAAAGTAAATTTAGGGACTCTAAACAAGTGTCAGAGGTCAGACCTTGAAGTCAGAAGGCCTCAGAGTGTGCCCCTGCCAGGGAGATCCACGATGGGCCACAGGGCACAGCCTGCTTCATCTCTCTTCTAGAACCTCATACTTCCGGGACCCCATCTATTGCTTCTTGCCATTAAAATTCAAGATTTTAGTCTCTCTGTGGCTGGTGGGATCCGTCATCCCATCCTCAGGATAACATGCCAAACTTCCAAAGGCCGACTCTCCGTGAGTCCTGATCTCATCCCTCAGCACCTGGATTTCTCAGCCGCCCTGGCTGCCTGCCAGTTTTACTTTTGTTTCCCTCCCAAAGCCTTCGGTAGGGCGACAGGGAAACCCTGGCATGCTCGCTTTCCAAACAGGGCATGCCAAGAGAGGAACAACTGCGTGCTGATGACAGTATCATTATGCCTCTGAACGGCACCATTTATATCCCTGGGAAGAGACTACGCCAGGTCAGGAGCCGCAGTTCGGGTGGATCATTTGTCATGCTGGCGCAGGTGGGAAGGGGTGGCCTAAGGAATGGCAGAAGAGGTGGCGCCATGTGAAATGGATGGGAGCAGAAGAGTAATAAGAAAGTGATCAGCGAATCCACAAACGGGCGCCGATAAATCAAACCATGCCAGGCGGATGGGAGCACGAGAGGAAAGGATTCAAATTAGCAAGGCCCACACCTTGTCAAGGCGAGGTTAGGCATTCACCCTCAGTCACCGTTACCCACCAGGCCTGTGAGAAAATGAATCTCTTCAGGGCAGGGAGCTGGAGTGGAGGAGATTTCACAGAGAGTATCAATTTGGATTATAAAAATCCCAAGGTCTTGTGTACTGACAGTGTGAAAGGAAGAGAAATGGACCGGGCTCCCCAAAGGTGCCGCTTCCTGCAGAGTGCCCGGTACTCTTCCCGTGTTTCCACATCCACAGTGCACACTATTCACAGAGGAAGATGGTCAATGCCAAAGCTAGCCCTGCAGAGATCTCATCTGAGGCTGGGCTGCTGGCAGTCGGTCATGTCCACCTGGCATCTCTGTGAGTTCTAGAGAGATCTGAATCCTGCTCCTCAGGCTTGACAAGGGCTTTAACTACCAAGCCATCCCCTCTGCCCCCGGTCTTGTTTGTTTGTTTGGGTTTTTTGGTTTTGTTTTTGTTTTTTTGAGACAGGGTTTCTCCTGTAGACCTGGCAGTCCTGGAACTCATTTTGTAGACTAGGCTGGCCTCGATTCACAGAGATCTTCCTGCCTCTGTCTCCCGGATTTTGGGATTAAAGGTGCGCACCACCCTGCCTCGCTTCACTGAGCATTTTTTGACAGCAGATGAAGGCAATATGAGCAATCTTAGTATCCATCAAAGAGATCCCCTCCCCCCACTCCAGGCCATAGGTTAAGAGCCTATTACATGCAAATGCAGGCAGGCATCAAACTCAGGTGAACACACTCCTGCCTCATTCTAAGAAAACCCAATCGGTAAAGGGGTTAACATTAAGCAGGGACTGGTGGCACGTGCCTGTAATCCCGGCTAGTGGGAGGCTGAGGCAGGAAGATTGCAAGTTTAAGATCTGCTTGGAATAAGGAGCCCCAAGACCAGCCTAGAACAACTTAGTTAGACCCCGGGTCAAAATAAAAAGGAGAAGCAGGGTTGGAGACCCTGAAAATAAGTTTAACTTCTAGAAACAGACAGAGAGGCTTCACGTTCACGAAAGGATAAAGATGTAGCAGGGCCGCTTTGCCTGCTTGCTTCTGAGGTACGGTCCCTTCCGTCATCCAGACCGGCTTCCTTCTGACTAAGCCCTCTAAGTGCTAGATTTCCAGGTGTGCCCTACCATGCCTGAGCCCAGATTTGCCCTTTGTATGTGATTGGTGAAAGGACCCAAGAGAGTTCTTGACATTTGGGATACATCAAACACGTTCCAAGCCACTACATTTGGTCTAGGTTTAATGTAGAAACAATAAGCACACTGTACTTGAAGCAGAATATGGCTGCTTGGAACTGTTTTCTTCCCGTGTGATGTGATATGAAGCCTTGTTTGCAAATGCCGAGACACTGGGGTTCCATGGACCGAAATGGATGCTTCTGAAAGCTCAACCACATGTTAGGAGCTGCTCATCAAACTCCCTCCGGGTTTGGTCAGGTTCTCTGTGTTATTCTTGGTTACCATGGTGGCAGAACCAGGATGGAGCTTGTCACTTGCTGACTGTGAGGCTCTAAGCACGTTACTTAACCTTGTAAGCCTCGGCTTCCTCATCTACAAAGCACAGAGAGCAAATGGCCGCAGCGGGTTTCTCTGGGGGTGAAAGCAAAGAAAGGCCAGGGCTGAGGGTGTGGCTCGGTTGGTAGTGTTTGCCCGGCATGCAAACACGTAACCAAGTAATCCCAGCCTCTAGTGGGGCAAAGCAGGGGGATAAGAAGGGAGGTCTGAGAAAGTAAAGGTGCCTGTGGTGACCGTCAGATCTCTGGAGATCTTCGCTGATGCAGACTGTGAGCAGAACTTGAAGGCCTAAAGCAGCTGCCCAAAAGACGCTGACTATCTATCTGTGCTTTCAAATGGCCCAGTAACCACACTAAAACCTCGAAAAGCAAACGACTGAAATTAATGTAGTCAAACACAGCCTTCATAGATTCAAAATATTATTTTAGCTTATCATTAAACATAAGAAAGGCTGACGTGTTGGACTGTCTGTGTTTTAGACTAAACTTTTCAAATTTTTTGTGTATTTTACACTCAGAGCCTAGCCCAGTACCGGTTGGGGCAGCCGTGCTTTAAGTGCTCTGTCACCCTGCGTGGCGTGTGGCTCCTTCCACTGAGACTGCAGTGGGAGGCTGGAGATGAAAGCCCCAAATACAGAATGAACGGCAGATTCAGTTAGGAGATGGACGTAGATTAAAGTCTGATGAATGGCCAAGATCTAAGTAAGAGTAAGAGTGGGGTGCGTATTTCTGTTCTGGGTGTCTCTGGTAGAGCCGTAACCTGACAAGGGGCAGAACCCCTCCCCCCAGCACTCTAGGGGTGGAGTCTCAGTGCTGTCTGTCACCACATCCACTCCGCAGCACCTCACCTCTCATCCGACTTGTCCACTTACCACCTTTCAGAGGACCATTGTTTGGGACCCTGATGCCAATAGTGAACCCACACTGGAAGGGGAAACCTGGTTCCCTACTTAAGGTGCCTTAGCTACCTTGGTCCTCTCTGTTCACTTAAAGATGAATTGGGCTCACCGGTTTACCTGAGGGAGCAGCTGAAGTCATGTAAGGACAGAACCAGCTCAGAAGCGGACGATGATTCACGCGGAAAAGGTTGGGGAAAACCGAAGACTCTGATTGTGTCCCTTGATCTGCCTGCCTCTGAGTCATCCCTGCCAGCCCTGTGCATGGCCACATTAGCTGAGGGAAGGGCAGAGTGAATGCTAGGAGTGGCTGATCCTTCTGTTCAAATACGGAGCAGTCTGCTTCCCCCACACCCCGAAGGCTGGGAGCATTAACAAGCTACATCGCACATCAAAACCCTAAGCCCAAAGCCATTAAGAAAGCGGCTAAGTCTTGCCAGCTTCTCTTGCTAAAGTTGGCTTCCATTCCCTGCGTTAAAGCATTCTGGGTAATTTGCAGTGGAGATAGTATGGGGAAAAATAAGGTAAAGTTCAGACAGTTCCCTAGAATCATCTACCTAAGCTGTGCTAATTCGGGCATGATGTCTCACCTCTTACCAGCCTGGCGTTTCTCCTCTACGAAGTGGGCTTAAGACTAATTCTCGAGCCTTAAAGATTCTGCCAAGATAGAGATGATCGATACAGAGCACTAAGCTCAATAAGCACTAACGATGATTAGGAAGGCATCTAAAATTATTGATAAGTATCTATGTAGCTACAGTGCAGAGACTCATGCAGCGGCTTGGGAAGTCACTGTATTTCGATTAAGTCTTTTTTTGTGTGAAGGTTTGCAAAGCACTTAGCTAACATGATGTCTTAAATTTCATTTAGCGAGAAAGCGATGCTCTGGGTATTAAGTTGCTCTCCCACAATGGTGAAGCCAAGGTATAGTGAGACTGTAATTATAAAATCAAAGCCAGCAGGTATTCATTGAGATTTTACAATGCCCCAATCACTGAGGTAGGCAGTGGGTAAAAGGAATAGCAGCCACTTCCTTTGTCCATGAACGGCGAGAAACTAGTTGCGGAGACGATTAAACAGACACACGATGGCATCTGTCTGTCAGTGCCTTCTCTGCTTCCACTCTGTCCCCATGAACGACACGTACTACACAAAGGGCATCTCTTGTTCTCCGAGGTGGTTAGTGATGGAAGGGTCCATGGGACTCACAAAAGCCATCAGGGCTGTCTGCAGGATGGAGCTGGGACCTGATACGTGGGCACTTCCCACAGCCATGCCTATTATATCCCTATTATAGTGGCTTTCAGTCAAGTGCCATTTGGCAATGTCTAAAGATGATATTTGAAGGCTGCAACTTGTGGTGGGTATCTAAGGGGCAGAGGCCCTTGAGGTGACATGGTGTAAGATGGCCGCTCAGGACCCAGAGCCTCTCCTTTAACATGCCGGTCCTGTGGCTGTGGACACAGCCCTCTGCTCTACCTTTGTCCTCTGCGGTAGGGCAGTAATGGTTGAGAGTTTGCTGCTGCCTTCTGGGACAAGAGGGACTGCCCAGATGAGGTGAAACTGTGAGCGTTGTAATAGGAAGATAAGACCAGATTATCTTTTTGGCCATCTTGGGAGGAGCCAGCAGGTGGGAGTTAGAAGGCCCGAGTCAGAGGAGACTTGACCCCAGAAGCAGAGGTCACAGCACTGCTCTAGCTACCCTGGAGAGGGAGGCGGGGCAAGCCCAGGGTCTGGGCAGCGTTTTGAAGCTGCACTCTGGGCCTTTATTGGGATTCTAGACCAGGGAGACTGATTTTGAATGCCTCGGAGTCTAACTACCCAATAATGAACTAAAGGTGATTTAAGCTGCCAGCTCTGCTGGGATGGCTCGTCACAGCGGCGATCTGAAGCTAACAGGTTTTAACAGGGTAAGTCAGATGAAGGCACTCTCCACAGAGCCCTCTGGAGATCTCCCAACTTGTTCTGAGGACAAAAAGTGCCTGCCCTGGCTACAAAACTTGCTGTTTCTCTGGCCTCAACTTCTCCCCAAGTTCTTCTGTATGTATGTGCAGGTGTGCAGCTGCGTGCATATATGTGCGTGTGTGTGTGTTGTGTATGCATGAGTGTGTGTGTGTGGTATGTAAGCATGGAGGTCAGAGGTCAAACTTAGGTGCCCTTGCTCAGGGACTGACCATCCACCTAGTTATTTCGAGGGTCTCTGGCTGGCCTGGGATTTATCAAGTTAGCCAAACTGACCAGCCAGAGAGCTGTGGGGGTTGTGTCTCTCTCTGCTTCCCCAGCACTGGTATCACAAACTCGTGCCCCCATGTGCAGTTTTGTTTCCTATGACTTCTGGGAATCAAACCGGGTCCTTGGGCTCACATTGCAAGCACTTTACCGACCGAGCTATTGCCCAGCCCTTCTTTATTTCTCTTTACTAATGGAAAACGTCAAGCACCTCCGAAATCATACCCAACTGCACGATGCCTTACTGTAACCAAAATGGCTCTGAATTCTCACGGGCGATCTTGCTTCATCGAAACCTCCAGCTGTTTTCCCCATCAGTGCTATTTTGGAACGAGTCTCTGCTTTTATAACTTTGATCCATCAGTATTTTAGCATGCATTTCAAAAATAACTGCAGTCCCTCATTTGAAATAGCAATTAACCTATTTTCTCCCAAATAAGAGTGCCCGCCAGCCATTTCTTCACACCCTCAGACATTCTCAGCTCTACTTCCTAAATGTCGCACACCTAACACACTGAACCCTTTCCCCATCTTTTTTCACATGTCCTTACATGGTTTCTCAAGTTATCTGGATGTGAACCCCGCCACGAGGCTGTTTTATCTGTTGTCACTCTGCCTGGATCCCTCCCCAGGTTGAGGGGAAGGGATGTGGTTGAGATGGCCCTCAACACAGGACAGGTCAGGACATGAGTGTCACCCAAGGGCATGCTCTCCACCAGTCCCTTCCCTTTATTCTCCCCTGTGCCCAGCCATCCTTTCCCGCCAGGCCTGGCACTTGTCACTTTTGGTGGTTGATTGCATTCCTGGCAATCAGCACTTCCAGACCCTTCGCACTGCTGGGTGGATGGGGAACTCCCTTAGCATGATGGGGTGCTCTTCATCTGAATCTCCTGTTCTCCTCTAGGAGCCTATAGCTACTATCTCTGGCACGTGTGTCCGTCAGACCCTGTGGGATGCAGCCAGCTGTGTGCATTTACGCCTCATGTCGTCTGTGTCATGACACCATCACACACATGTTCTGGGATGTGAGGGAGGTGGAGGAGACAAAATTCTAAGGCATCTTTAGGCTCCTGCTCTATGCCACCCTACCCACACACCCTTTCCTAGCTGTTCTATCAAATGCTGACCTAAGTACTGCTGGCAAGGGTCTGTCGGACATATTCAGGACCCCAAATCAGATGCCCAAATCAGGTGAGTCATCTTGACTACTATGAATGGCAACTGTGGTCTCCACACATGAAAACTGTGTGATAGTTAAATGGAAGCTGGTTCTTCACAGGTCATTGACACTGTATGGACTTCCCACAATGCCAGAGCTGTGACACGGAACAGACACCTGAGCATCCCTGGCCTGGGAGGCAGGTCTTGTGTTCTGCCCCCATCCAAGACATTGAGTGGCCAAGAAAACTCTCCCTTTTGTCTTCTGTTAATTGTACTTTTCCTTGGTCATAATTTCTAAAAGAAAGCAGTGGACTTTGGAAAACAAGACTGTGTCGTCAGAAATGTGGAGCAATTGCTGCTCAAAAGGAATTTTCTGCTCAGTTACTATGCAACTAGCCTAGAAATGAGTATACATGTGTGTGTCTATGTATGTATATGTGTGTGTGTGTATTCATGTGTATGTATGTGTGTTTGTATATGTATGTGTGCATGTGTGTTTGTATTTTTGTGTGTATGTATGTATACATGCATGCTTGTATGCATGTATAATCCTTTGAGCTGGAGAAAACCATTCAAGCTCAAAGAATAGACAATTAGAGGCCACAAATTCAAATTTCTGTCCATCCTGGTTCAGTGTGAATGGGTGACTGTCAGGAGGAGTAGTCATGTCAGAGACAGCATTTTGCAGGAACGGCTGTCTGAGTTCTGTTTGAAATTGGTAACATTTAAATACCCAAAGCTCGGTTTCCCAGCAAAGAGTGTATTGCAGCAGAGGTAGGAATAAATGATGCGCTGGGTGGTGACTGGGGGGTCCGGAGAGACAGGACTGGTTCCCACAGAGCCAATGTGGAGGCCTCAGATTCATAAGGGTAAATTAAGCCTTGGGAATTGTTTGTTTTCCATTGAATTGTACAGTTAAACAGACAGGGAAGGCAGCAATGCTGCCCCCAGGATCCTCTGAGGGCTCTGAACACAAAGGAAACCAGTTTCCTTAAAATATTTCCTCTTTTGTACCACCTACCTAAGAAACACACCCCCAAATTACATATTGAAGATGTAAATTTACAAAAACATTAAAGATCATAATTCCATTGCTATACCATATGTTATTAATGTCTGTCAACAGTGTTTAGCCAGAGACTGCTGACAGTTCCGTGTTTGCTATATAAATATATCATAAATAAATCAGTAATGAACCTCTTGGTAAGCCTTCCTCACTGATTGAAAATACAGATGGAGTAAACAAAGCCCGGCTAAAAGTATATACAACTGTTTAATGTCAAAGACAAAGTCACACTGTTATTCGACAAAACAGAAACGAAAAGTGGTTGGGGATGAAGGTATGGAGGACTGTGGAGACAGGGAGGAGAGGTAAGAGGGGAAACACATGTCTGTGTTGGAGAAACAGACTCATAGCTCTCTGTGCACAAAGGAAACTATAGGGAAAGAGCACCAGGGACCTGGGGTACTGAGGGTTAGTTGCTGGTTTCTGAATAGAGGGTTGGGGTGGTCAACTTGGATACTTTACTAAAACTGACCATGGCTGCAAGACTGGCTAGTAAACCCACAGTCTAATTTGTGTGTGCAAAACTGGCGTGCAAAAAAAAAATCTCATGCCATTTGGACCTTGAGTGTGTTAGAATGACCTCAATTTAGTCAGAAAATTCTGAACCCAACCTAGTGAGATCAGATCTCTCTTTGTCTCTGTGTCTCTGTCTGTCTGTCTGTCTGTCTCTCTCTTTTGTGTGTGTGTGTGTGTGTGTTGCTCGTGCCTGTGTTTAAATGATGAATATTTCCCCCTGAGTGCTTCTAAGCAGACACCACGAAGAAACGAATCACAGTGTGCTCAGCTCAGACACAGAGCTGAACTCTAACGATGGAGTGGAGTTTTCTGTCTCTTTCCAGGCTGTTGCCTATAACCCAGGGTTCCTTCAGGTAAACAGGGCAGGAGGTCAGTCCAGCTGTAACTGGGCCTCGTGGCTTTGCATCCTAGGTGACAAGCTGATGACATGTTTCACTGGCTGGTGTCTTCTAAGTGTTTGAAAACACCAGTTAGTTGTGGATTCTCAACATGCTCCCAGGAGGTGGACTGGTTTTGAATGGGACCTGCAGACACATCTGCTATTCCACACAGACACCACTGAGAAAAGAGAATCCTTCTCACTCCCTCAAAAGCAAGGGGACTCTTAATGTTGTCTGCGAATTCCCAGAGCTGAACCCCTCTCATGCTTCTTGACAGTGTCTCGGACATTCCTTTAATCAACAGGGTAATAACGGAGCACGCAAGCAAAGCAGAAGGCGGGTCACTGACCGGATTTGAACAGCAGCAGCAGCTGACCGTACAGCAGAGCCTTTCTAGAATGGCATTCCTCTTGAAGACGAGCTGGGCCTACCAGCAGTCCATTGGTGCCGCTCTTGGTACACACACACAAGAATAGAATTCATCACTGCGGATGGGGACATTAATCTGCAGGCTCCCTGCTCCGGAGTCACCCACAGTTAGGATGGCAGACACTTTGTATACTACGTAAATCTGACTCAGAGCAGGGTGTGGGTGGGAGGGGAAAGGTGTTTCCTGTGAAATATTAGGACAGCGACGGTTTACCTGCCTGCCGAGGCTGTTAGAGGGAATTCATAGTGCTGGGTCATTTAAAGTTCGAGAGATCCATGTGCTCTTTCCAAGAAAGGGAAAATAAGACCGTTGGATTGCCTGGGAATCAAGAGTGGTAGGCAGCAAAGGAGGCACCCTAGGCCGTGTTGTGGCGCGCGGAGGCGCCTTTGCTTCATCTTGGGGACTATATAAACCCAAGTTTGGGGAAGCAGAGCCAGTAGGACCACTTCACACTCTGAAAATACCAGAGCCCTGCACTGCCAGCGCCTCTCCCACCATCTGAGAAGGGTTCAAGTTAAAAGCAACAGTACAGACACATCTGGATGGTGACAGACTTCCATAGTTTGCGGACTTTATTTTCCTATACGACTTTTGCTAACGTGACTGATTCTGATCAGCTTACCTGGGCAACACAGAGCCTCCTAATTCAGAAAGGAAATCATTGCCCACTGAGTGAGGACTCCCATGCCTAGACACGAAGCCTCACATGACCATTAAGGACCCTTCGTTACACAACACAGGCTTTCATTAGGAGAGAGCCCCCCTCCTCACCCTTTGATAGTCTTTCCTTGAGTTTTGTTTCTGCCAGCCACATCCTATGTCCAAGACTTGGGCTGAATTCCATCATTACCAAAAGCAGAGGGAGTGGGGGTGGGGGGGGAGGGGGGAGGGTCGGTTCCCTGCTACTCTGCCTGTGTGTTCTGTTCTTCCACCTCATCGCTTGCCTCTGCACCCCACCTTTCTGAGTGTCCAAAGGGTCAGAGAGCTACAGAGGGGCTAGAGAAGGGCTGAAAAGAGTCCGGGTTGGGGTGAGGACTATTCATTTGCAAAGCCCGGTAGAAGCAGCTGCTAATGACTCTGACCAATTCTACAGTCTTCGCAAGGTCACAGTTGGGACTGGCCGGCGATTGATTCCTAAACTCGGCTTTTCACGTCTGCACAGCAGACATTTCCAAACAGAACAGGGCTGATTTGGGAGACCGTGCCTTTCTCAAGTCATGCAGTGGGTGAGTTCCTGTCTTCAATGGCCAGGAGAGGTTGGGCCCAGGCCTCACCCAGGTCAAGCAATTAATGCCCCAAGTTCCAGAAGCCCCAGCAATTCCCCTAGCCCCCTCAACGGGCGCCTTAGAAAGTTTCCTTCTCAGAGCGACCCTGAAGCACACCCGGGAAGGGTTAAGGGGAATGAATGACAACCCTTCGGCATGATTTACAGCATGCAGCCCTGTAGTGAAACCAGGAGTTGATGGATGACTCCGAAAGTCGGAGACTACCCATAAATCATGTCTTTGAATCACTGACAAAGATAAAGGAGAAAGAGAAAAGGCAGTGGCATTGACATTCACTCTCCCAATAATGTACATTGACTAGTTACAATGTGGAGCCTTAATTAAAAAAAGCCAACTCCAGGTGTTCACCTCGGCAGGGCCATCCTACCTCTTTGGAGCCTGCTCTTCGAGGTGACAAATCGGAGGTGCAGCCTCTTGTGAAGGTCCCCACCGTGGACAGGTGGCATCCAGTGTGAATGCCACCACCTCCCAAGCAAGCAAAACAAATATACCATACCAATAAGACAAAAGAAAATGGGTTAGGAGTGGCGGTAGAGACCCCAGCCCTCACGCTTGCTGTGGGAAAGAGCTCCATTGCCTCTGGTGTCAGGGAGAAATCAGAGAGGTCTGAGGAGGCTGGAGAGGAGGCACCTCCTGGCTTGCCAGCTTTGTCTCTTCCTCAGGATGCTGCTGTGGGACAATATTTTTGTACTTTGTAAAGATTTGTCACTTGTATTTTAATAAAACACTGTTTGATCAGTAGCCAGGCAGGAAGTAGAGGCGGGGCGACTAGAACAGGAGAATTCTGGGAAGAGGAAAGACTCAGTCTGCAGTTGTCACCCAGACACAGAGAAAGCAAGATGAGAAGGCCTTACTGATGAAGGTATCAAGCCACATGGCTAACACAGACAGGAATTATGGGTTAATGTAAGATGTAAGAATTAGTTGAGAAGAAAGCCTGAGCTACTAGGCCAACCAGTTTATGATTAATGTAGACCTCTGTGTGTTTCTTTGGGACTGAACAGCTGCAGGACCGGGCGTGACAGACACCTCAGTCAACAGGATGCAAGAGACACCCATCCTTCACCTGGTTGAGGATGGAAGGCAGAATCTCTCATGTCAGCTTGAGATGGAGCTTCTCTTAGCTCAGGTGGGACATCAGTTTTCCTGCACATGGTGGACTCCATCTCAAATGTGTTTCCTCAATGGTTTGACCACATGTGCTGATCACCTGCTGAGTTCTAGAACATGTGTGAACACTGGCAAAGAAAGTTGCGTGCTTATCTTAATTCATTTAACAGCATTGCATTTCAGGTATGTTGTTGGTTAGTGTCTGGAAACTAGGAAACAGGAGAGGTAGATCTGGACCCTGTCCTAGAAATAAATAACAAAGAACACACAGCAAAGAACAACTAGGAGGGATGTTGTGGAAGAGGAAGGAAAAGAGCAGGAGATGGTGACCCAGGACCCCAAGGTCATATACTCTGCTCTTAGTGGAACTGTAGATAGAGATGAGGTGTGGCAGCCAGTGCAGAAGGGGCAAGATGGACATGAAGGTAGGAAGGAGGGAAGGGGAACTCTGCTCAGTTTTCTCTAAATACAGAGAGAGAGAGAGAGAGAGAGAGAGAGAGAGAGAGAGAGAGAGAGAGAGAGAAAGGGAAAGGGGGGGAGAGGGAGAGAGAGCAAGAGCGCTTCGGGACACTGAAGAACCCAGGCCTGTATATGCATCACTACGCTATGTTCTTAATCTGTTGTTGTTATTTGTTAGGTAATTCAGGTTGGCCTTGAATTCACTGTTTGGTCCAGGCCAGCCTTAAACCTTCAATCCTCCTGCCTATATCCTGAGTGCTGGGGTGACAGCACTCACCCAGCTCAGGTATCTCTGAAGATGACAGTTGTTCAGCATTCTGGCTGACACTGTGTGCCCGTGTGTCATCCCCACATGCTGGAAGGCCTCCATGGAAAATCAGGGAGCAGAGAGCAGTTCTTCAAGTTCTCACTACCACGTCTACCTGCTGGCTCAGCATCCTCCAGTAGACAAAAGTTCTAGAAGATTCCTACTTCAACACCTTTACATGTAAAGCGTAGGCACTAGCCGGGCAGTGGTGGCACACACCTTTAATACCAGCACTCGGGAGACAGAGGCAGGCAAATCTCTGTGAGTTTGAGGCCAGTCTGGTCTACAAGAGAAAAACCAAAAAGAGATATCCCAAACCAAGGTATCTTGTCTCCTATGAACACTTATTTTTTCAATAAGACCCAGACAAGAGGATGGAAAGAGCAGGAAAGTGGTCTCTGACTGTCAGGTGTAGAACTGAGGCTATAGACAGCCTTTCTTCAGCTCCCTGGACAACGGCAAGGGGGCACTTAGGGACAGGATATTTGGTACACTTTTTCTCCTTCTCTGTCAGTGCACCCATTCATGACACTGGTCTGTCCTGGACTTAACATTCTGTTCCACCTCTTTCTTGGACAGCCATTTATGGCCTCATATTCTTGGACACCATTTTGCTTGTCTTTAAGCTCATTCTAAAGTTGGAAAGATCTCTTTATTTCCCAGTTCCAAATCCGCTCTTACCCCATCTTTCCTTTCTCACTGCTCTCTATTTGCCAAGCTTTCACCTGGAACCTGGCCCAAGCCAGAAGTGGTCAGCACACTGCTCAGAGGGGTTTCTGCCTTCTGGAAGTCCCCTTGTCTGACAGAAGCAAACAATATTTTCTAACCAGGAAAGGACTAGAACCCCCAGCTTCTGAACTGCTCTCACATGTGTCTCTGGTCCTTTCATGTCACTGAGGTTACTAGAGAAAGAGCCTCCTCCCACCCACTGCCATGTAACTTTCTCCCAGTCAGTTAACGAATGACTGTAGACCTCCGTATGGCTGTTCATAAAAACTTGGTCAATAATAAGATCTCCTTTCAGAGCTGTTGTGGACGCAAAGCGTGTTAATCCCTGGCCATCACAAAAAGATTACTGTAGAAGTGGAACCTTTCTTTTATTATGAAAATACCCCTCAAACAAAACACTTCCCAGTCCTTTCCACCCTGTGTGGATTGTGATACAATCAAAGCAATGTGGAAACTGAAAAAGTAAGGTCCTTCCCTCAAAGAGAAAAAAAGGAAAGATGAATTGGGGGTAAGGGGCGGAGGAGAGTAAGATTCTCTGTAATGTGGCATCATGTCAGACTTCTCTGCACTTCCTGCTCTGTACCTGATGTGGCCCAGTGCTCAACCAATAAGAGGGAGCACATGGAGGACAAGAGGGAAGGAGGCTTCTAAAGGACCCCAAGTCCCGCCCTGAACGCCATTCCATTGGCAGGGATTCATAAGGAAGAGGTAGACACGTTGCTTAATTGAAGTCAGCTGTGAAAATTCCAAATCCTGTGTCCACTGTATGCTATAGAGTTGTGGGTATCTGCATAACGCTATCCCTATAGAACATTATGGAACCAAAGCTTATATATGATTTATAACTACATATATGTACATGTGCAATAATGTATAAATAAACTAGAGTAGCAGACAGAAGCTGTAAAGTATGAAGTCAACATTTTACCAGGCAACACTCAAAATGTGCTTAATTGGTGACCCTGCACCACCAGGAAGGTTGGGCATTTCCCTTGGCATTGGTTAACAGAAGCGAATAGTGATGTCTGGTCGCTCATGCTTCCTTCCGTTCCCTTGAAGGTCAAATTGTATCAGTTCTATACTCAAAACCATCCTTTGGCTGTCCTCAGAGGCTCAGCAGGAATTCTGCCCTAACCAGGGTGATGACCACAATTCATTTTAAAGAAGCAGGGAGAATCTGGCCTCCTCTCTCTAAGAAACGTGGGCTTGGAAACGGCATTCAGCTACCTTGAAGCTTCTGTGTTGGTTTTGAAGTTCACACGCATTAGAACTGCATCATCTATCAATCTTACAGTTAGATGTCAGTTATGAGAATCTACTGAGTATTGTTTTCATCTTGCCGTACAACAAGCCGCAGAGCCTCATGAATACTGAATGGCTCTGGAAACTCAGCACATCTTTTATTTTTAAAGGTCTCGACAGTTTGGAATGTCAGGAGTTTCTGTGTTGGAAATCACACCTCAGCACACCGAGTGCTGAGGGCTTTCTTCTCCACTTCCCAGCCTGCCCAGGAGCGAGAAACATGCCACCTTCACATTAGTGTGACTTAAGTGGTCCTGCTGCCTTGCTGCCTCTTCCTGCTTTTGGACCCTGTTGGTGTGAGTCATTAATGGGACAGACTGCAGGGTTCAAGTGGGCATTACTATGCAGATGCCACCCAGCAAGGAAACAAGTCCGGTAGACACCCAGGTTGCTATTTTACCAGCTCCCCTGCCAATCTGCCCTTATCTTTACCTCGATTTGATAGCAAAAGAGAGAGAGGGAGAAACAGAGAGAGAAACATTTAAAACCACCACGCGTTCTTTTTGTGCTTTCTCTTTGAAGTTTTCACCCGTTTCTCACTGTAGCCTGAGCGGTTACTGTATGCCGCACTCGGGCACAGAGAGTTCAACAAGAGAGACAGCATCCCTGCTCACAAGGAGCTGGCCGTGTCAGCGTGGGCAGTGAAGATGATGACGGTGATGACGGTGATGACGGTGAGGACGGTGAGGACAGTGGCTGATCGGAGAGGTGCTCACCACCAGCTGGGACTTGTACCCGCCAGGTGAATCTTTTTTCTAAGCGATTTACCAGTGACCACATATTCAACTCTTCTCATGACTTATGAGATAATATGATTATTAAAGCTTTTACAGAATATTCTCTCTAGGTGGAGAAGGAAAGAACAAAACAAAACTCTAGGGGTCTGCCGACATCTTGTCTACACTCCCCCGTGGCTGCCATCAGCTGGGCCAGAGCAGTGCCTGCCCTGTCTGTGTAGAAATGTGTTCTGTAGTTCCTCAGAGTTCACACCCTATGGTCTAACTGCATACTGTCTGCTGGATGCAGGCATTTGGATTGACTCTGCTAATGCAAAAGCACTCCTAAAGATGAACAGTTTTGATTTGAGACTCTCATATGACCTTCCTTCTCCCCTCCCTCCCTCTTGTCCTCCCCCTCCTGTTTTTGTCTCTCTGTCTCTCTTTGTCCTTCCCTCTTTCTGTCTCCCCTCTTTCTTCCCCTCCTCCCAGCATCTCCTGGAGCCTAGGCTGGGTGAAATGTATTATGTACTTGAGGATGTCCTTGAACTCCTGATCCTCCCGCCTTCCACTTTGGAGTGCTGAGACTACAGGCGTGCACCCCCACATCTGACATGCGCAGAGCTGGGGAGGAGCCCGAGAGCTTCGTGCCTGCTTGGCTAGGAGAGCACTCCACCAGCTGAGCCATGATCCCGGCTTCTGCAAGTTTTTCTGTAGCTTTTCTAAGTCTCTGATTTTAGAATATGGGGAAGGAGAATCTCTCTTTATATTTATATATTGTCATCATTCCAAAGATGTGTAAAGGATGGATTGTAGAACGTCATATAACCAGTTCAGATAGGCATTAGCAGAACCTGGCCCTTGAAAGCTATGGAAAACAGAGTCATTCACATCCCCAGTGGGAATATAGTGAAGGTCAAGTTTGCCAATGTACGGAAATGCCGTGTATAAATCAGGCATCAATTCAAACATTAATACACGAGGCTGGAGAGATGTTTCGGTAGTTTAGAACACTTCTGGCTTTTGCAGAAGACCTGGGTTCAGTCCCCAGCATTCAGATCAGGAGGCTCACAACCACCTGTAAGTCTAGGTCCACGGACTCTGATACCCTTTCCGGCTTTATTGGGCATGACATTCATATTCATAGACACATAGCACAGACAGAAATAAAATATATATCTTTAGAGAAATATATAAATACATTTGTAGAACCTTATAAATTGGTGTAGGTGGTAATTCATAAAGATTATGCCTTCATAATATAAATATTATATGTTATATGTTATATTTATAAGGTTTTGATTCTTTATTAGTATATATTATATGTACAGGGGTTCAATGAAATAGGGATATCCATAATTATATTCATATCTGGACCTGTTTCTTCCATTGACAAGTGAGAACCAGATCCTAAGAGTTACTCCTGGCTGTTATTCTGTCTCAAAGGCCCTGCATTTCCCACGATTCCTCTCTACTGTCTATGAGGCCCACTTCCTTACTCTAAGCTGGTAGTGTTGAGAAGAGTCCCACTAGGAAACATTCCTGACCTGGGGACATCAAAACCAACAGCCTCAAGTGCAGATTTTTGTACTTTGCATAAACAGCTGGGTGAACTTTCTAGAAATGGGCCCCTCGCCCCCAAGTTAAGCGCAAAGCCTCCCGTCAGGTCCTTTCGGAGAATCTGCTTAGATTCCGAGCGGGGGACCACGCGCTGGTGCGTGATGGCTGTGATGATGGATGAGCGTGCATCCCCTCCCCTTAAAGGAGGCAGACAGAAGTGGCATCCCACGGCGCAACAAAGCTGCATCAGGATGGCAGGGGCGTTTGGGGGTCTCACGAACTCGGAGAAGGGAACTGTGAGTAGGAAAACACTGAAGCTGTCCTGACAAGCTCCCTGTCCTGATGGATTAAGTACAACCCACCAATCCTGTCCTGGTCCACGGACAGTGTCTGCTTGACCTGCATCAAGCGGCTCTTTTGCAGAGCCCAGCGGTCTGTGAGAAGAGCTGGTGGTCTGAGAACCGGGTGAGCTGGGCTAGTCTAGGCTGCACCTCCTGTGGAGGCAGGCATTGCCACCTGCCCAGTCTCCTTGGGGACAGTCCCACCCCTTCTGCTAAAAACTCTTCTTCCCAGAGATGCTTCTGGAAAAGAATAATTTTCTAACCCCCCCCATAGCATCTCCTGTCCTCTCACCATAAAAAAAGAAAGAAAGAAAGCCCACCCCCAAACAGCCCTGAGAACTTTTCAAGCAAAAGCAGCCATGCGGCACTTAAATCACTTCAGATTTACGCGGGGCCCTGGGCTCCCATCCTGTCGGGTGCTAAAATCCTGCAGCTGTTCTTTGAGGACCACCCGGCTTGCTCTGAACCACATCTGAAAAAATGATACCATTTGCTTCCAAAACGTGTCCCACAGTTATTCTTGGAGAAAAGGTAAAAAGCAAACAGCGAGCCCACTGCTAACTGCGACGGAGACAAAGGCAGTCTAGCCATTTGTCAATGCTTGCGACACCCGTGTGCTTTAAGCACAGACACCTCTCTCATTACAGCCCTAAACGATAACATGGTATTATATCAGAAATGACAAATGACACTGGGGGTGGGGGTACCTATACCCAATCGATCCCTGCTCGGGTGGAAGACGCATCTTGAATGGATCGACAGACTAGACAGGGATTCTCATCATATGGCAATGCTTCTTGGGTGAGGTGTTGGGACCAGAGGCCAGCCATACTCATTTGGGTGTGACACCCCCTCCCAAGTGCTCTGGAGCCCCTAGTTGTGCAGTGAGTGTCAAAATCATCACCACTGTCCTATATCTATGCTGCATTGAATTCTAAAAGGCACAAGCCAAAGAATTGATTAGCTAGTTCCTTCTGCAGTTTAGCTTCGTGCTACTTGGGTTATGCACACAAAGGCGGGGACTCCTTTAAAACCACCAAGCTTAATGAAAGATGTTAAGTGTAATTAACAAGGTGAGGCCCTAGACTGTTCTCTCTCTGCTCCCAATGCTGTTGTGGCTGCAGCAACCTCTTCCTCCTCCTCCTCCTCCTCCTCATCCCTTCATTCTCTTCTTCTTTTTCTTCTTTCTCCTCCTCCTTAGTATTCCTGCCCACACTCTGCCTCCAAGAGGGGGAAGGGTTTTATGTTTAGATTGTAAAGAACTGACTCCTCCCAGAGTGATGGATGGAGAATGGTTGTTCATGCATCTACTCCTTCCTCTTGTGGCTACATTGAGGTGATGTTAAGTGGAGAATGACTCGGGGAAGGGATAAGGAACTTAACAGAAAGGTGACTGGAAAGGAAATGCAGCCGGATGAGCATCTGCAGGCAGGTGGAAAAACACTGGGCTCCCCAGGTTCGACATGCTCCCCCACAAAGCAGTGCTGTGGTGAGGATGCCACCAGGACCCTCTCGGGAAAAGTCACAGGGTTGGTGGGAACACAGAGCTGACTTGTTTGGTCCGAAGCCCTCACCAAGTTACCTATGAAGTTTTACCAAAGACACACCAAGGACTTCCCATTTGGTGTGTCTTCAAACTGAAAATTCCTTAGGAGATGCTGATGTTTTAATATGAGGGGTGACCATCCACGACTTAAGCCAATGGCACTTAATATTGAGGTGCCATCCGAAGACTCTATTAGAGCCATTTGGCTTTTCTTGGCAGACTATTCTTGCTCTCACCAACTATAAGCAATCACTGAAGAAATGGAAAAGAGAAATGCATAGTTAGGCTTCGGGACAACCCAAGCTGACTCCACCCACTCACGTTTCCTCGGAAAATCTGAATGATATTAATAAGGACATGAGAAAAAGAGGCTTGGTCCATGATGGCAAGTGGGAGGAGAGATGTGGAAGTGGAGACTAGACCGGGAAAGCTTTCCGAGGAGCTCATCCACACGTCAGCTCCCAAGAAGGTGGTGCTTTTGTCGTGTCTGTGAGCTCATGGTCACGTTCTCACCTTCATCCATCCTCCGTTGAGTTATGAGAGTCACAGTAAGGAATGAAGGGTATGAGTCAATAAAATCGTTGTACTCTGATGATAGAAGTGGAACGGCGCCATTAGAAAAGCCTTAACGAAATGGCCAGATCACTAATTAGTGTCACAACCATTAAGTGAACGGTTGTTGGGCCACTAGACATCCATCTGGTGAAAGAGTAAGAGCTGTAAGGAGGACGGTCTACCTGTGAGGGTAGCGCGCTTGGGTAACGACGCAAATGGATGATCCTTTTCAGATACTCCTAGAGACCTCACACCTTTGATACATTTGGAGAAAAACCAACATTTGGTTCAAACACAGGTTTCATGCATCACTGCTGCTCAGTCAGGGACAGGCTCAGGATCAATAGGAAGAGTCCAGACTAATCCAGAGAGAAGGTGGTCTCCGAACAGCCGGATCTACCTTTTCTGGGATTCTGGATGCCACAAGAAGACTGCTAGATTAAAGAAGGCTTTTCAGACAAGAAGAGGTGACACACAGTCTGGGATTTGGTGGCATCTTAGACAATGTTTGGTCCAGCTGATGAAACATGTGAATGTGACCTAGCTATTATAAAGTCCAAAAGGGTAGCACATGCCTCTCTCTCTCTCTCTCTCTCTCTCTCTCTCTCTCTCTCTCTCTCTCTCACACACACACACACACACACACACACACACACGGTGTTGAAATGGAAATGGATGTTAATGACTGAGAACAAAATCCTCTACCACAGCACACACACTAGGGTCTCATTGCTTACATGCACACACATATACACGTGTGAGAAGCTGCTGAAGCACACACACTGGGGGGGGTCTTGTTTGCATGTACATGTGTATAAGGTGTTTCTGAAGCACACACACTGAGACTCTGGTGCTGCTGCCTTCTGGGTGATTGAAAAGACCTAGTTTTCTTTGCCTCTATTTTCTAGTATTGTACAATACATTGATTTTTATTTATTTGTTTTTTTTTTTATTTGTGTGTGTGCGCACGCACAGGTGCCTTTGGAAGTCAGAAGAAGGTGTTGGATTTCCTGAATCCGGCATCACAGGCACCTGTGAGCTGCCTAACACAAGTGCTAGGAAATGAACTCAGGTCCTCTGGAAAAGCAGCAAGTGCTCACAACCACTGATCCAACTTTCCAGTCTCAGAATAACTGCTCAGAATAAGCAAATGTTAACCCTCTCTGTCCCTCCCCTCTCACCATTCCCTCTCCTTCCATCATTGGCCTCCCTTCGTCTCCTCCCCTCTACCTAGTAGGGCATACCAAGTCAGATCCACAGCAACTGTCATATTCCCAGACACACAGTCCAGAGGAGCAGTGAGGAGGTAGACTCCCTGGCTGATGCTGGGCTGTAGCCATACCACACCATGCCAGAGGAGACAGGGGGCAAACGGAAAGAAGATGGCACTCCCCAGGAAGAGAAGCTACCAATGGATTGTTCTGCCAGGCTGACTATGGCTTCCTATGGTGTAGTGGGCAGTGATTTTGCCAGGAATGACTTCTGTTGTATTTTTCAGGGGAACGCCCACCCTCCAGGCCAGAGGAGAGGTCCGAGTCAGTGCTTCTATCCCCCTGGGCATCCAGAGAGCACAGGATGGCGGGGGAGCGGTGTTTCAGGCTCATCCCCCATTCCCTGCAGCAGCTGAGTCATTGCCTGGCTGATCCTCCTCTGCTTCACACTAATGAGCCTTTAGCTGGATCGTGTTTTGAGCCTGCTCAAGACGTGAGGCAGTGACAATAACTTTAGCCTCAGGAAGTCAGGCTCCAAGGAAGACATCACCCATCAGCTGCAGTCTCGTGTCTTTCAAAGACACTTTCTGGACTCATGTACAGTCACTTCTGCATGTGAAAATGAGTGGAGCATGTGTGTGTATGCATGTGTGTGCATGCCTGTGTGTGTATGTGTGCACATATGTCTCTGTGTGCCTGCATGTGTGTGATGTGTACATGCATGCATGTATGTGTGTGCATGCATGTTTGTATATGCCAATGTGTACATGTGGGTGCATACATGTTGTGTGTATGTGCACATGTGTGTGGATGTATGGTTTCCCATGAGCAATCTACTCACATATAACAGTGAGTCTTAAATCTCATTGCTCGTGCCTGAATGTGGAATGTCCTCCACAGGCTCACGAGCTTGAGTACTTGGTGGGTGAGGCCATTTTGAGGTAGTAGAGCCTTTAAGGGGTGGGGCTTAACTGGGGGAAGTAGGACACTGGGACCAGCCTTTGAGGATTGTAACCCATGAAGCTTCCTGGCCAAGCCCCCTGCTTCCTGTTAGCCACTTTTTCCCCAACAGACTTTGGTTCTTGCCCTGCTGTCTCCCTGCCATGGTGGACTCAGCCCTCTGAAACCATAAGCCGTAATGAAGCAGGCAGCTCTCAAGCTGCTCTGTCAGTGAGGAGACGATTAATGAGTATTGGTGGCCCAGTAGGAAGAAAGCACCTCTGAAAACTCCCAGCCTGTCACGTGGCATTCTTCGATAGGTTTGGGGGGTGGGCCCTGCCATGTGACCTTGACTGGAGTACTGCCTCCCCTGAAAGGGAAGACCATGAACACACCATGGGCATCTTCAGGGAAGACCATGAACACACCACGTACATCTTCAGGGAAGACCATGAACACACCACGTACATCTTCAGGCTCCACACACTGTGCTTTGTCAGCCAATAAACCTGCTCCCGGAAGCCGCGGTATTCAGGAAGAGATTCACAGCGATCTCCTTGCCACAGCAACCTTTGAACTTTCCCACACTATCATAGTGTGAATAGGGGGGATAGGCACGCTCTGATTTTGGTGGTCCTTGGTCTCCCAGCCATGGGAAGGATCAATTTCTGCAGCTGCTAGGAATCTAAGACATGCTCTTCCTAGGATAGCATTGAGAAATGAGTTAGAAACTCTTGGCGTGTACGACTCTAACTCCAAGAGAGGCAGAGACATTAACCCCTTGTCCTGACTGAAGGCTCTGCAAGTTCTCTCTTAGCTCAGACGCCATTGACAAGGAACAATGTAGCTGCCTTAAGTGTCAGCAAACAATAGCTCCTGTCTAAATTTGGGGCATCAGATTGAAAACACAGGCTTTGTCCCTCTTGAGATGGGGGAAGGCAGCGAATTACAGATGAAAATTAAGAAACATTCATAGCTAAGCCATCTGGGAACAAAGATTGGCAGAAAATGTCCCAGGCCTGCACTGTGTGTTACTCTGAACACATCTGCCAGTGGGAAAAGGATCCCAGATTGGCAAGCAGGAGAGGAACACAGACTCAGTAAGGACCACTTAGATTCATTACCAGCAAACACACAACCAAATGATTGATCAATGCCATTGATTTAATCCCATTCAGTATTTAATTATTTGAAAACTTTCGATCAATGTCTGCTTAGATCTGAAGCTCCTGCCCCTCCCGCTGGCTACTCTGCCGTCTCAGCGCAGGTCAGAGGACTCTGTCCGCTGATGCTACACGAAGGAACAAATGAGTGGATGCAATTGAGTGCAGTAAATTCTCCAAAACGTGCTGAAGACTTAAGAAGGGGAAACAGATATGAGAGAGAACAGGAGGGAGGGAGGGAGTGAAGGATGGAAGGAAGGAGAAAGGAAGGAGGGAGGAAAAGAATAAAGGAAGGAGAGAATGTAAAAGAGAGGGAGGGGGGAGGGGAAGGAGAAAAAAAGGAAGGAAGAAGGAAAGAAGGGCAGAAGGGAGGCACCTGTAACACAGCACACAAAATCTCGCAACACCACTAGAGAGCCCAGGCCTGTGGGCTGCATCTAAAGCACAGTTGATTGACAGTGACCATAGCCCAGTTGGTGGACAATGACCATGTCTTAGAAATTTCTGGATCCTTTCTTCTACTTTAAGAATCTACTTAAAGAAACATTCAAGTCTTTCACTAAGGTGTGCTTATCCAACTCCCTTTTGTTCAATTCCATTTTCCTGGTCATCAGCACTGTATGCTTGAGGACAGCTCTCGGTGTTAACACAAGAGTGCACACGTCCCCTCCCATCCCTCCTCAGGGCTGCCGCTGGGCCCATCCCTTCTCCACCCACCCTATTCATCTGTAAGAACAATTCTGAGCTTGGATGGACTTCTCTTGCCCGGACAGAGACAGAATCTGTTTGGTCTGTTTGGTATTCTTTCCCAGTTCTGTGTGCAGAGTCAACAAGTACTCAGACATTAGATTCAATGCTGCTTTTAGAAGTGGGGTATCCTAGTGACTGAAACAGCCTGGACTCTCCCCAGGGACATCAATTGTCTTTGGAAGGGGATGCTAACATCATCATCACCATCATCATTATCATCACCATCATCACTGTCATCATCATCACCGTCATCATCATCGTCATCATCAACCAGCAGTAGTACAAAACCTTTCTGCCAAGTCGTGTACTGTTTACAGGTCATATCTTGACGACTTGCCTGGCTAGCCTCAGCCAGCAAATCTCTCTTCCTTATCCCTTTCCTCAGCTCTTCTACAGCTTCAATCACTTTTTAATTTTGTATTATTGTTGAATTTTTTATTATGTCAGCATTTCCTGCTCAGCTTGGGGATGTCAAATTGAGGGAGGAATAGGGCCATCAGAGATGGGAGTTGGTGAGGGTCTGACGAGAGCTGGGGTTCAGCCACATGTCAGCAGTAGTCACTGGAGGATTGAAACAGACGAGCATGTTACCTGAATGATGTCCTACAAAGCCCAAATCTGGAATCCCGCATCCTATAAAGGTTCCAGAGAGACAATCTCCTGTTGTTTGTTGAACTAGAAGAAGACAGCTGGGTGTGTGGACTTTCCTACCCAGGCTTTGGAAGCACAGACTTTTTTCTCTGAGGCTGACAAGACTGAGCCAAAAGCGTGGATAGCTGCCCCACAGGGAAAGTGCTGTCTTTTGACCCATGACTAATTAGTTTGCCAGATGGTGATGGGGAAACCCATGTTGGTTGACAGCAACCATGTCTTAGAAATTTCTGCATCTTCTACTTTAAGGTGTTTCTTTAGGACGGTCTCTGAGACAGAGACAACCATCGCTCCAGCAGAAATCCACCTTTCTTAGAATTATAATTAAGTTGCAATCAAACAATAATTTTTGCATTCTACCCCCATGCAAAAACAAACAAAGAAACAAACAATAAATAAAAGGAAGGAAAGATGAATTTTGGTAGTGTGCTATTTCTGCTGGTGAGGTAGAGATGGGTGGGTACACAGCTCTATCAGCAGGCTCAGGACAAGGGCTCAGAACGAGCGCCAACATCTTCACTTTCTCTCTCTACCTCTCTCTTTTATTGTGGCATCTCTGAAGCCAGAGAAGTAATTAAAGGGAAGTACTCAATGCCATACAAACCTCACCCAGTCTTTTCCAAAGTGGATGGAAATTCTATAAATGACAGATTATGCATCTATAGGATGTAACTGCTGAGACTGGCATTTTCCTTTCAAAAGGTGTTTCTCTTATGGCTTGTCTGTGCATCATGTGATGTTTCGGTTGCTAAGGTAACCCCACTTTTTCTAAAAAGGAGAACAACAGCGTAAATAAGCATGTAAATCGGCTTTGGTGCTATGTAAATTCTAGCGAATCTGTTATTGTTACCTTGACAATAAAAAAAGAAAATCTGGTATTTACCCTCACTGGCCCCAAGTAAGCTTTGGTTTGAACTTAGAATGTATAAGGTATGTGTGTGTGTGCCAAGGGCTCTGTAGATATATATGAAGTCAGTGTTACAGTGACTAATGAACACGGAAGAAAGTGTGGACAATGGCGGTGGGTCACCTGAGGATGGGGAGGAAGTAGAGAGAAGAGTTGCACTTAGGCTAAAGGGGATCATTGTGTCTGTTCTGAACCAGCACAGAGAAAACCCTTGGAGTGGTACCCAAGCTTCCAGGTCTACCAGATGTTTCCTTTGTGTCTTGCCTAGATCCCTTGTCATGCTAACTATATCTAATAAATCTGCTTGTATGTTTTTTTCCATCTAAGACTAATTTTATTTTTAATTGTAGTGTGTGTGTGTGTGTGTGTGTGTGTGTGTGTGTGTGTGTGTGTGTGTATAAGTGAATACAGGTGCCTGAGGCATTGCATCCTCTGGAGCTAGAGTTGCAGGTGATTCCCTCCGTCTGAGGTGGTGTACTCTTAGCTGCTGTCTCTCTCCAGCCCTTTCTTGTGTCTGTTTTCTGGGGGGTACCCACCATGAACACAGCCAGCATGACCACACACACACACACACACACACACACACACACACACTATACACTAAAAATAAACTACAAATTCATAGCAAATTCTGTGTCTGTTGTTTGACGGCTGGATCCTATCATTGTTTGCAATAGTCAACAAACACTTCAAAGAAACATTAGCTGTCATATTGTCCTATCTTATTATAAAGTAGAGCTGAAGACCCATGGGGGCTACTTCCTGAGTGAGACTAGGGATTCTTACAAAATCTCATAATGTGTGACTGAATGTTCTTCCCTTTGGAGCCCCTGGATTCGATTGTATCGAGGTGAGAAGGCAATTCATGTGGACATTCAATAATATCATAGGAGCCCGCCTTGCTTTTCACCGCTTTTCCCTACAACTGTTTTTTATAAACCCAAGGTCTGCCTTCTGTTGGATGAAGCCTCACGACTAGTGACGCCTCCAGGAAGAGGGTCAGGCTGGGGAGATGGCTCAGTGGGTTAAGTGCTTGCCTTGCAAGCATGAGTACCCGAGTTCAGTTCCCAGCACCCATGTGAGAAGTCAGGTATGGTGGTGCACACCTGCAATCCCAGCCCTGGAGAGAGAGGAAGGGACAGGAGGGTCCCAGGAACTTCTGGACAGCTAGTCTATTCTAATCAGCAAGCTCCAAGTTCAATGAGAGAACTGATCTCAAAAAATAAAGTAAAATAGAGAGGGATTGAGGGAGATACCCGACTTGAACCTCTGGATTCAACACACACACACACACACACACACACACACACACACACACACACACATGCATACATGGACAACAAGCCAGTCAGGAGCTAAAAGGACCAGAATCAACTGGTTGGTGCCACAAGCTTCCGTGTGCTTCTCTCCTGTGAAGTGAGAGGCAGAGAATTCACAGCTAATTCAGGCTTCATCCAGGCACCAATGCCTTTTCATTGAAAAACACTGGGAGAGTACACTGCCCAGGAAGTGTGAGCATTCTGGAAGAGTCTGAGTGTCGGGGCAGATGTTGGTGGGCATTGCTGTCTGCTTCGTCCGTCCAGGATGTGACGGGGCCCTTCCAGAAGCAGAACAGCAGGACAGCGCGGAAATGGAAGGCACAGAAGTTAATTTATGGAAATTAGCCAAGTCATGTATCCAGGAGGACATGTCCAGCAGAGTTTCAAGAAAAGAGCAGCAATGTGTGAGGGACCTGACTTTTAGTAGGGAGGAGACAGTGACAGCTGGCGGGAGCCCCGCGAAGAGGGAAGCAAAAGCCAGCCTTTCTCCAGTGATGCACCAGGCACTGTGCAGAGACACAAAACAACGGACCGAGTGCTAAATTCCCATTTTACAGACGAGCAAGTAGAGACTCAGAGAGGGAAAGGGAATGCCAGGGGAAAGATCAACAAGTAGATGCGACAGGGCCACTTTCGCACGGGACACACAGTGTCAGTATCTGGTGAGCACACGTCTTACAGACACCACCCTTCATCTTCATTTCCTTTAAAATCCAAAGGAAGAAAGATGAAGTAGGCAGGTGGAGCTGTGTGCATATAAAACATCAATTTGCTTGTCCTTACACCTGTCTTGTAGTAAAACACAGTTTTTAGTTATTTACTTATTTAGAGACATGATCTCATGTAGCCCAGGCTGGCTTTAAAGTTGCTCTGTAGCCAAGGATGGCTTTGAGCTTCTGATCCTCCTGCCTCAGTTTCCTGGGTGCTGTGAAGACAGGCATGCAGCACCACACCTAGTCTATGCTGTGTTGAGGTTTGAGCTGAAGTCTTCATGTATCCTAGACTAAACAGCCTGACATCTGAGGCACATCCCCGGTGCCCTTCTTCTTCTTCTTCTTCTTCTTCTTCTTCTTCTTCTTCTTCTTCTTCTTCTTCTTCTTCTTCTTCTTCTTCTTCTTCTTCTTCTTGTTATTATTACCTCCCTGGTCCTATCATCATCACCACTGCAACCACCACCACCACCATCATCATCACCATTGTTATTTTAACTAAAAGAAAGGGACTCACAAGCCAATGGGCTCACAGAAGACAAAATGCTGCTGTAATTTGAATTGAAGACTTGCTTCTCCAAGTGTGGTCTGAGAACCAGAGTAACCACCCTGCTGGGAGCTTCCCGAGCTGTGGAATATCAGGGCACAGCAGGCTTGCTCTGTAAGTGTCTCCCCCTCCCCTGCGTCTCAATGAAACCTTGCATACTAACATTTGAGCTGCACTTGACTGAACCCTGGGCCCCTCACTTAAGCCACAGTGATCTTAGGCTATGCTGGAACCCAGAGCCACGTGGGCTAAGAAAAACAACACTCTCTTCTACACCTGGCTAGGCTTGACGAGCCCATTTCCTCCTGCCAGGCTTGCAGGCTCCAGGAGAAGACGGGAAGAAATGCACTCCTAAATAAAACACAGTCTTGGGACAGCAACGCTAAGTTGTGAATATTCTATTACCCTTGACTTATGCTTGCAAAACATTTAGTGAGTTTGCATGGGTCATGGCCACCTACTATAGTAATCAGAGCTGAACGGAAGGCTCTGGGCTTGGAAGGAATAGCTCTGCCAAGTCCTGCGTGGGTTTTTCACTATTATAATGATGTTCCCTAGCAACCCCCAATTAAGAAGTCTCCAGAAAGCCTTCCTACCAGACCCAGCGATGGGGACTGGGGAATTGAGCCCACAGTCACCTCCTCCTCCTCCCTAGAGGGATCTAGGGCTGTCCCTTTGACACCTGCTGCTTAGAGGCATCCAGTGGCTTTTAAGGGTGAAGACAGGGAGCTACTTCAGTCTGGGAGGGGTTCATTGAAGCCTTTTGGGGAACAACTGCTGATGGGGGGGGGAGGTGAGTGAAGGAAAGAGAAAGAAAGAATTGGAGGAAAGTGGGGCCATAGACTCAGATAGAAAAAGCCCAAAGATGCCACCCGAGTACCAAGCAATAACTACCAGGCACATGACACACCTGCTACAAAACACCAGGGAATGATGGATCAGCGGGAGGCTGTGTCTCTGTCTAGTGAATGCCGATTCTCTAGAGCAAAGGCTGTGTGTGTGTGTGTGTGTGTGTGTGTGTGTGTGTACGTGCTCACACATGTGCCTTTCACAGTGATGGCAAGTATATGAAGTTCTACATTAATTTTCTATCTGTCTGTCTATCCATCTTCCTACCTATCTATCATCTATCTACCTGCTTACCTTCCTCCCTACCTATTTGTCTGTCTGTCCATCTATCTGTCTGCCTACCTGTTTGTTTTTTTTTTTTTTTTTTTGAGACAGGGTTTCTCTATGTAGCCTTGGCTGTCCTGGAACTCACTCTGTAGACCAGGTTGGCCTTGAACTCAGAAAGAACTGCCTGCCTCTGCCTCCCTAGTGCTGGGATTAAAAGCATGTGTCATCATTGCCCGACTGATTTTTTATTTTTATTTTTACTGAATTTCCTTTGCTGGAAAATTATCCTCGTGAGAATAAGACTCTATTCTTCACTGGTGTATCCCTTCAGTCAGATGAACAGACAGACAGTTGGTAATCCAGATAGACAGCTCATAATCCATGCTCCATACTACCCTCCAGGTGAGTCCACCAGGGAAAGGTAAGTGTCAGAACCTGGCCCTCTCACCTGGGTCTCAAGTTAGGTTGCACGGGCCTGCGCAAGGCGTCGAGGTGCACGGGTGGGTGTGGTCATTTCCAAACTAAGTCCCAAGTCACTGCTGTGAGCATAGCGCCACACGGCAGGCTGCACTTGCTGCCCCAGCTGTCTGTGGAACAGGTGAGGGGGGCTGCCCTGCACCACTGTGGTGGTTTGAATGAAAAATGCCCCCCCCCAGGCTCATATGCTGGACCACTTGGTCCTCAGTTGGCCTCGCTGTCTGGGAAGGTTCTGGAACCCTTAGGAGATGCAGCCTCACTGGAGAAGTGCTGGATGCTGGCTATGAGGTTTTGAAGCCTGGACCCACTTCCTGTTCACCCTCTCCCTCTTTTTCTCTCTCTGCTTCCTGTGTGCAGATGAAATGTGAGCCGGCAGCTTCCTGCTTCTGCTGCCACACCCTCCCGGCCAAGATAGACTCAATCCTTCTGGAATGGTAGCCAAATGTACTTTCTTCCTTGTTTTACTCTGGGCACAGCGTTTTATCACAGTAATAGCGAGCAGTGGATACAGGACCCGGGTGCCCAGTTTGACCTTAAGAGACAATAAACCCAAGGGTACATCACCTGGCACGGTTTCATCACCATTCACCTGTGAGCAATGGCGTGAAAAGTTTCCGCCATAGAGTGTGACACATTCATTCCAAAGGAGGGAGCTGGGGAACCCAGACTTAGGGGCAGTCGGTGGCAGTGGCAGAGCTCAAAAAAGTGACGTTGGGTTTCAGAATCTCCTTTCACTGGCCCATAATAGTATACCTTCATGTCTGGCCTGTCCGACTATGTGTTATTATTTAAAGTCTCTCCCCTCCCCCGCCACATTCTAGACATCTCTATTGCCTCACTGAATTGAGCAATCCTTTATCAATGGATGCCTGCAAGGCTTGGCTGATTGTGCTAAAGCCGTTCACTTCTGCTTCCATCGAGATTGTGACTGGGAAGATAGAGACCACAGTGGATAAACATTGTGGCCTCAGTCCATGCCTCCTTGTTCTGGGGGAGTACCAGGCATCGCCCGAGACATGTGCTGTGATTACGTACCATTCACAAGAGGAAACCGAGTCGTACCTCAGGAGGGGGTTTCATCTAAGATTGCACAAAGGAGTTGAACTTCCAGACCTGACTTCCATCCTCCTTCCCTCCCTGCTGGTATGGGGTCCCCTTGGTGCTTCCTGTGCGGCCCAGCAGTGTTTCTCAGCCATAGCCTGGCCAGTGGTATGGAATGGCATGGAAAAGCTAGATCAGCCTTCCAGGGCACAGATCCTGGTTACATAATTCCTGGAAAGGAGCCATGAACCCTTGGCAGGTTCTGGGAATCCTGCGTGCCTCACTTTCCCCTCTGAAATAAAAAGGATCATACTCATAGTATTATGGTGTGGACTGAGCAATGCGATCTGCCTCAGAGGATGCAAGGACTGAAACAAGTTAAGAGTTGAGAGGAAAGACACCGCCGACGCCCGCTGGGCACACTGAGCTGGGAACCCATTCCTCTTCCCTTCCCTTGTCCTCAGCCATCCACAGAGAAACCTATGTCGGGCAGGCACTAGGTAAAAATTGTGAGCTGATTATGGTTTTGCCCAGACACCTTTTAAATATTGCAGATCTAACCAAACTACAACCAGACTCCAGGCACAGAAAGCCATGTTAAGATTAACGAGCTAACGAAAGGATGTGGCCAATTGGATAGGAAACTAACATTGGAAAAAATACCCCCCTAAGCTTTTATTAATTAATTACATGTAACATAGATTTGGAGTTGAACTGAAAAAAAAGGAAGAAAAAAAATCCACTGAAATTCTGTCCTGATCCTTTTGGGACTTCAGCCTGCATTCACTAAAATTACCCCCAAACTGGT
The DNA here is from genome assembly GCF_982192425.1 of Myodes glareolus. NCBI lineage: Eukaryota > Metazoa > Chordata > Mammalia > Rodentia > Cricetidae > Myodes > Myodes glareolus. The sequence goes on from NC_142035.1 coordinate 9,187,983, forward strand.
GTGGTCCGGAGTTTAAAATAGAGATGTCTTTCTTGATATTTCCTCCTGTCTGAAAGGACCCTCTATTCTAGGCCAGGTAAACTAGAGATAATGGTAGGCAGGACTGGAGAAACAGAGTTATGTGTAAAACATTTTTTTTTTCTAGAAAGTTCCAATGATTTTCAAGGCTTCCGTCTGGGCGGTCCTTCTCTTGTTCTCTCTTATTTATTCATACAAGCCAAGACGACTTATTAATCTAACGATAAATTTCTTCCTTAGGCCTCAATTTCCATCTGGAGGGAAAATAAAAACCCTCCTTTCATATTAATGATCTGTGTCGTCTGTAGTCTCCGTGCCCCTCGTCCTTTGTGTGAGGCAAACAACAACAGCGGAGACACTAGGTACACACGTTGCCTCTCAGCTTCCAAGTCAATCCGAAGGCGTTCATCGGATGGTGCCACTGACGAGCCTGGGGACAACCTCCAGCATTATTCTTATTATATTTAGGACCTATAGCTCATGCACATAGTGCAAAATCAATTAATTTAAAGTAATAATTTGTACAAACACCCTCACAAAAATTTTAAAGGGTATTAAACACCCTGTTTTATAAACATAACACTTAATTTAGGAAAAAAAAACACTTAGAAGGTAATGCATTTAGGATAAATGAACAACACATGAAAATAATAAATGAAATTTTCCCAGTTTAGAAAATGAATGTAATTAATTAACATTTAAATTACATTTTTAATTGCAATCATGCCCTCCCAGGGGACTCATAAGGGACCATAATTGCAATTAAAAGCATGTGGATTAGATAATAAAACAATACACGGTGTCTGGAATGTGCGATTTAAAATGGAAAACAGACATTGTTATCGGCACATCTAACTTAATTGTAGCCATAAAGCAAATGTGCTGTACAAAATAAAATTCACATACGGGAACATTTAATTCTGGAGTCTCTTAAAGGGGACACGCTTGAGAGCACATTTTATGACAGGTTCTGGTGGAAACAGCCCTTTAAGGCTTTCAGATCCAGGCCTGGTGACTTAATGTTTTTGCATTAATAAAAGCAAGGCTGAGTGTTCCTATTAAAACACACAGATACATTTAAGTAAGAGATGAAATCCAATGTCTAAATTTAAGAATCGATACATAATTCTATTAGCTGGACGGGCTGTAAGGCTGTGTAATTTTGAGACCGTGCCTTTTTCTTTCTTTCTTTTTTTTTTTCTTTTTACGTTTTTTTCTTTTCTCTTTTTGCACTCTCCTCCTCTTGAGAGACCGTCACCATGCAAGGTGGGAGGATTTGAGCCACAGAAAGGAAAACCAGAGACGTGGGTGTTTGACTTGAGAACTTGGCTAAACCTCCACCCTGATATTCTGACAGCCGGTGTCCCCTGCCTTGGGAAGGCGAAGTTTATAGCCACCCAGAGCCTTCCTGTTTCAGGGTCCTTATGGTTAGAGCAGAAACTTTTTATTTTTACTCCGTTTTGGTCAGTGTTCTCATCGGGGTCACATTGGTCAAGTGAGACATTTTCTGAAGGTTACAACCTGGAGCATGGGTACTCCCGGCGTACAGAGAATGAAGGTCAGGGGTATCACTCAGCACCCTCCAGCACACAAGACACTCTTCTTTGCCATTTCAGAAATGTACGTGGCTCAGTACTCGTGGGATTAAGAAACTCAGATTCAAATAAAGAGGGCCGGGGCCGGGGTGGGGGCTGGAGAGATGCTGGGAGGGCTTAGCAGCTGTCCTGAGCCTGCATGGAAGCCGAAGCAGTCTGTATCCTAGGAGGAGAAGATGGAAACTCCTCTGAAATAGCATTGCAGTTGGCGCAGGCTGCAGTCTTTAGCCTTCTGCTTTGTCTGTCTCATTGGCTTATTTATGAGAACAATGACTCTGTTTGCAATACAGATGTTAGCATGGAATTGGAAGCAGAAGAAGTTCGGAAAGGCGAGGCAGCAGCAGGACAAAGCCTAGATGCTGGGACCTGATAGGGCTCTCATCAAGACTCGCTGCCGCTACCAGTGGGTACTGCAGCGGTGGTTTCTCACTGCTAATTGCAGGGGTCACTGTTGTGTCTGTCAGTCATTACAGCATTCTGGCCATCCCTGGTGAAATAAAGATCAGGGAAAAACGGGCCTATGTATGTAAATCTATGCCCCACATGTACATAAAGTACATAGATGTGCTATGCAATAGATAAATAACAAGGTGCACCAACGCTTTTATAAGTGCAGGATGCAATGCATTTATAGTACATAGCACACACATCAGCACACATGTGGGGGTGGGGGAGAGTTATTAAGTAAACAGTAAGTTGGTATGTAAACAAAACTATTCTCAAGATTCAAGTTTGGATAGTATTAAAGGAGTTTCCGTTAGAACAGAGAAGGAGAAATTGTAGGCAATCCCTTTGATAAGTTTCTAAACTTTCACACCTGCGCAGCTCACACCCCTCCTCCGTGGAGTTGGACCATCTGCTGCGTATCAGGGGTTGAGCCAGCCCTGGGGCTGGGGCTGAAAGGACCGGGAGAAGAATAACATGGTAGGTGGAAGGCGGAGCACTCGCCTCGATTGTAGCAGAAGGGGCTGCCTCAGTGGCTCAAAGTCAATAGACTTTCACTTGGTAAGGGATGATTGCGTCACTCCCAGGGTTGTTCAAGGAAGCAAGGTCGCCTGGAGATAGGATCCCGGGAAGCCAGGAGCGGGGATTTAAACTCGCAGGGGATTTCAGGCAAGAAGAGATGGAGTCGGATGAGCACGGCAGAGCTTTGGTTTTTAAGAACCCCTAAGTGTGACCATCACTTCCTCCCTCACCTGCTGCATGGTGGGAAATGAAGACTCAAGGCCAGTTGATAGTTTCGGGATGCATGCCCACCTACTTAATCCAGGGCAAGAGAAAAGTACAGAGTCCCCAAGCAGTAGGCACACTCCTCAAGTCAGAATGGAGGGGTGAGGGATGGGGAACTTGGAAATAACCATGCTAGGGATGGTTAGGGAAGATTGGGCCATGTGAAATATTGTTCCCTTGTAATTCAGATCGCTAAAAATAATAAACAAACAAGGATTTGACCACTGTTCAAGAAGCCAAAAGTCCCATATCTAGGATGATAGCACAGCGTCTCATTCTGTCTCTACAGGATGACTGCATTTCCCAGTTTTTGACACATGAGATGTTGGCAGAGTAATGAACCTCAATTACAGGGTTCTTTTCTGCTGTCTTCTGTGCCTTTAGAAGTCGGGCACCCCAGATGACATAGCCATTCTATAGCGAAGGTGACATCCGATTCACTTAGAGAAGATTTTATATGTGTGAGAAATCTGTGTGCTCTCTGCTGGACTCCTGAGATTCACGGGTTGTTTGTTAAAGAAGCTAGCATGAGTCATGCTGACTAATGGCAGGAGATGGAGAAGCAAAGGCATCTTTGTGTGCCTTAATAGGCACACATCCATCATGCCTTTTGATGTTGAATTTTCAGTTTACTCTGCTCCCCCTCCCTCCCTTTCACCCCATATCCTTCCTCCTAAGGTCTTTTGTGGTCCAGACTGGCCTGGAACTCATGATCACAATCTCTCTACCTGAGCCTCCCAAGGACCAGGATGCAGGTGTGTTCCATTATACTTTGCACCAGACTTTTCCTCAGGCAAAGTCTTTGACTAGCCATGGGCTTTATTGTTAGGGTTAGGAATGGTATAGTTGTATGTATTAAGCATTTTGGAGCTAAGTGCAGAATGCATTCCTTTCTAATAAACCAGACACTTTGAATAGGAGCCTGGCAGGAGTAGGGCAGGGCTTGCACTGCAGGAGGCGATCTTTGCTACCTAGAGATACTGTTATCGGCTACAACTCACACCAGGGAGCTAAGGCAATAAAGGAGGAACACCCTGACATCCTAGAATGAACACGAGACTCCCTTCTCATCACCAAAGGACAATTCAGTAAAAAGCAGTATCAGGGTTCCAGGTAAGAAGCCCTGGTCTAATTAAACGCCATGGAGGCTTCATCCTGGGGACAACGGCTCACTGACCTTCTGGATGCAGCCACACACCTATGATGCACAGAAGCACAGTGGCCAGAAGGAGACTATCACCGAGTCAGTAACCACTGCCCTCTGTCAGGTTGTGGCAATCATCTTGTCGAAACGTTCCAGGAACTTTTTGTCACCCAAGTGTAAGACACGCTTTAAGAGGCCGTCCCTGTCACTCACACACTCTTCATTCTGAAGTCAGGGATGCTGCCTCTAGTTGGGGACAAGACATAGTTTTGTCTAGCATGACTATATATGGCTCTATTTATGCAGAGGTGTGGCCGGAGGGTGAGAGGAGGCCTTGGCAGAACACAGTAGTGCCGACTAACCTAACCCTCCTCGCTCAGGCTTGGTTCCCACCATCCGTGAGCTGCGGAGAGCAGCCCGAGACTGCAGTCTTGAGCGGATAGTGAAGTCAACTGCCGTGCAGTGGGTACAGTATGCTGAGCACCAAGTTTCCTTCATGAAACACATGCACGCACACATGCATGCATGCACACATGCACGCATGCGCACACACACACACGCACGCATGCACACACACATGCATGCACACACGCACGCACACATGCACACATGAACAGACTGCTCTTATTTTCCACCACAGCATAAAGTGTGATCCTAAAGCCTAGGAATCAACGAGGGAAAGAGAAAAAGAGGAGGTGGAAGAAAAGAGAAGAGGAAAAAGGAAAGGCGTAGGATGATGGATGGATAGATGGATATGTAGACAGAAAGATGGAGGGGTGAAGGAGGGGAGGTAGGGGGATGGAGAGAGAGGGCAATAGCCAAAGAGTGAGAGAGCATGCGCAGTCTTGGAGCCTGGGTTCCCCCCATTTCCTCCTTGTGAAGATTTTAAGCACAGCCAGTTTCCCACCTCTATGGCAAAAACAATGTTGGCATCTTTTGGTTGCTGTAGGGATGGGAGAGGAGGTATATATTTCTGCTGGTTTCTCTGACTTCTCACAGTAAAGGAGAGTTAGTGCTTACTAGCGTGTCATTAAAGGGGTCCTCTTAGAGCTGTCAGCGCTGGCCACTGTTGCCCTCTCCCTCTCCCATTCTGTATCCTTTGGGCTCCAGTCACTCTTTTTCTTCTGCAGAGCAAACCTAGCTCCACACGCTCACCCCAGGCCCTTTGCACCTTCTGTTCTCTTTGCTTGGAATATTTTTCAGGCTTCTTTGCATAGCCAATAGCTTTTCAGGCTCCCCATTCACCCTCCCCTGACCAGCGTCTTTGTTGGTCCCCACCCTTGTTTGGTCATCCTCTCTGTCGACTGTGAGAAGCTGATGCTCTTCAATGACAGCAGGCGCATTCTTGCAGGGCTCTCAGATGACATTTGTTGAAATAAAACAAACTAAAAAGAAAAAAACCCTGCTAACCCGATGAGCAGAATATATTGAAACAGTCCCAGTGCTTCTTAAGAACGAGGGACAGGGGCTGTTTGTGGGATCTAAGCATCTGGAAGTCCACAAAGGGCAGACACTTTTGCGCTGTGTCAACATTCTCTCCTTGGGCCAGTTTCTGCAGGCCCCTGGGACATGAGACACACGCCACCACCTGAAGCCTCAAAGCCCACGAGGAACCTTGATTTTCAGACAGATAGCAGGAAGGCTGCCTGGTTGTCATAACTGAGCCGAGAGGCCAGTGTCCATCCAAGTGTCTGCAAGCTGTGTGTGCACCTTGCATGTCCTCCTCCAGGGACAGCCCAGGGTGGCTTGGAGGACCATCTCACACAGTTTCAGACTGACCCATTAGGCAGCTCTCCTCAGCCATTGTTTCACTTGCCCATGAAATGGACCTGAGGTACAAACTATGTCTTAACGAGGCAGCTTCCACTCACGCTGATCCCATTAGTGGCCCAATTGGGCAAGACAGGATTTTAATTGCATGCTGGAAGCCTCAGGGTGGACTGTTAGCCACGAGAGTGTACGCTTCAGGAGCTGGTCAACAGTGAAGGAAGAAAGCGACTTTTGGAGGAAACTGGGGTACCTGCTAGTCTCTAGCTTCTCCTCCTTCAGCACCGGGAACTGCATGGTGAAGTAAAGTTTTAGCCACATTGGTGTGACAAAAACGTGAAAAATTCATGGTGTTCTCTCTTACAGCATTCTTGGGTAATGCAGACTGTGCATTAGGCCAGGCTGTGGAGGAAGACAGTTGTGGCTCCAATACGGGATGTGCCATTGTCTAGCTAGGCCTTTGGTTCCTTATATGTTAGAAAAAATTAGTAACACATTCACTTTTAGGTTGTTGAGAATACTGAAAGGGAATGAGGTGTTAGAGAGACAGTCTTTTTTGCACCCACATTCTGACACTTAGGGACATTGGAAGTGTTAGCTACCATTGTTTCTTCCGTAAATACATACATCTGTCCATCATTCACCCATGCATTATCTGCCCAGTATCCACCACCTGTCAATCCATCTATACATTATTTATCAAAACCATCCATCATCTGTCCATCAACCATCTAGCTATCATCCATTTATTTATCTATCAGCCCCTTATACATCACACATTCACATTCTATCATCCATTTATCCATTATCCATCCATCCATCCATCTATCCATCAATCTATTCATCCATCTGTCCTTCTATCTATCATCCATTCATCAATCTGTCACCCACCTGTCCTCCATCCATCATTCATTCATCTGTCAATTATCCATCTATCCATTATCCATTTATCCATCTATCCATCTATCATCCATCCATCCATCCATCCATCCATCATCCATTCATCAATTTATCACCCATCTGTCCTCAATCTATCATCTATTCATCTGTCGATTACTCGTCTATCCATCAATCCATCCATCATCCATACACCTATCTATCATTCATTTATCCATCATCTACTAATCCCTGTATTTATACATCCCACCCACATCAAACCATGACGGTCTGAGAGAGGGAGGGATAGGAAAGAAGAGAAGCAGGATAAGAAAGAATGAATCAACCGAGGACCCTTGCATCCTAAACATCAATGTTGTTCGCTTCCTTCCAGTTTGTCCATCCATGGCAGGCAGTATGAGGTCATTTTATGGAGGTGTAGAGAGCTAGCGGCCCCAGTGGAGGTAAAGTTACGGAGACTCAACTGTCAGAGAATCTTCTTTAAAGGTAAAAAGAAACTGGACCTGGTGGTGTAAATCTGTAATCTTAGCGATTCTGAAGGCTGAGGTGAGGATATTGCAAACCTAAGGCTTCCCCAGCTGCAGAATTCAGGGCCAACCTAGACAAGTGAGATCCCCATCTCAAAATAAAAAGTACAAAGTAAAAAGCGCATCCCATATTTGATCCACGGCTCTCTGCCTCACTCCCTGACCCATGCACCGTTTGCATCACCTTGTAATGCTGTAGGACAGGACACCATGCATTTTTCACACCTTGTCACACAGTTGTAGGTCAGCAGTACAGCATGTGCCCGACATGTGAAAGCCTGGTTGAGCTCAATTCTTAGCACTACCACCACACAAACCAACCAACCGACTGACGGAGTCTCCAAATCCCCTTCCCCAAGAGAGCAACTAGCAGGACGAGAGGGCCTTTCTGCAAAGGTGAAGACATCAGAGCGCCCAAAGTCAGCTTCCTCTTCTTAAGAAGAGGCACTGCTCCCTCCAGCCCTGAATGATGCAGGCTGGCATAGTGGTTGCTTATCTCATGTAGCCATTGAGTATAAAATAAAGCTCTCAGCTTCTCAGTTGTCTTGGCCTCCTTTCCATTGTCTGACTGCTTCAGGAGGCTGGTAGCTGCTGCAGCTGGCCCTTGGGAGAGAACCTGCCCACCACAGGAAACCCCGATGGTCAGCATGGCACAGGAATGCTGCTGTCCGCCATGGCATTTTGCTCCTGGAGCACATTCAATCTTCTCTAAGAAAGGACAACGCCTTCCTCTTACTGTGTGCAAAACAAGGAAACAATCTTCCCTATCAAATTACCAACCATCCACAAAAGGCAAAGGTGTCACGAAACGTATATTGCTATACATGTTTGGTTATAGTTCAGTGATTCATCTACTATGCTTAGAGCAGTTGTGCAATAAAAATAAGAAGAGAAGGATTATCCCCCTTTGATCCAGCAATCCAGCCTGATGCTAACCGACCCTGACACTCACACCCATGTACACCATGCGACAACAATGACGTTAGAGAAAAGTTCTATGAAGGAAGATGGTCATTGCAGCGGTGGTTATAGTGGATAAAAATTCAGCAAAAGGAATGTCCTAGAGTAGAAAGCAATTAACTACAAATAAAGAAATAAAGGCTAAATATCAGGTCCCACTTATGCCATGCTGAGGAATCTAAGCCAGGTTTTGCATTTTATTAATGAAGCCACATGCCCAAACTTTGCAATTCTTTTCCTATATCTCATTTTTACTATTTTCCCTCAATAATTAAAAAATCAATACTGACAATGAAAACAGTAAATGTCATTAAACTGAAAAAAAATCTTGTTAAAAATAAATAGGTGGTGTATTCTTTGCTAAGGAAGATAATTTTAAACCTACTTCTGACTTTGATTTTCTAACCAAATTTCTTCTCTTTCTTTTTTGTGTGGGAGCAATCAGAGGGCTCCCCTTTGCTCATAGTTAAAGCATGCTAGATAATGTCCCATGTCTTCCTGTGGAGGGGTGCAGTCCTGAGGCACAGCCACTCTCTGCCCATGCACCCCTGCAGAATCTTTATGGAATTCGACTTTTAAACTTTGCGAGGCCACAAAGCCTCGGATGATGACCGTGCAGTGACTCCCAGGAAGTGTCGCACTGGATGTCCAGCACTGGATGTCCCAGCACCGGATGTCCCAGCACCGGATGTCACTGTTGGGGACAGAAACTGGATCCCACAGCTGGGGCCCCTCACCAGCCTGACCACACCTCCATATCATCCTAATAGCTGAAGTCCTGACACCAGGGAAGAAAGAAGAGGGCAGGGTACCAGGCTGCGGTTCAGTTCACGAGGGCTACAGGTTGCTTTTGACCCTCTAGGCAGAGGGTACTCCCAAGTTAGAAGTGAGGTGACTGAGACCCAAACATGCTTTAGCCTGTCCCTTTTCCGTCCTGATCTCCTCCAAATTTTCCTGCGTGGCATATTAACAGTACCACAGAAACCTCACAGATTGTTATTTTTAACCTTCCATTAGACTCTTGAGGTCAACCACTTCTATTTATAAAATTGAGCAGAAAAGAACAATGCCGTTGACCAAACTTGAAATTACAAAAATAAGCACAATAAACAATAGCAATAAAATTAATGTTTAGTGGATATAGGCTGGCTCTCTCTCTCTCTCCCTCCCCACCCCCATCCCCAGACAAAGTCTCACGGTGTAGCCTGGGCAACCTGGAACTCAATCATCATGTAGACCAGGCTGACCTCAAAATCATAAAGATCTTAGTGCTGGGATTAAAGACATGGCTCCTCAGGCTCAACCTAATTTTTCTTTTCCTTTTGTGACTGAGTCTTCCCCAGACCTTATGATCTTCGTACTTCAGCTCCAGAGAGCCAGGGCCACACAGCTGCTACGCCAGGCTTCATGGGTTTGTGTTTTGAGGCAGAAGCTAGAGGCAGCCAAAAGCTGATGTTCCTTTGTGGTACAGTCACTAAGCAACTCAACCCAAGAGACCTTAGCTCACAGAGTCTCAGGTTAGTTACCTAAGGTGTGGTAGCAACTGTACCCATTCATTTGGTTTATTGAAAGTTGCATAGAAATGACTCACTGTGGATATGGAGTACTTGAGATGTGGTCACTGCTAGCTACGTGAGTCAGCCCTTCCTTTGCTCCAGGAATCCTTCTGGTACCTTCTATTACGAGGAGCGAGAACAAGCCCTGTTGACGCGGTTCCTGTGTCTCTTCGCCCGCACCCTGCACTCCAGCTCGGAAGTCTTCCCTCTAACCCTGTCTTGCTCCGGCCCCAGGGCTTGTGGCCATGTCCCCCCTCACATATTTATTTAGCTGTGATCTTCCTCTGTGCTGAGCTTCCAAGTCGAACACCATCTCATCAGAAAGCCTCCACTGACATTTCTGTCACAAATATCCTTTGCTTGCTACAGAAAGAGCTAAGAGAATTAAAGAACAATTTTCCCAAAGACCAAACCAAATCAAGCAAACAAGAAAGCACCTTTCTCTGTCTTTCTCCTTCATCACTGCCTCTCCTGAACAACTCCTCTTCACCTCCATCCCAGGTCAGCGGAGGCTCTCCCCTGGCCTGTTTACCTCGTGCACAGAAGTAGACTGAAGGTAGAGAATTCACAAACAGAGGAGGGAATTTAAGAAGACAGACTCACGGTGCAGGGGGTTAAAACGCCTCCACAGCTGTGGTTCGTGATGCGATGACCCAGAAGCAGGTGGTGACATTTGTCCTAAGCCCGGGTGCATCTGTGTTTTATCTGATCCCTGTAATGCTGTGTGTCCCTGAGCTGGAAGCCAGAGGCAGCCATAGGATATGGAAGATGACTGTTCTGCCTAAGGGATGGCGACACCCAGCATGGCCGTGAGGGCTTTGAGGCTTCCTCTTGGAGTTGGGAATGTGAAAGCAATTTTTCCTCAGAAGGGTGAAATCTTTCAGCATTGCAGGTTTATTTTAAAAGTATTTCGTTTTTGTTTTTAGTTATGTGTGTGCTGGGGGAGTTGTGCAGATGACTAAGCAGGCCAGAAGAGGGTGCAAAGTCCCCTGGAGCTGGGGTCCCAGGCAGCTCTGACCCACCCCATGTGGGTGCTCGGAACTGAACCATACTGCCTTTCAGACACACAAACATTTTGCTATACATCTCCCAGTGCCTACATGGCTCCCTCCCGCCCCAAGACCCTTTCACACGCTGGTGCCTCCTCCTTAGCTACTGACTGATCTTCCCTCTCTTCACCACTGACCTGTTCTTCCCCCAAGACGTCACCCAGTCCTCAGACGAACCTCCCGAACCCCCTTGGCTAGCTCAGTGTTCCAGCTATCTGACTAACAACTGTGCCTGGCCCTGGTGTGTGACTGTTCTGTAGATAACTGTGTTCAAGTTCACTTGGCACAGGATGCGCCGCAGATGCTGGCTTCAGTCTGGTGTAGAATGTCAGTAAATGTTTGCTGACGGGATGACTGGATTTGCGCTCAGTGCTAACGTGAAGCAGCCATTTCTGTTTCAAACTACATGCCACTCGCTGACTTTAGCCACCTATGTGTTCAGTTGCTTTTGCTTTCAAGTCTTGGTTTGTAAATAAATCATTTTTTCAAGATGTATTTCTTTGTCTGTGATATTGTGTTGCTGTTTGGGGAAGGACAACAGTGCTCTGTGAGCTACGGTCAGTGGCTCTGATGGTTTCCAGTACCAGGTTGGCACATGTTTTCTGCTAAGGACCAGACAATATTGAAAGCTTTCAGAGACACACATGTGTTCTCTGCATTACTGTCACTAAACTTGCAGCTACCGCACAGAGGGCGCCACCGGCAATACACAAATGAATGAGTGTAGCTGTATGCCAATAAAACTTTATTGATACAAATAGGAATGTGGTTGGGCTTATCCACGCATGATATTTTGCTGAGTTCTGTTACAGAGATTGAGGGTAAAAAGACTAAAACATAGACCCCCTCTTGTTTCTAACCCTGAAAAATTGCATGGCTCAAAGTCCTTGCACTGGACTGCCTCTAAGAGCAGACACAAGCACAACTTATAAACAAGGTTAGAATTAGTATATTGATGTGTGTTATCATAGGGGAGGTCAGCTCCAGTGCAGACAAGCAAGTATTTGCTGGTTCTCTGGATAGCCAGGGTAGGGTCTCCATGGTGAGGGTGACTTTTCACTAAAAACTCAGTACTGTCTGTGTGTGTGTGCGTGCACACACGTGTGTAGGGGTGGAACAGACTTGTGGCACAGGAGCTTAGTGAAAGGAATCTTAAGAGAGTTCCAGAAAACTGCAAAAGAAAAGCCGCTGGAGGCTGTGACAAAAGGTAGACCCTTTAAATGCAATCAGAGAGCTTTATCCCCTAAGGCTCTAAGCCCAGAAACACAAACGTTGTTCCTAGAGTTAATGAGTTGTGAGCATATATTGGGAAACTGGCTTCTTTTTTTTCTTTTTTTCTTTTCCCAGCAGATCTCCCTGTGACGCCTTAGCTCGCCTAGCGTTTGCTAAGTTGACCAAGATGGCCTTGACTTACAGTGATCCCCCTGGCTCTGCCTCCTGAGGATTACAGGTGTGTGCCACCATGCCCACTTGGCAAAGTCATTCCTTTGCTTACAGATCATGGGATTTGAGCAGCGCTGAAAACGGAGCCAACGGGGGTGTCTATAAGAGCTTTTAAAGGTGTATACCCATGTTAACTCACACGGGAAAGAAACTTGAGTGTGATGCTGGAGACCGGCACACGAGACCACATCCAGCCATTGAAAAACCTGATGCTCCCCCGCTAAACCAAGTCTTGGTGCTGTGGTTTGCTCTCCCAGCTTCTGGTAGGCCCTGTAAGTCACCAGTGCCTCTGCAGCTTAGATGAGTTATCTTACCATCTCTGGCCACTTTTAGAACACAACTTATTGGGGTAACAGTGTAGGCAGAAAGATCCAGGACAAGTATTACTTCGGCACACGGATACAGGCACTGTGCGCATCTTTTATCCTAAACTGCTGTGCAAGTTTCAGAATCCCTGTTCTCTGCAGACCAGATGAGGCTTGGGCCTCAGTCATGGGAGACTGCACTCCCCTGTGAGATCCAGGTCTGGGCAACTTCGCGAAAATCACTGAACTTGTCTAAGCTTCTTGATCACCTGAAGAACAATCAAATGTCTTCATTTTTTGCACCCAGTAAGTGTGAGCCTCCAGGCATTGGAAAGCTATAAAGTGCTGTCCATTTTGGGGGTCCGAGGTTTAAATGCAAGAGGAGAGCTAGGGAGATGACTCCTTGGGCGAAAGGGCTTGCCACGTGATCCTCATGACCTGGGTTCTATTCCTGAACTGCCCACCCAGAGTCGAATGTGGTAGCTTGCATCTGTGACCGCAGCACTCCTTTGGGGAGACAAGCGACTGTGGCAGGGGCTTAAATCAGGGTCCATGGTCCTGACATACACAGCATGGCAGCAATATGATGAGACCCCCCTCCTCCAAATGGGGAAATACACAGCCTGGTTCCCCAAAGCTTCCACACGCGTGCTGTAGCACAGGTGCTCTCGCACTAAATACATAGAGAACACGGCAAAGCACATGCGAAAGGCAGGGCTCCTGGATGGAGACCACTGAGCCGGCCCACTGAGGTCGGTGAGTTGCCATCGGATTGCTCATTTCCACAGAGCCACTCACTGGGCATACCTAAGTGTCAGAAAGATTCTTTACAGCCATGGCAATGTTCGCATTCTTTGATTTGCTCTGAAGACAGTGACCTCTCTTGAATTAGTGTCTGTTGTGTCACTGTTGGTCGTGACATGGGCAGAGAGACTAGAGCATCCTAAGGGTAGAGCGTAGGATAGGCAAGTCATATTCTATTTATTGAACTGTTGAGTATTTAATTAATAGTGAGGGATGGGGAGATGGCTCAGTGGACAAGGTGTTTGCCCTGTATGCCCTAGGACCTGAGTTCAGAACCCTAGCCTCACATACAAATCAGGCTACTGTGGCAGATGCCTGCCATCCCACTGCTGGGATTGGGACATAGAGAGAGGAGGATCCCTGGGGCTCACTGGCCAGTCAACCAAGCCAAAATGGCCAGATCCAAGCTAAGCAAGAACTCCTGTCTCAATTAACATGGTGGCAAGAGACGAAAGACATTCAACATGGCCTTCTGCCCTATGTCTGCGTAAGTGCATATGTATCCTTCCCCCAAATTAACTAACTGTTAAAAAGTACTATAAGCCAGGTGTGGTGGTGCACACCTTTAATACCAGCACCTGGGAGACTGAGACAGGTGGATCTCTGAGTTTGAGGCCAACCTGGTCTGTAGAGTGAATTCCAAGACAGCCAGGGCAACATGCTGAGGCCCTGTCTAAAAATCAGACAACACAAATATTGGAAATACATCTGAGTTGTTATTTTGTAACCTAGACAACCGGAGAGTGAGTGTTCTCCTTATCCAATCAATTGGTGGTGTCTTCCTGGTCGTCTCAGGTCGGTGCAGAGTCTGAGTGAATGCTCAGACCAACGAGGAAGGTGTGTGACATCCCAGGACACAAAATTTGATTGGCAAGTTCTCCTGACTAGGTCCTAAATATGTAACATTATTTTTAGAGAGGAGGTTTCCTGAGGTGGGAAGGTTTCTGTGTCTTTCAGTCTTTAAGGGTTTTGTCCAAGGCTTGCCCTCTGCGTCAGTTTTGCTCCTGCCTTGCTGACCGGGCCCTGGGAGGGAGGCTGCTTTGATCCAGCCCCTATGTGGGATCCCATGTCTTTCTGCTTGTTCATGAGTTTGTTCAAAGGGGATGGGAGGGGGAGAAAGAAGGAGAAGGCATATATATTCTACTGGATTCTTTGGGCCAGCATGCGCTAAGTCTGATATTGCCTGGCCCAAGAGTCTTTCTGGATACCAATCTTAGGCCACTACAGTGTTCTTTGATGGTATCTTCAACATCACTGCCATCTTTTGAAAATATCTGTTTAAAATTTTTAATTATAAGTATGTGTGTGTGCGTGTGTGTGTGTGTGGGGGGGTATAGTCACATAAGTGCAATGACCAGACAGGCCAGAAGGCAGCAACAAAACCTGGGCAGCTGTGATTACACCTGCTTGTGAGCTATTGGATTTGGGTCCTGGAAACCAAACTCAGGTCTTTTGTGAGAATGGAACAAGCTCTTAAACAATAAGCCATCTCCCATCTTTTGTGATATGAATGTGTGTGTTGTTATGTATCCATGTTCATGTGTGTGTGTATGTGTGTGTGTGTGTGTGTGTGTGTGTGTGTGAGAGAGAGAGAGAGAGAGAGAGAGAGAGAAACAGAGAGATTGCATGTGTGTATATGCACAGAGGCCAGAGATCAATGTCAGTTGTCTCTCTCTTTTCTTGTCCACTTTATCCCCTGAGTCAGGGTCTCTCACTGAACTCAGAACTTGCCCGTGTGTGTAGTCTAATTTCCCGGCTTGCTCTGGGTATTCCCCACCCTATTCCCGGACTACTGCAATTACAGGCAGGGTGCTGCATCCCTTCAGTTCTTAGGCTGGTGCTGGGGATCTGAATTCTGCTCCCACACCTAACACTCTGCTCTAACCACTGAGCTGTCCCCTGCTCCATTTCCCATCTTCAAGCTGCCCTCTATTGCTCTTTTATCCACCATACAATGGATTATGCCAGACATCACCTGCCCGATCAGCCAGCGGATGCAACAGAACATGGCACTGTCTTGGAGTATCCCGGGAAGCCGAGAGACAACAGGGGGTCGGGATCAGAACTGTGGATGAACTGCCCAGGCAGGACTTCTGGCATCATTCGGTAAATATTTGCCAGAAGAAGAGATTAACCTTTGTTTAGTCACTGACAAAGCTAAAAGAAAAAAAATCAATACGTGTTTAAATATCTGTCTGAGAAGAAACAGAAGTTGAACACAGATTAACTACCTTCGTTTTTCAACTTGCATTGGGATGTAGGCAATTTTTACATGGATGGCAATGTTGAGATATCACGATTTCTGGGGGGAACAGAGGAGAGAAATGAATTCCAATAGTGATAATAATGCCAACACCAGGAAAGGCTATTGCTGGGTGCAGGGACCCAGAACCTCTCATCTGTCGCTCAAAACCACATTTTAAAATAAGATTAAGAAAACAATAGTGTGCACATATAGGCACACATTTGCACAGGTGCACTTGGAGGGCAGGAGGGGTCCTCGGACTTTGGCAGCTGGAATTATAGGCGGTTTTGAGCTACCTGATCTGGGTGTTGGGAGCCTAAGACGGAAGCTCTGCAGAGTAGCAATTGCTCCTCATCACTGAGCTGTCTCTCCAAAACCGAATAACGAGGCATTTCTGCATGGGGACTTGCTCTGTGGATAGGAACACTAATGTTTAGGGACATCCAGGGACTCTGGCTCAATCTCACAATTGTGTCTCAGTGTTGGCACATGTTAAGTATGCCAGGGCTGTGGAGATGGCTCAGTGGGCACAGGACTGGCCGGACAAGCACAACGGCCTGAACTTGACCCCTTGAACATGTGGAAAAGCTGGGTGTGGTGGCAGACATGCATGTTATCTCAGTGTGGAGGGGACAGGGACAGCCTAGGTGAGTCAGTCCCTGTCAGAGATTCTGTCTCTAAGAAGATAGATGGCCCCTTCATGAAGCATAGCATCAAGTTTAGCCTCTGGCATACACACACACACACACACACACACACACACACACACACACTCACCACACACAGCATAGTAACAAGGGGATAAAGTATTTCAGGAGGAAGAAAATGATATATTTAACATTTGAACAAAGCGGGCCACATCCTGTTTGGTTCCTTCCACAAGGTGGCATTACAGGTGGATGTGCTTGGAAAGGCTGGAGATATGCCAGAGGAAGGAGGGAGGGAGAGAGGGTGGACAGACAAACTAAGGGGTGGGGGATGGAAGTTAGAGGACCCAATCTGATCATTTGTTATCTCTGTTTTCTACTGAAACAGAAAGTTTAAAAAAAAAAAAAAAAAGAAAGTTTGCTCCCAGGAGAAGACCTTTATTTCTGCCCACAGGCCTTGAACTTAACCTTAAAGACATTCCTTTCTTTGCCCCACCTCCTTCTTATCTTTCTGTCACTGAGAACTCCACTTCCTTTCCCGTCTAGTCTGCCACGTCCCTTCTCCTGGTCCCTGAGTCCAGGGACTCTTTGTCCAGTGGAATGTAGGAAATGTGAGAACCGTGAGAGTCTGCGTCACACCCAAGACACCTGCTGACTTTTGTCCTTAGAACTCTGTGTCACCCTGGGAACCAGTTGGGTCAGCCTGCCACAAGGCTATGGCCACAGGGAGAAGAGTCACTCACCATCCCCAAAGCTAGGCAAGACCAAGCAACCCTCAGTCAAGCCTAGCCTCATGGATCTGCAGTGCTACAAAGGAAGTAAATGGTCCTCATTTTGAACGAGTGTGTTCAGGGATGGGTCTCCATGGCTACCCTCAAGTGATGTTTCCTTTTGTCTAAGTTGCCAAGAGTCAGTCGCTCCTATTTGTAGTTCCAGAAATTTAACTGCCTCGTCAATGATTTGGCACGGTCACCAGAGGTTAAGAATGAGAGGGAGAAAGAGACAGGGTCTCTAGAAGCTGTTTTGGGTGACACTTGTGACAGCGGGTCTCCTGCCCAGCATGCTCTGGCTTCTGGCTGCTGTAGTTAAGTTACAGAACTGGCCTTGCTCTTCGTGCTATGATGGGCCACACCTTGGGGACCGCTAACTTGAACCTTGCTGCGGTGTTGTGCAAGTGTACAAGACCAAGGCTTAGGTATGTCCCCCTCCTATCTACTCAGAAAGCTTTTCATGACAGAGCGCAGTGTGTCCTCAGCAGAATGAGAAAGTCCATGTTTACAAAAGGGGGCATGTTCTATGGAATGATCGGCCATGGTCTTTTGCAAAGATAAACCCTTGGCCAGGAACACCTCCCTCGCAACTGTCCCTGCTCTGCCAGTTTGATCATTTCTCCACAAGAGGACATATTCAGTGAGCTTCTTGCCCTGCTTCTCAGACACGGGGACACTTGACTGCTCACAGGTCCTGGCAGAATCGCGCTTTGCCATAAAGGTCATTGTGTTTGTGATTACGGTATGTCTTAAACACCTACTTACTTGATTGCCTCTCCCTGTCTGTGGTGAGTTTCACAGTTACCACAATTCTGATTGTACCCACTCTCCTTCTGCTGCAGATAACCAGACAACAAGGAAACCACAGAGGTCAGACCCGACCTAGCTCAGGGGTGCTGGTCCATCAACTCATTCACTCTTCCCGGGCCTTGGGGAGGTCAGATTCATGCTGAACACTGACAGGCTGGTCTCTTTGGGTTTGTAGCAGATTCCACAGTGGCAAGGTCACTGTCATGGTCAGGCTGCAGTGAGGTTGTCTGGTTAAATTCCTGGGTCCTTTCAGATATCCAGACTGACCAAGGCCACACCCATGTCTCCAAAACATTAACAGCCAGGTCAATAGCTGTCCAGTTGGGCTTGTCATTAGGGTCAGGGCTAGCTTCAGGACACCCTGCGGACGGAGTGTGAGCCTACCACGTCATCATGGAGTCTCTGACTTATCCAAGTGGCTGTGGTGGATATAATCTAAGCAATTTCAATGGACGCCTGTGTACTTTGAGAAAGTAAAAAGGTGACTGCCAACAATTAACAGGATCACAGCAGGGACTGGAGAGAGACCCAATTTCAGAGATGTGTCAGTGTGAAGGGGGAGAATCTGGGAACAGGGTGTCTGCTAGAACTGGGAGTTGCCTGCCCTGGTTTTCTCCCAACATCCCTGCCTCTAGCTCCATCCTACACGGAGAATAATCCTTCCAGTGACTGCAGCCACTGCTGTGGCTTCACAGTTTAGAGGAGCCTGTACTTTGATGTGCCCTTAGGATCCTCAGGGGTAATTGCTGTGTTGAGCTTCACTGTACATTGTTCTGAGGGTAACCCCAGCTTTAGCCATCAGTATTAGCCACGGCCACTGGAAAATGAAAAAAACAAAACAAAAACAAAAATCCCTAGATCTAGGAGTGTGGAGTGGAGGGTTAGGTGGTTAAGAGCATACGCTACTCTTTTGGAGAATCCTGGTTTGGTTCCTAGTGCCCTCGTGATGGCTCTCAACCATCTGTAAGTCCACTTCCAGGGAATCTGTTGCCTTCTGGCTTCTGCAGGCACCCGTGTGGTACATAGATATACATGCAGGCAAACTCGCTCCCATAAATTAAAAATAAAACGAATGCATCTTTAGAGGTATCCCCATGAACACTGCTGCCAGATGTCCAGAACACAGTAGAGGCATTTATCCACAACTCCTTATTTTTTATCTCTAAATATCCTAAAAATCTCTGAACTGTAAATGTTTTTGATTTTAATTCGTTTAGCAGAAATATCACATCGAAATTGAACTGAGACTCTCTAAACCTATTGGAACCACCTGAAACTGAGGATCAGTTGGTAAAGTGCTTGCCGTGGGACCTTCAGGGGTTGAGCTTGACCCCAGGAGCCACATAAAAAAATCAGGGTCAATGCTGTGAACTTATTATCCCAGTGCTGGGGAGGCAGAGACAGCAATACCATGGGGCTTGCTGACCACATAGTCTACTCAAAAGAATAGGCTAGTGAAATATTGTGTCTCAAAGAGCAAGGTGGTTAGCAACTGAAGAAAACACCTGAGAGAACCTGCTGGCCTCTACACACACACGCACACACGTGCACACACACACACACACACACACACTCTAACACACAGACACACACTAACACACACACTAACACACACACATGCACACCCCCCACACATGCACACATTCACTACACATGCACACATGTATACACACATACATACATGTACATACTGTACACACATTCAAACATCCCACACACATATATGCACACATTCACACACATGCCACATATACATCCTATACACATGTGTATATACATGCACACACACCACACACACACTTACATACATGTACACAGATACATTTTTAAAATGTCTGAGAAAGATCTCATGTTGTAACAAAGTTCCTCAATGAAATAATTATTATCTTTAAGAATTGTAGGTGACCCTGTGCATTTAAGGCATGGTTATGGATATCATTTCTCCCTCTAAAACCTGAAAAACTCTGCATTTTAAGACACACCTACTCGAGGAGCTCTGAATGAGAGGTTTTGTAGGCCTGTCTAAATAAAGACACTGGCCCTTCAGCTATGAAAGACTCCAGTCAGAAGGCAATTGGGTTCCGCCTCAGCTTTCCTTTCCCCCGTTAGGCGTAGCTTGATAATTTACATTATTTCTTTATTTAGTCCATTCGCGATCCATCTGAGTGACTAGACGCCAGCATAATAGGACAACGTCCCTGAACAGGATGGCTCGTTATACACCCGGCTCCTAATTCTGTCTTTTCTGACTCTAAGCACAGAGGGAGGAAAGAACATAGCAGAAACGCACCCGCACTCCTCTGTCTAATAGGATCGTGTTATCAGGGGACAGTGGTATGATAAGGCTCCCATACGTTGATGCCCTAACAATGTGTGGCGAATGGGAACGGTAACATTTAATAAGCACGTCAGGGTAATTAGTTAAGTCACTTGTCAATTAAGTAGATTACCTAATAGCTCATTTGTCTCTCTGAGCAGCAGGCTTTGTGCAAAAGCAGTCAAGGAAAACTTATTTGGAAGGGATGGCTTCCTGCAGGAGGATGCTCTAGCCCGGCTGCAGGGTGCAGCCGGGGCGTCGTGGCTGCTCTCAGCTTCCATACGAGCTCTCCAAAGAGACGCGGCTGTTGGGTACTTCTCCTGCTCCATCTTCGTTTCCTTTTATTTCTCAAGCTTCTTCTCCCTTCCTCCTCTCCCTCTCTGTTGTTCTTTAATTCTCTCTTTTCCCTCTCTCCCTCACTCCCTCCCTCTCTCTCTCCCTCCTTCCCTTCTTCCTTTTTCATTCCTTCTTTCTTTCCTCCTCCCCCCTGCATCTTTGCTTCTATCTTTCCCCTCTGCTTTTCTTTCTTCCTTTCTCTCTTTCTTTTATTCTTTCTTCTCCTCCCTCAACCCTCTTTCCTTTTTCTTTCTCTCTTTATTTTGTTCATTCTTATTCTTCCAATCCTTTGTCCCCTCCCCAACCCCTCTTTTCCTATTTTGCTCCGTGTCTGATTTTATCTTGGGTCAGGAGCCAACTAATAAGCCCTCTAGACTTTCTGAGAGAAAAGGTAAAATCGAGACTACCTGCAGGACTTTATAAAAGACCAAAACCAGATTTCTTTAATTAGTTTTTTTTATCACTTAAACTATGCAGAATTTATGCTGGTTCCTTAGTCACAAGTTCACACTTGATGATCTGGCTGGTGTCAGCTGCTCCTGTGATGGTTCATGCCGAAGTTGGTAACTTCCTAATTCAAAACGGCCAGATTCTCATCCCAGACATGGAAAATCTCCCAGCATCCTCCCAGCACCCTGAATGTATGCCTAAGTGTAGAGGCCGCAGAACCAAACAGCTTGCCTTTGGAGCCCAGCCTGGCCGCAAAGAACACTTGGGGTTTGGGACTGTTCAGCACTGTGGGGGGGGGGGGGAAAGCAGCATTCTGAGGATGGCAGGGAAGATTAAACTGAGACACAGAAGAGTTGGCTTATAGGGTAAAGGAGCTTGCAGTCAACTCTTATGACCTGAGTTCCAATCCCCAGAACCCACTTTGTCTACTGACTGTTGTCTTCCAACCTCCACAAGTGTGCAGACACACACACACACACACACACACACACAAACAAACACACAGCGTAATGTAAAAACAGTAAAATAAAAAAAAAGTTATTTAGCACGGCACAAAGTTAGGACTGCTGAAAGTTAACTTGTTCCCATTACGTTGGTATCATCCATCGAGGCAGGAGAAGGGAAGTTTCCCATTCTGGAGAAACGATAAGCCAGGAGTCTGTTTCCTGGTTCCCGGAGTCATTTGGTGGTAGAGATGGCGCCAAGAGGAGAGACACACTCAGAAGATATAGTTGGGCATCTTCCGAGTGCGCTCCTGCAAACAGGATGCTGTAAATGTCTCCTTGGAGAGTGAGCCTGCCAGCCGGTGGGTCTCAGTTCTGGTTGAGAGCCTTTCCCTTAAGTTCAGATAGGTTTGCCTGCCTTCGGTGGCGATCTTACTTCAAGCCAAGCCCCGTGCGCTGCAGAAAAGTTCTCCCCACCCTCACACATTCTTCCGCGATGTGATGCAAAGCAGGGTATTAAAGAGGTTTCCTGTTTCAGTTTCCTCCTTGGCACCACCAACCAGGCGGAAATCTCTGAAGACCTTACTTAGCATGCACAGGCAAGAGCTGAACCAGGGCGGGCGGCAGGGTGACTGGCGGAGACTCCTCCCCTCTTCCCTCCCTCTCTTTCTCTTGTTCCCTTGCGCCATTCTCCCATTCTTCCGGCCGGCCTTCCGCTGACAGTAAAGCGCACTCAGGTTACACACGGCCTTCTTTGGAAAGCCCCCTTTTAATGATCTGGCAGCCCGAAAGAAAGGAAGAGAAAAAATCCAATCCCTCTTCCCACAGCTTCCGCAAGCCCCAGTGATAAATGACACCTGTCATTCTGTCACAGACAAGCGGCACAGACAGGGATGTCAGTGATGGATGGCTCCCTAGTACAGGAAATCAACTTTTTCCCCCCCAAAGGGGGAAAAAAATCTAAAAGAGCTGACCAGGGCATTGTCACGAACTGGTTTCCCCTCCCAGACAGATGGAAACGAAGACTGAAAAGTTTGAACTTAGGAAAGGAAAAAAAAAAAAGATCCAAACAAGGGGACTAGGTTCTGGAGAGAAGCTGGCATCCAGCAGGCCACACAGAGTGCGGCGTGGCTGAGTGCTTTGTACCCTGCAGGACATGGGCCAAGTGTACCTCTGCTGGTGGTGCTGGGTGGAGCGGGTGGAGCAAGGGCTTGATCCTTGCCTTATGGGGGTTCTGCTTTCCTTGAGAGTCTCAGGGGGAACAGTGAGTCTAATTGGAGATTTGTTTGCTCCAACAGCACCCCGTTTTACCTGGCCCCCAAGAAAAGACAATAACATTCCCAGTGGCTGCTTCCCTGGGGATTCCTGCCGCTCAGAAATTGCCACCTGAAGACAAACAGATTTGTTTACTTGCGCCGATGGCAATCGTGGCGATGAGCAGGAACGGCTTCCCTACTTTCCCCCCACTTCCCACCCCCCTCTCACCCCATCATCCATATATATTAGATCTGAAACCATCTCTATTCTACTCATCCGCAAGCTACATCACTTCTATCCACCCGAGGCTCAACTGAGAACTACAAACCCAGCCACATCTGACTGCCCCTGACCACAGACTGGACCATCGCTTCTGTGCTAATTCACAACAGAAAATTAAGATATGGACAAATTGTTATTCCTGTGTGGGATATCACAGAGTCGGGGTAGGTGAGGTGTTGAGTAGCACCCCAGTTTCCACTCACTGCGACCCAATAGTGCTCCGTACCAGTGAGACCAAGAGAAACATCTGTGGGTGTCACTGGACGTCCCCTGGGAAACAAAGTTGCCCCAGTCGAGAAACCTTACCTTAAAAGTTTGAAATCAAACAACCCAGGAAGGGTCACTTTCATGGGATGATTGAAGCTGGTGTGTTAAGTGATCTGATCGAGACAAACTCTCAGAGCTCTTCCCAAAGAAACACTCACCTCCCCAGGTTTGTGCAAATTTTCCTACTCAAGCTTTATGACAACCACAACGTCCCATTGCCATTTATTTTGTGTGTGTCTTGTGCCAGGTGTGACTGAACTGGATCCTGCATGCTGGAGAGGGAAGTAGGTTTAGCACAGGGGTGGGGGAGATGGCGCCATCATTGAAGTGCTTGTCATGCCAAGCACAAGGACCTGTGTCTGGACATCCAGAGCCTAGGGACGTGGTGGTGCACATCTGTAATCCCTTGAGAAGCAGAGGCAGGCGTACCTCTGCAATTCACTGGTCATTCTGTCTGGGCTCAGTAAGAGACGTTTCTCAAAAAAACAAAACAAAAGAAAAAGATGGAGAGTCATTGAGGAAGACACTGGATGCTGATTTCTGCCCTACATGCACACACACACACCACACAAACGCCAAACACACACCCATACACACACACACGAGACACACACACTACACACACCCCCCCCCCATATACACACACACACACACACACACTACACATACACCACACACACACACACACACAAACACCGCACAAACACCCATTCACACCATACATACATGAACACACCACACACATACACCAGACACATACACCACACACACCCATACACACCATACATGCACAAACACATCAGACACATACCAGGCACATATAACACACACACCATATACACATCACACATACAACACACACACACACACACACACACACACACACACACACACATACACACCACACATATGTACAAACACAATCCTCAGTTTCGGATGCACCAGCTCAGTGTTCTGTGAGATAGCAGTTAGAGTCACACATCTCATTTCCAATGGTATCGTGAAATGAATTTTCATGCTCTGAAAATTTTAAATTATGATTTATTAAGCACTAGAATGAAACGCTTTTGAATATTTAGGCTTGGGGTTTGAACTGAAGCAAGTAGGGTTGAAGTCACACCCTTACGCCTGGGCCTTCCTGGTAAGGTGACAACCCAGAACTGTTGACATACAAATCCTCTCAATGGAGTCCACGCAGCTGTATTCAAAACATTCTCTGACCTCTCCACTAAAACATGGGATGAAAAGAAGGCTGAGCCTGTTTCCAGACACCGCATAAAACATCTCAGGTTGTCACCCATCAGCTGTCACTGAAAGAGATCAAAGTTAATTTGAGAGACACAGATAGATTGATCCATGTAGAGCCGTTAATGGGAACCACATGGGAAGACAGGAAAACAACAGGCAATAAACTGAGCTGTGATCACAAAGAACAAAAACAAAAAACATGTCATGAATACATGGAGCACAAAAACCAACTCCAGCAGAATGGAGGAAGACAAGACCTCAGAGACTTAGGCGAGATTTGGGGCCACCTTGGGATGCTCCCACTGCCCTGGACCACAAAAGAATCTGCCCTTTGGAGATCGAACGTCCAGAATGACTAGGCAAATGATTCTTATTCCAGTTACTAGTGCTGGCTCTGAAGTCACTTTCCTAAGGATCTCAGGTCGGAGTGTGGCTATCCCTCATCCCTTCCCCCGCACACCCTCCCAGCAAGCCTGGCGGGATTTGTTCTTCATTGCCTTTGGTTTCTATCTTGGTCAACTGCAGACAGCCCATTCTTTGTTCGCGCAGCCCTGCCTTGCTTACCAATAGGGATCCTAATAAATTTTTATGCTGTTATAGGATTTTTTTTTCTGCCTCATCTTCACCGTCTGGTCTTGCATCATGTTGAGGGCAATTACACATTTATTTATTACATAGCCTCAAATATAAAACCACGAAAACTCTACCAAAGACAGCAGCTTTTCAATCATCCATCAAGAGACCCGTTTCCAAAGACAATCCCCCTTCTGCATCCTGGAAGTCATTACTCACTCAAGAAAGCTGATTTCCAAGGCCTCCTTCATCTCTGGGTATTGTTAGGCAGGGTGTGTGCCGAAGTGTTGGTTGGGGAACTTGATGCTCCCTCTGAGGACATGATTAGGAGGTACAGGCACCAATTTAGGCTTTGTCTATATGAAGCCTAAACAGTCCACAGAGAATGAAACTGTCCAGTATGCACCTGACAGATTTAGCTACATCTGCATGAGGTCAAACTGTGCCCGCACGTCCCGTGGATCCCCAGGACACTGACATCTATTGGCATTCATGCTGAGTATCTGAGGATATTTGACTGGAGATGGACAACAAAAGGGGCACGTTCCTCATCGTAGGGTGGGATTCAAGTGGCAGGACTCAGACCAAAGCTCTAAAATGGGCCCGTGTGCTACAAGACCTGGATTCCTCCTCACTTGTCTGTCTTGCTGCCCAAATGCTCTCGGTGGCCGGATATTTCACGCTCTGAACCTGCCATCTCCTGACGTTTCTAGAGTGACTCGCTCACAGTTTCTTTAGTGTTATGAGGCAGCATCATCCCTCAGCTTTTACGTTTCTTCTAAAACAAGACAGTAAGAAGCTCCAAGTGTGTTTTGTATATGGCCCATTCCATCACGATTACTACCCTAAGGTAACACTCACCCACAGTTGGCCTTAGCCATCGACCTGTCCATCTCTCTGAGGCATGTACCCCTCTCCGTGATGTACGCTCACTGGGAACATCTGCAGTCCTCTGGGTGGGGGAGAGTCTGGGTGGGGGGGAGTGTCTAGGTGGGGGGGAGTATCTGGGTGGGGGTAAGTGTCTAGATGCGGGGGGAGTGTCTGGTTGGCGGGGGAGTGTCTAGGTGGGGAGAGTGTCCAGGCGGGGGGGGGGGGAGTGTCTGGATGGGGGAAGTATCTGGGTGAAGGAGTGTCTGGTTGGGGGATTATCTGGTTGGGGAGGAGTGTCTGGGTGGGGAATAGTGTCGGGAGGGGGTGTCTGGCTGGGGGTGTGTGTCTGGGTGGAAGGGAGTGATTGGGTGGGGGAGAGTACTGGGTGGGGGGAGTGTCTGGGTGGGGGAGAGTGTCTGGGTGGGAGAGGGTGTCTGGGTAACTGCGACAGTGGGGATTTCGGAAGTTCACACCCCTGAGAGTTGTTCTTTTGGTGAAGACAGAAGGCAATTTGGTGAAAACCACCCTGGCCTTCACCCTCATCTAGGAATATTCTAAAGTGTGTTCTCCACTGAACGACCATGAGCCGGCTGCCCACAGTACTAACTCGAAGGGGAGCATCTCTGCCATCGGTGCCTTTCCCTTCTCTCTTTTCTCCTCTCTCTACTGATGCTTTCTGGATTGAGTATTTGAACCCCAGTAGGTTTTGGTTAGTTTTTAGATCTTTATTTATTTATTTATTTTTTAATTGTGTGTATGTGCCTGTATCCAAGGGTGGGTATATTCAAATGAGCGCAGATGTTCTCAGAGGCCAAAAGTGGATGTCGGATTCCCCAGACCTGGAGTTAAAGACAGCTGTGAGTCATCTGAGCTGGGTGCTGGGAACTGAACTGGGGTGCTCTGCAGAGGCAGCTCCTATTCTGAACTGCTGGGTCATCTCTCCTGCCCCAGACTCCCAGTAAGTGACATTCTAGGGAAACAAAGTCAATACATCTGTGCAGATAAACAAAGGCACAGACACACCTGATCCCTTGTCCCAGAAAAGAGCCCTGCTCTGCCACCCTCACACTAACCCATGAGGCTTGTGTGAGCACTGGTCCCTTGGACTGCTCCCTCCACAGGGAATGAGGGTGGCCTGTTGTGGAATAATCTTTTTGTACACTGTGAAGATGCCTCACTGTTATTGGTTTAATAAAAAGCTGAACAGCCGAATTTCCAGATGCAGAGGATGGATACTGGGAAGAAGGAGGACAGAGATGCGAGAAGTCACCAGCCAACGGGAGGGAACGGAGATGCAGGAGGAGAGGTAAAGTCACAAGTCACTTGGCAGCATGAAGATGAGCAGAAATGGGTTAATTTAAGTTATACGAGCTAGTTAGAAACAAGCCTGAGGTATTAACCGAACTTTTGCAATTAATAATAAGTCTCCATGTCATTTTTGGTGAGCTGGCAGCCCAAAGAAAATTCCCTCTATAGGCTTCATCTCCTATGTATGGATCAGAGGCATCATGGGAAAAATTGCTCTCTGACTAGCTTCCTGGGAAGGGTGTGGCCACTCAGGACGGTAGACACTGGGACTCTCCACACCACCTGTGAACAATTTTATCTTGACTCAATTCTTCGAAGGGAAAGCCTTTAAAATGCATAGACTAGATTCAATGTGCCTACAACGTTATGATTAAATTATGTATTATGTATCTAATCATTAAACAGCTGAATATAGTTGATACCACCTAGCCCCACACTGTTTTGTCTGAGACAGCCTTGATAGAAATCCTGACAGAAATACAGCGACAGAAGTGAGGTGGGCACAGTCCATCACGGAGGGAGGGAAGACACGGTGGCTGGTGCCTGAGTTTATGGCCTTGAACTCTGCGGTCCTCCTGCCTCCGGCTCCTGAGGGCTGGAATTACATGCCATTGCCCCCGGCAGGTGTCACAGACTTTGTTTCATTGTATTTATGGTATTTATGTCTTTGTCCTCACAGAGTGGACAACCTGCTGAGCTCACAGTTATGGGAATGTCTTGAGAGTCAGACTGAGTGAATTCAGATCTCAGCCTCATGAGTATTATGGGCTGTCGATCAGGTTCTTTGATGTCTTTGTGCCTCAGTTTCCTCACTGATATAAAAGGGAATAACAAAATATCTAACAGAAGGACAGGCCCAGGAGTTAGTAAATAGCAATTCCTGAGAACGTATTATTATTATTACACACTAATTTCACAGCCAAATTATTACAATCATTTCCACGAAGAATGTTTCTCATAGGGATCCAGTAAATATTCAAGGCCAAAATTTCCAGCTTTTAGTGATGAGGACACCTTAAAATTTCCAGAAATTTCCATGAAGGAAATTGCCTCAGATTCTTGTAAACACAGACGTTCTGAAGCCAGTTAGTCGGCCTTCTGGGGAGGTCTAAGGTATAATGTCCCTTGTGCCTTCCTTCCATGGGCCCCACTGTGACTTCTGCTTCAATTGGGAGATGTTTCCAATTCCAACACCCATAGCCGTCCCCAGGTAAGAGTCTGGCCTTGCCAGCAAAGTCCAGGCTTGCCATTCTGTCAGGACAACCCAGCACTTGTCTCTAGCTCCCTCCCCCTTCTTCAGATGAGAAAACCCCATTTTTCCGGATACACCCTGCTTTGGCTTGGTCTTAAGCCCTGTTTAAAGTGGGACCAGTCACCTGACTTAGACACACCCAATCACAACAAGGTCTGCCTCTGACTGCCCTAAATGATGAAAGGGTGATCATGTGACCTGATTTGGGCCCACTGACTGGGTCCAAATGAGAGAGCATTTGACTAACTGGACCCAGGTACAGTGCCTAGTACCGCACAACAAGCCCAGTTACCTCGTCTTTAAGCCACCAGAAGGAGCAGGAGGATAATTTAGCAATTGGATAAGAGCTGTTCCATACTGTGGGCCTCGTACCCTTGCGCATGTCAATCATATGAATGGGACATGTCAATCATATGAACAGGGCATGTCAATCATATGAACGGGGCATGTCAATCATATGAACCGGCTGACCAGCTTTTCACTCTTTCTTTTATCTTAAGCCATTCACAAAGGACTTTTAAATAATTAGCAACAGGACAAAAAAAAAATCCTGATCCAGATTACCAGGCATAAATCCTCAAGTATGAAGGCAGGTGATATCGCAAGCCTTTCCAGCTGAACTCTGAGCTCCTCCCTGACCCAGCTGTCAATAGTTTGAGCCCACGTGCTTGCGGCTGGTGCCTCGTGACTGTGTGGGAAGTGCCACCTCAGCACAGGGTCCCCATCAACACTCCTTCCTGGTGTCTGAGACTTCCCCAGCCTTATCTCCTATCAGCAGAAGCACTTCATCACGCTGACACCCCGCTAGGAGGAATGAGTAAGTGTGAAGCGCTGGAGGTCACAGAGAAGTTAACCGGAGGGATCCTGGCATAGGAGCCGAGCTTCCTGGGCCCTGATAGGTCTGGAAAATGTTGCAAACATCTCTGCGGCGGGTGCCCCTTGCCAGCTCGCCCTGACAGTACTTCGAAACAGTTAAATATGCAACTGTCAACAAGGCCCTGTCTTAATAACCAAACTTGAGGCCTTTTATCCTGGAAGATTTATGAAGTAATTTTAAAGAGATCCAAGCAAACATCTGTCAATAAATTGAATGCTGGCTACAGGATTTACAAGCAAGACAAGAATTTCTCATTAAGTGCACATTAACACAATGGGGATCATAAATAGAAGGAGGCCAAGACGCTGAGCCTCTCAAGCTGTCATTAAAACACTATCTAAGATCCAATGAGGGGGTGATGGAAGGGCCTAGCCTGCCACCCTAGGCTCCAGGCTCCCCCCATCCTACCCCGGAGAGAGAAGTGTATGTTAGAGACCTTGGGAAGCTGACTGCTGGCCCTCAGTGGCCTCTCACACTTCCCTGGCCATGAGGACTTCAGATGTCTTCTTTCTGGGTCCTGATGTAATCACGGGTTCACTCGTCCTGGCCTACAGTAGAATGGTGCTCTTCATTCCTGATTCTCAATGGTTTGACTCCTATACTCCCTCTACCATGGAAATGTGCTGTGCTAAACAGCCTTCGCCGTTCACTCAATCACACGCAGAAGGGAGAAGCTTGGGAGAGCTTTCAGAGCCTGGTGGGTCTACATCGTATCTTGTTTCCCACTTTCCTTGGGGTGAGTCTCCCCAGAATGCTTGGCTTCTAAAGCTCACTCTCCCCCTAAAACATCGCAAAGCTGTTTTTGGAGCAACCAAAAACAGACAGGATACCCGAGGGGTGACAAGACTAGACTAGACATGAACAAAGGCAGCGGTTGCTCCTTTGTATCAGGGACTATAGAAGGGTTAGGTGACAAAAGATGAGAGACTGTAGCTGGGTGGAGCATCAGAAGCAGGGGATGGAGTAGGATCCACTGATGCTGTGATGGAGTCAGAACTGGCCACTGCTCTCTCAACACGCCAGGTTATTAGGTTATTAAACAATATTGTCCTATGTGTGGATCCATCATATTCGCATGGCTAGCCCTCTGCATTCTGGGACTCAGCATCCTCAGGTTTAACCAACTGTAGATAGCCGATATCCCCATGAAGGATGAAGGACTGTGTGTGTTCTGAACACGAACAGGAGTTTCCCTCGTCGCCAACACTAAACTAGTTATACAGAATTGAGACTATTAAAATCCCTAACTCACCTAAAGGTGGTTTAAGATGGGCAGGAGGAAAATGGAAAAGATTCTATGGAAATGTTGGGCCAATTTCTGAGAAGAGCCTGAGGGTTTGTTATCTGGAAGAATCCTGGCACCAGCCCCCTTCGCACACCAAGGAAGCCCGCATTTCTTTATGTGTTACCCCCTTCCTTGGTTTCTCTCTCTCTCCTTCCTCTATATAGAGAAGATTGTGTCTGTCTTGTTCTGCACTGACAGCTGAGGCCTAGACAGATCCGAATGGAGTAGGCACACGATAAATGCTGATTGAATAAACGAATGAATGAACTAATGAGATACAAATAAGTTAAACAACAACAACAACAAAAAGACCAAATAAAAAGTTCACTCACTCTTGAACCAAATGAGGATGAGGGGGTTCCCACAGCTGGGACCCTGAAGCTATTCAGTTCCCAGAAGCCCAGGGAAAAGCTTCTGGCGGAACCCAGTAACAGTAAATAGTTTAAAGATTGGCTATGAAATGAGGGAAGGACCACAGGAAGAGACCAAGCTTGCATGCAGTGTTTATCACCACTAGGAAGGCCGACATCAAGGTGTGTGACTACAAAACATAACTACTTTGGAGGCTTGGCCATATAGGAGGCCACTCTGCCTCTCTTCACCTGACACTATGAAGTTTTCTGTCAGACACTCCCAGTTGAAAGCAAAATGTTGGTCAGAAGCAGACAGGAAGATTGGCTTGTGTTGAGTGAGCCAACTGGAGTTCAGGGAAGAAAGAAAGTACTCAAGGATGGTCACAGCAGCCTGGACAGTGTAGACAGGGTGGAAGAACATGCCTTGGGCACCCCCTGAGGAAGATCAGCCTCTCAGCCAGCAGGGAGAATGGCGAACATACCGCAGGAGGCCATGCAGCTAAGTTCAGGGCTTTCTAGGTTGAGAGTATTGAATGGGTTTTGGGACTTTTGGCCTCCCCGTAAGGTCTCACTTCGTCTTTGTTTGCAAGGGAAACTTGAGATACTGCTGGCTGACTAAGTGTAATAATCAGATGGTATTTGCCTACCCCTGTGTTGGTGGGGAATGCTGCTAGGAACCGAGCAGCCTCAGGAGCTGCGAGTCAACTCTTGTCGCAAGCTCTCGAGTGCCCTGAGCAGTCATGGTTCGCCGCTGTCTCTTGGTAAGGGTAAATGTCCTTGGGGCATGTAAAGAAGAAGAGGGAGTTGCTGAGAAGCTCACAGGGCCCTTGGACTCTTCTCCCAGGTACACCCAGTATGGAAGTGAGGCTCGGAGAGACTGGGTGTAAAACCTCCATGTTTTATAGACATGACCCTAGCTAAGAGAGCCACACACCACTTATACACCTCTAGCCTATCAAGTCACGTAGGTGTCTTCTGTGTTCTTGCTACCAGTGGCTGAATGAAGCTCAGAGACTTAAGCTCAGCCTTGTAGGGTCCTCATGAGTGCTGGGAGAAGAATAAGCCTACCCAAGTGAAGCAAGTCATTGCATGTTGACAAGCCTCCGCAGAGACATGGAATCCTGTACCAGAGGGTTAGAAATGGATTCACAGAGGCTGGCACATGTGGCTTAGATGCTAAGGTATGTGTAGGAGTCCCCTAGATAGACACTAAATCAGGTGAGAGAGGGAAGTCCACCAAGGATTGAAAAAACCACAGCACTTGATGTGAGAGGCGGCCAAGGGGAGGATTTGCTGAAGAAAAGCCATGGGAGGGCAGCAGGGCAGGGCAGAAGTTATTTGGGGAGAGGCACCTTGGGAAGCATCTTTCACGATGGGCTAAGAGTTTGGACTCTGCATCGCAGCCTTTCCCAAACTCCAGCCATTTGTGCGTCAACCATCCCTGTATCTGCCATAGCTACCAACTTTTTAAACATTTTAAACATTTACTTTGTTATGCTTGTTTTTAAAAGAAAACTCTAAAAATCAAACATATGGGTATTCAAACCCAAGCAATTATTTATACGTTGCTCTAAACATCTCCCACACTACTCTGGTCTCCTGGACCCGCTGATGGGAAGATACCTGTCGTGTTTCAGGAGAAATGTAGCATCAGGTCTGAGCTGTATCTGGCAGGCGCTGCTGCAGGCAGCAGCAGAATGGAGCAGAGGGCTGGATGCAAGGGAACCAGCAGGGAAGTGAGGGGATTAATGTATCTCAAAGGTGACAAGGACCTTCGTGGAACCAGGGGGGCTGGGGGAGGAAAGAGCTGAGGCCCATTTGAGAGTCATTTCAGAAGCAGATGAGGGGACTCGGTGGCAGGGGAGCTGCTGGCAATGCTGATAGCAGTGGATGGGCTCGATGTGGCTCCTTAATGGAGGGGGCAGTCCCTGACAGCCATTTACACACTGATTCCATTTATATCAGAGCCGTTCAGAGATGCCGGGATCCTGAGCTTGCCAGTGCACAAAACAGTTATGTAAGCTCCGAGAGCTGAATTCCCTGGTGACAGAGCCAACCAGGTCCTTCCTGGGAAAAACGATACAGTATACCGTCTTTAGGATGAAAAGAGAAAAGAACAAAAAAGAGAAGAGACAGGGAAAGAAGAGAGGAGCATGTTTGGGTCCATCTGTCTGTCCAGCTCGTGAAAGGACAGTTCCTGCTAGATGCTATAAATCGAAGTACTGGCCTTTTGTTATTGTTAAAGTGCTGTTATCAGGGATGAAGGCAAATGTGATCTCCAGGATAAGACTACAGTGGGGAATGGAAGCAGGTATCGGGCTCGGCCCACAGGCTTTTACTTTCGCGGTCCCCAAATCTGTCCCATATACTATACGGAGAACACCCGACCTCAAGAGGAGAATAATTTGAATGCTTCGGGTCATTCCTCTCTCTCCTCTATTTTGCATCTGTGCACAGGAACTGAGCGTCTTGCCTTTACAGGAAGGGAATATTTTAAACTCCAGGCTCGTTTAATTGGGAGGAAAGAGACATAAATTGGACGAAGGCAAACACGTTCTCTCTTTTCTCTTGCTCAGTAGGTCTATCACAGATGTGGAAAGGTGTGGTGGTGACCCAGCGCTCTCTGTCAGGTTGCGTGCTTGCCGTAAGCTGATGCTCTGCTCTGGATGAAGTAGTCCCTCACTTGAGGAATGAAAGGAAACTGTCACATCAAACTCATCTAAATGGCTTCCAACTCCAGTTAAAGTCAGAAGTACAAGAGTTTGGAAAACCAGGGTTTGGAGGTAGGACAGGACAGAAGGTGGCCTTGGGGGCCGTGGCACACCTCAATACTTTGACTAGGACTTGAAGAACTCTTGGCTCTTCTTCTGATTTCAGGGGTCAAATGCCTGCTGAGTGCGGATTTGGGAGCATGAATGAGAAACTGGCTACAAACGGTCTGATCTTGTGCCTGTTACACATGGGGTGGTCAGCATGTGCTGGGGTACCTGCACCTCTTCCCATACGGGCTTACGTTAGCATCATGCTCCCCTGAGGACTGGCTCTCCCAGCCTCTGGCTTTCTTACTGTTTTAGTTTGTTAAATTCATATACTAGTACAAACTCCCTGCCCCACACTGGGTATTAGAAATGGAACCACGAAACTTCATTGCAGGGGACAAGAAGAAAGCTCAGTGGGTGAGAGCACCTGCTGTGCAAGCCTGAGGGCCCAAGTTCAAATCCCAAGCACCACACAAAAGCCAGGGGCAGCCACAGGTGCCCATAATTCAGAGCTGAGATGGGCAGATACAGAAGGATCAATAGAACATGGTGGCCCTTAGCCTAGGTCTCGGTTCAGTGAGAGGCTCTGTCTCAAGGGAACAAGTAATGGAGCAGGATACACAACACACACACACACACACACACACACACATATGTATATCTTAATCAGTATCTATCATCATGAAGCGCTCACTCCTGGAAGAATGAGCCAGTTAACTTTTTTCATCCATCTGGTGGAACTCACTTCAAGCAAACAGGACAATGGGGTGGGGCCAAACCCACAGCCCACCCAGAGCGCAGGGCATCCAGCTCCATGAAGGAAGACTGTCTGTACAGCTCAATTCTGTGCCTACATATTAGCAAGGACACCACCCTAGAGGACCACCAACTGACTAGGAGTCTGGCAGGGAAGGAGATGAGGCTTAAAGGAGGGATGTTTGGGGAAAGATGAAGCTTGCATTTTGGTTCTGCCTATCAACTGTGGTAGGTAGTCACAAAACACATCTCTATGGAACTTAAAACTGGTTGACTTGAAGACCACAGAAGCTTCCAGGCTTATTATATAATGGTGTGTGTGTGTGTGTGTGTGTGTGTGTGTGAAAATACCATATCTGCATCCTCATATGATGTATGATATTTTCACACACAAAACATTAAAAAGTGAAAGTGATGCTAAAACTCAAAGAGAGAGAGAGAGACAAGGACTTGGATGCCCGGAGTGAGTGAAGGCTGTCTGGGAGGCCTCTGAATTCTGTGAGCACAGGATCCATAGGAAGCTGTAAGTGTCTGTATTTCCCGTTGATGTCCTACCCATGTGGAGAAAACAATAGAAAACTCACCTATGGAAGAATGCAAGGACAGCATTCCTCTTCAGGACCCTGCCAGCACAATTTGTTCAATCCTGCTTGCTCTGGGAGTCAAAGGGTTAGACCACACAGATCCTTCAGTGCGGAGCACACCCCCGTAGTCGTCAGGAATGCTGATAAGGGTCCCAGGAGAACACGGCGTTTCTCCGGTTTTTGATCCCACAAGAGTTGGATGGTGAAGACAGTCTGCCCAGGACTTTGTTTGGCAGTGTGATAGGATTTATGGGAAAGGCAAAGTGTTCTGTTGACTTTTAATAGCTTTCTTTGGGGGCATTGAAGGTGCAGAGCAGGGCCTATAAATAGAAATATTAAGAAAGAAAAGCCATGTATTTAAAAAGTGGAATTAGACATCAAAGGCCCTGTTCAGGATGTGACCTCTTCAGCTGTGTGGTTTTCTTTGTAATGGAGCAGAGTTCATGTTGCATTTTCTGTGTGGTGTTATCACCTCCCCCTGGCCTCCCTGAAACCAGGGGC
The DNA here is from genome assembly GCF_982192425.1 of Myodes glareolus. Lineage (NCBI taxonomy): Eukaryota > Metazoa > Chordata > Mammalia > Rodentia > Cricetidae > Myodes > Myodes glareolus. The sequence goes on from NC_142035.1 coordinate 9,223,468, forward strand.
GACGTGGAAGCCGCTGAAGTACAAGGCTGCAGTGATGGGCATGAGCCGGGAGGAACACGCTGACTCAAGCTGGATACATTGTTCTTCTGCATGTCCATGTGGCCGCTCAGTTATGGGAACAAGGGAGATTAATGACAGGAAGTGGAAGCCCATCAAAGGCAAGGAAGCAACAGATCAGAGCTGCTGGCTGAAGGGACCAAGTTGAGAAACAAATGGGGGTCACGTTGAAGTCAGCAGGACAGTGGTCAAAGCAGAACAGCTGATGCCAGCGGCAAGGAGGCCAGCAGGTGGGACGCCAAGACCCACAAAGGTTGCACTTGTCAAGGAGTTCTAGGGCTAGACTTAAACACTGGAGGGAAGCCATACCGTTAATTTATTTGAAAATTCCCACAGATGCGTTATTTTTGTAGCATATTTGATGCCCCAAAGAAGGGAGGGAGGGAAGGAGAAAGAACTTGAAAGATCCAGCAAGGAGTAGAGTGAAGGGGCAATGAGCCCCCAAATTCAGCTGAAATAAATTTCAGAGATAAATCAGAGTGGAGATAAAAGCCTAATAAACATTTTGTATCATGACAAACTAATTCAACACGCAGTGAAGCCATTGATGTTCTTTGTTTGCTGTGGCCCTGGGGCGTGAACCCAGGCTAAGCATGTGCAAAAGCAAAGCTAACTGAACAGACCCCCGGCCACCACTTTAATATTTACTGAATTTTGTCAGAATGCTGGGTTTGGGGGTCCTTCTGAAATGTTCCAGTGCATGCACACACAGGCACACCCGCACACACACCCACACATGCACACACACACGCAAACGTCTCAGACAGGTAAGTCAGATCTAGCAGTGAGCACGAGACACTGTGAAGGGAAGAAAAGAAGTAGAGAGGATTTAGAGTTCTGGGCCACAGGAGTTAAAAAGATTAACCAGGGGCCAAAAGACTTCTCCAAAGCTTTGAGGACAGTGAGCAGAGACGCAGGCGTTGCAGGCATCTAAACCTTATTTTAGCTCGCTCTTGGGTATGCTCTCATTTTAGCTAGCTCTTCAGCATCATTTGGAAAATGAAACCCTCTGTCTGAACCCAGGACACAGGCGATTGGTGAAAGAGAAGGCGTCGAGACAGTAGGATATTGCTACTGAGGTCCAATTTATCATTACGTTCTTGGGGAGAGAGACAAGGGTGGACCCCAGAACCTGTCATGGTAACCTTCTCTTCTTCAAAATATAGAAGCCGAGGGAGACTTTGGGGTAGACTGGGGCAGAAACAGTGGGCAGGAAAGCAAACACAGAGACGGGATAGGGTCATTTCTTTCCCCTAACTTCCAAGTCGAGATGCTGTCTCTCCTGAGGACCTGATTCAGCTTTTAACTTAATTTTGCAAAGCAGGTGTTTTTTTTTTCTCTCCCTCTTTTTTTTTTTTGAGGCAAGAACTAGCGAATGGCCTCCAGCTAAATCAAGGGGAGTCCCCACGGAGCAAACCCTTGGAGAAGGGAATCACTGAAGAAGAAAATGAAGATGACAAGGCTGTTGCTTCTTAATAAACATGATCACACTGTCAGCAGGCATTATTTATTACTTTTCCTTCACTGATTTATTGTCCCCAAACATGTAATCTAATACAGAGAGGCGCATACACGTGCCAGCTCAGGTGCCCCGGTGACTCTCTTGCGCGTCACACAGAAAAGAACCAAAGCGCACAATACCCAGCATGCTTGGGGGTGGGGAGGATGTCTCCAAACTGATTGTTATAAACTCTGTTGTCTGGTTTTTCTTGGCCTCGTGTTCTCTTTTGCCCTTCCTCTTTGGAAGGCAAACAGGTAGAAGAAAATGGCGATTGTTGAGAGCCCCACTGCTGAGAGTCATTGTCACCAAGCCTCATTGCTGTGCCGGGGCCCTTACCTCATGGTCTCCAAGCCCTGCAGAGAGCATAACGGAATCTCATCCCTTGCACAGACACTGACCAAAGAGGAGGCCCCGAAGACCTTTGCCTGAAGTCACACAGCTGACTGGGGCCTGAGTTGGGATTAGAACCCACGTCTCTGGCTACAGAGCTCAGGTTTGATTTCTGCAGGGTTTGTTGGAGGCCTGAGTCACATGAGGCCAGCATGAGGCCAGTGCCTAAAGCCGCCACGGACACACAAAAACTCCCTCCCCTCCGGGAGCAGCTGATGCTCAGAGAGGGGAGGGGAAGGAACCTTTGCTTTTTCCACCCCTGAAACTCTTTTGTTTTTCTTTCTGATCCAAGATGACTGACGGAATGCAAGCTAGTGTGGCCCGAATCTTTTCATTTCTGCTGAGTAGTTTGCCTACAATATATATTTCAATTTTTTTATATAAATTTTATACATTTACACGCCTATTGAAAAACTCATACCTATGTAATCTGGGGACATATGGAGTATCAGTGCAGAGAACTAAACACGTGTGTGTTTACTTTTCCTGGTAAGAATTCACTAGAAACATGACTATTAATGAGTCAACATTCATGACTTACTTATATTCTTTGGTAATAAATTAAAAGCATCTACTTTACACATACCGGCTTGTATTTGTGTGTGTCTGGTACATGCACATGTGTGTGCTGCTGTGTGAGCCTGTACACACGCATGTAGACAACAGTTGCCTTCTGAGGACTTCCACCCTATTGCCTTGTTGAGGGGTCTCAAACTAAACTGGAAGCATGCTGTTTTGGCTAGTCTGGTTGGTCAGCAAGTACGTGAGATTCACCTGGCTAGCTGACTTTTTACATGGGTGTTGGGGATTTAGACTCAAGTCATCATGCTGACAAATGCTCTACCTAGCCCACCGAGCCATCTCTCAACCCCATTGTTACTGTGTTGTAGTGACCTGTTGCTGCTTCCGGTCTGAGAACATGGAGTTGCAGACACACCAAGGAGAATCTATGCACTGAAGACCAAAACACAAACAGAAGATGCTGGGAGACAGAGCCGACCTTGGGATCAGGGTAGGATCACCTCAGCGGTGGCCCCATAGGTGGAGGCACCCACCACACCTGTATTAGGCAGGAGGAAGGCTGACCTTGGGCTTCAAATATTGATCTTCATGCACATGTGTGACATGTGTGTGTGCATGTGTGTGCACACATGCATATCCTATTAATAACAGTGAATCATAGTCCATGTGGAAAGTTCAGAAGTGATATTGGAGTCCTCTGGTCTGTCTGTGCTAGGTCTGGTCAGTTCTTCTCCACAGTCTGAGCATTGATGTGTTCACCATATCTAAGCAGTCCCTTTGTACTGGTTTTCTCTGCCTCATTGTAACATCTTCTCCGTCATGTTTAGTGGGATCTTACAGTAAGCGTATTTGATTCCTTGTGTGGTCTCTGCATCTCTTATTTGAGTGCACATCCCAATGTCAGCTCCTTTTCTTTCTCCTTGAACATATATGTTAATACCCAGCTTACTGCTGGACCGGCACTTCCAGGTTATTACATACTTGGTAACTAAAGGCTCTCTAAGAAAAATATGAATAAATAGATCGACACAGACACACCCACAGGCTCACAAAAATACATGCACAAACAAGAGCACATGAAGCACACAGAGACACACATGTAGACACTGACACATCTATTCAAGCACTGGCATACATGGGAACACACAGAAGTAGATACACATACAGGTACGCACAGAGACACACACACGGGCACACATAGGCACAAACACACCAGACACACACACAGACAGATACAGACCCCCCCCACAGATACACACAGACACACACACACACACAGATACACACAGACACACACATACATTCACACACACAGAGATTCATATATAGACATAGATACATACAGGCAAGCACAGGCTCAGAGACACACACACACAGACACAAACCTACACCACTAAGACCTGACTTGGTTAATTCATTCTCTCCCTGTCCCTCCCCACCTCTATCCTCTTGTCTCTTTCTTTAAATTTTCTTCTTCTCCAGTAAGTAACTATTGAGTCAGTCTCTCTGCGACTAGTCAAGGATGGATTCACAAACAGGACAGAACATTCTGGAAGCACCCCCAGGCTTCAGTGGGCTCTGCCTCTTATTTCTTTTGCTTTCTCTTCCAGGAGGAATGCTGAGTGTCAGCCTTGGCTCTGCCTGGTGGGGATCAGCAGGCTTGTGCAGAGTCTTGTGGTCCTTGTCAAGCAGCTACAAAAGTCTACTTCCCCAGACCCCGCAGTCTGCAGACTTCAGGCTTTGGCCATATTTTACATTTTTTTTGTAAGATATGCTATTTTGTTTGGAGATCTACTGCTGTCCACCAAAAATACAACTCTGTTACTAACCCCGCCAGCTGCGGAATGACACCTTTGTGGACACTAAAAACAATTTAAAGGCATGTCACAATAGCGATTCACTCTGTTAATAGCCCTGCTCAATAACACTATATTGCGTAAACCTCCTCCAGCCAGCTGACAAATAATTCACCTCTACACACTCCCAAGTAAGCCCCATTTCACTAACAAATATATTTCTGCACATACCCACAAATATCCAGCGTCTCTGTCCTGTGACAACAGCTATTTTTTTTTTGAGGTCAGTGGTACCCTGCTCACATCATCGCTGCTCACAGGCACAGTCCTAACCACAACGCTTTTTCATGTAGGACATCACATCAGGGGCACTCACACAGCCTCCCCCCGGCACTGAGGATGGACGCCTCACGACAATCTGTCTTGTTGTAGACACCATGGCGCCATTCCTGATCCGCGAGTGTGTACTGTGAGGGGTTCTTCACAGGCACAGCTCTTGTGCCTGGGGTTGGAATGGTTTTAGCTGAACCTGCTGTGATGGGCCGAGCACAGGCTCTTAATCTGGGGCTCTTAGACCTCAAGAGTTTTATGGTTTCAGCCATTCTGTGGAGACACATTTGGAAGCAAACACAGACCCTAGAACCCGGTTCTTCCCAGACTTTCCTGGAAGCCCAGTGGTTCCCTGATTGTAAGTCTCGGCAGTGCTGAAGGACTGGCTCAGCAGTGGAGAGCACTTGTCCTTATGGAGGACTGGGCTTAGATTCCCAGCACCCACAATGTGGGCCACAACAGGCCATAACTTCAGATTCATTATTTCTGAAGCCCTTCTCTGACCTCTGGGAAGCATCAGATTCGCATATGGGCCAAAGTCATGCATGAAAACAAAACAATCATAAAGCATTCAGCAGGCAGAAGCAGGGGGATCGCCATAAGTTCAAGGGAAGGCTGGTCTACTTGGCAAATTACAGGCTACTCAGCGCTATATACTAAGATCTTATCTCTAATGAATGAATGAATGAGCAAATGAATGAATGAATGCATGAATAAAGCAAAGGAGAGAGCGAGCCTCAACGGCTTTTGCCACAGGCCAGGTGCTGCTAAAGCTTCACACCTGGGAACTTCATCTCACCATCATCGCTAGCCTGTCCTCGTCTTTACCAAAAGGACAGAGCAGTCTCACAGGGTTTGGTAGCACAGCCAAGGTCGCATGGCTGACAAGGCCGTAGCACACAGCCCTGTTCCTGTGTGCTGCTCCCAGGGAAACATGGGTAGATGCTAAGAAGGAGCTGTGTTCACCAAGCTCTGCCAATGGGGGCGAAGAGAACATGAAGACGAATGTACACGTTTAGCAGAAATTTGAGTGTTTGGGCTTGAAGTTGGCTTTCTCTACCAAATGTATTAAGCGGCAGCTACTCAGCACTCCGCTTGGCCTGGAAGATGTTGCCTCAACACAGAAAATCTTTCTCGTAGCTCTCCTTTAACACTCTAAAGGGCAGTTTTGGGACCACAGGCTTCCAAGGGTGAGTGTCTTCTCCAGCCTTCTGTGGCCCTGTTTGAAACGCTTCCCTCCTCTCAGCTTCAGTTCCCTGGAGGGGTCAGTGGCACTGTGGGACCCCGCCTTTCCCCCTCCTCATCTGTTCCCTGTGCTGCTTTCTTCTATTGCATTGTTCCCCTCTCCTGTCCATTGGAATGTCAGCACACGGGAAACGGAAATCAGACTTACTGCCATTGCTTCATGGTAAAATAATGCCTGGGCTCGGTGGCCCCATGATGAGAGAGAGATATCCCTGGCTCAGGACCATGTTGCCTTAGCCCTTCTCACTGAGGCTGGCCTCACACAATGGCTCAGCATTTTACAAACATGCCAGGGACTCCAGCCTGGATCAGCAGAGCCTTGTAGCTGACCTGGAAGCACACTACAGATTTCTGAATGAAACCATTTGAGTCTAGTCCAGCCCAGTCTACTCCAGACCAGTCCAGACCAGATCAGACCAGCTGGACTCCCAACAAACTTCTAAGCTGAAGAACTACTTCTTGCTATACATCACTGAGGTTTAGGGATGTTTGTTACACAGCATTTTCCTGACAATAGAGAATTAATACAGATAACATTTCCTTCAAAGAAATTGCTTTGGGTTGCTCGCAATGGAAAGGGTCAGGAGATCTTCCTGACAGAGGACAAAATCTTGTGGACCTTTTCAGATCTTCCCACTCACAAGCCTCTGAATAAGATGGATTTGAATACCACACACACACACACACACACACACACCACACCACACCACACACACACACACACACACACACTTTACTTGATGAAAAGAAAGGCTGTACCACCCAAGAAGACCCCAACACAAATCTGGTGTGGAATGCACAGAAGTAACTGGAGATGCTGGAATCTTCCTGTGTGGACAACGTGTCCTATGTCGCTAAGCCCTTCCTTCAGTCACCAGCTGCGGTCATTAACTCAGGACTAGACGGCAGAAACACCCTGCTTTGTCCCTGGCTTTAGTCTCCAGAAGAAGACAGCTCAGGTGAAACCTGGAAGGATGGGAGTGGGATGAGGAACAGTGACTTGGTCAGAACTGAGACTGAAGTGGGGCCTTTCCTCTTTGCTCCCCACACCAAGTGGGAAGGAGATTTTACCTGAGGGAAGAGAGAGGGGGGTAATCCGGTAAGACTGATCAGCAGTCAGAAGCCGGCACCCCAGGGCTGCACTGAGGTGGCTGTCCTCAGATGGCGACTGCTCACCGTCTGGCTCAGACCATGTCTGCTCAGAGCGTGGCCCGGTGCCCCCAGGAGTCATGACTGACTTGCCATGAACTCAATAGACTGTATGCTGCTCCAGAGAGATGTCCTTCTTTCCCCTCCAGACACCTTTTCATCCTCTGGGGGCTGCTGGCTCAATTTCCTGGGAAGAAGACTCCACCCCAGATTAGAAGTCTAGTGCTCTGCCCATCTTGCTGAACTTGGTGACCAACTAGGAGTCCAGGAAATGAGAGCACAAAACTTTGGTTCTCTCCAGACATGCAGGGAAGACCCTTGCCCAGCAGTTATCCCTGGCCATCCTCCTGGGTCTGCTTGGGGATGTATTTCCTTATGCTTGTTTGGGATTTGTGTAATTAAAACATATTGTCAGCTCCCTAAAGCCAGAAGATATCCATCCCACACTAAAATGGATGCAAACCTCAGGTTTCTCTCGGAGGGGAATAAAAGGGATGTAATCAACTTCCCACATGTTCACATCACACAGAGCTTGCAGCCGCTGCTTCCTCTATGGACAACACCATCGCACTTTAACACAGACCCCGCTGCTCCCTACAGCCTGGCCAACCAAAAGGCACAACGCCAATGGCTGGATGTCATTGTCTCTATTCCCGAAGCTGATAATGTCTAAAATTCCTTGACATCCATGGTGTGAGAAAGAAAGAGACTGTGCTATCAGCTTGTCCACTGCCTTATTTATTCTCCCAGTTCAGGTCTGGGCATTTATAGAATGACCTTAAACCCAAGCTTTAAGATGGTTTAGCCATGGGCTGTGAAGAGGGTTCAGTCAGTAAAGGAGTTACTCTACAAGTCTGAGTTTGATCCCCAGCACCCATACTTTGAAAAGTCAGGTATGGTGGAAGTGTGTACTGTAGTGGCCTTTCATTTGTATTTTAATAGCTAAAGCTTGCCTGAGGATCCGAAAAGTAACACAGCCCCACTGGTCAGCCTTACAGACCAGGCAGCGATGACACACACCTTTAATCCCAGTAGCCATACTAGTTTGCCATAGAAACCTGGCGGTAGTGGTACATGCCCTTAATCCCAAAACTAGAGAGGTTATAAAACAGGAGGAGACAGCTCTCAGACACAGTCTCAGTCTGAGGTTTTCTGAGGGGGCAGGATCACCATCACCCTTTTGGACTGAGGTCAAGGTAAGAGCCAGTGGCTGGCTGTTTTGCTTTTCTGGTCTTCAGGTTGAACCCCAATATCTGTCTCTGAGTTTTTATTAATCGTGCTACAGTGTACCTGTAATCTTAAGGCTGGAGGGGTGGAGGCAGGGGGATCCCCGGGGCTCTCGCTGTTCAGAGAGTTAAGCCAATGTGACACCCTCCAGCAAGAGATTAAGTCTTAAAAGCTAAGGAAAATGGAGAAAGACAATTGATGCTCACCAACAAACTCCACCTGCTCAGATAAACTCCTCCACACATGTGTGCACCTGTGCATGGACACACAGACACACAGATGACACACATGACAACCAAAAATAGGATCTCTCCACTCACCAGCACCTACGAATACTGCACATGTGGGCCCCTCAACTAGGGAACCACAGCTCAGCACCTACGAATACTGCACACGTCGACCCATGACTAGGGAGCACCACTAAAGATCCTCTTGCAAACAATGCCAACTCCATCTGTCTGAAGTATTTTTAATTTTTCCCCAAATAGGAATATTTGTTTTCCGAGGAGGCCCACCAATTGGCTAAGGAGTGTGTGTGTGTGTGGTGTGTGTGTGTGTGTGTGTGTGTGTGTGTGTGGAGGGGGCGGTAGAAAGATCAACAATTCTATCTCTGGAACTTTAGTAAGATTCTGAAAAGGTAGCAAAAGGGGGAAGCCATTTGCGAAGAGCTCTTTGTCTAGCATCGTGAGAAAATCGGAGCATCCTGGCAATTTTGCACATCTCCTATGATTTGATTGTCAGTAATGAAGCCCACAGGAGAATGATAAATGGGGGGAAGAGAAGTATCTATTTCACTTATGTGGCAAATTATGCAACTCGGGGCTTGATAGCACTCGGCAAAATACAAATGTATTTGAATGGAATTCAAATCGCTGCTCCTTGCCTAAGACACAGGTAATATCACCAGGGGTCCCGTCTTTGGGTTTTTATAAGAGGCAAGAGTTTAAGTAATAGTAGCAGTATTACAAAATTACCTTTAAACACTGAAAACATTTTTACTCTGTTACAGGGTGTAATTTCCACTTTTTCCCTCTAATGGCTCACATACAGAAAATGATACACTAATGCAATTTTTCAAATTTAGTTACCTTTTTTTTGTGTTCTAAAATTATATGTTCTCATCGCTGCCCTGTTTGACAGACTCTAGGATCCATTTATTTTCTGGTTCTTATGGTTCCATAATTTATCTTTCTTGTCACAGAAACTTTCATAAACTTTTTTCCCCAAGACACAAAACAGTTGCAATAAACTCAGACAAAAATGCTTCCAGCTCAACTTTTGAAATCTTTCAATTACGTTTCGAACGATTATCACACTTCTGCCCACTGCTGTGCTGTGCAGTCTACGTGGGGTGACATCTGAGGGGGAAAATTGCTTAAAAAGAGACTCAGTTCAAACCATTTGGATTTCTTTTCCTGTTCATGATAGGGTCTATGGATTTGTATTCATACTTTTCCCACATAGATATAGAAAGATAAAATGAGAGTTGTCTCAGGGACATAGCAAGACAATATGTCTAGTATCAGTATCCAGAGGATGTGGCCTAGGGACCAATTGTATTTTGTGAGACTTTGGGGCATGTCCTAGATAGCTTTTGTCACAGCCTAGAGCCACCTGGGAAGGGAATCTCAATTGAGGTACTGCTGAGATCAGACTGGCCTGTGATTATGTATGTGAGGGGTTGTGTTAGCTTGATTATTAGTTGATGTAGCAAGCCCAGTCCACTGTGGGTAGCACAATTCCCTATGCAGATGTCCCGGGCTGTATAAGAAACCTGGCTGAGCACCAGCCTTAGGAATGCAAGCAGCATTCCTCCGTGGTTTCAGTTTCATGTTCATGCTTGAGTCCTTGTTCCATCTTCCCGCCAGGAACTGCTATGGCCTGGAAGCATAAAATGAAATAAAAGCCCAAGTCATAGTGCTTTATGACAGCAACAGAAATCAAACTAGGACTGAATATCACAGGAAGATGTAAACAGGAACGTATACCTACATTAAACACAAAACACAATGAAGAAATCCCCAAACGATCAGAAAGGCCCAGTACTAGATCTGGATCTACTTGGCCCTGTTTTTGTCACCAGGCAATAGATACTCAGTTGACATCCATGACAATTATGGGTGTTACGGTGAAGGAAACCTGAACCAGTGCAGTCCAACAAACCCCACAAAATGACTCACACGTTCAATTTAATTGCTCTACATTGTAGCAGTCATAAAAATATATCTTACTCAAGCCAGCATTCCAAACTTCTCTACTTAATATGTGACACACAGGCCTTTCTTTGTTGCTGTTGTATTGTTGGGACCCAGGAACTTGACATAGCAAGCGAGAACCCTACCATCCGTCTCTACCCTCAGCCCTGGTAAATGTTAGATTCTTTTTAAAAAGCACATCTTCAAACTTCTGGGAATATTCTAGGCTCTGGGGTATGAGAAGGGAAGATGACAGCTCACGGTTCCAGTCCTTAGGAAAATGACCTCTAGTAAGGGGACTTGGCTGAGAGGTGAGTGTGGAGAATGACCAGCTAAGGCTAGACGCTACAGACCAAAACAATGCAGAAAAAACTTCAGGTTAAACTGAGCCTGGGTACAATATGGGAACCACATACGCAAATATCCAAGGCAAAAGTCACCACGGAAGTGGGAACAGTGGGGGCAAAGGCCTGAAGTCCATTCCCTGACACTACACAGTCACTGAGGAGCACAAACTTTGTAAAGTCATTATTGCCACACTACAGTCCTGCTTCCCTCCTTCCTGTTTAAATCTTTCTGCTCTGCCACGGACCCAAGTTAACGTTTCTGCATAATCTAACATCCAGATTTCCCTCCATCTCCCGACTCCTCGTCACCAAATGGTAGAAATGGCAGTCAGGCGAGGAACCTGAGAGGGATGGACCTTCGTGAAGTCAGGGGACCTAAGGCTGTGCTACACAGGAGCGGCAGGATTATCTGCCCCTTGATCACTCTCAGGGTTTGGGGAATTGTACAGTAGCGAACTGTGCTGTGGTTCTCAACTGCTTGATTGACATGCTTAGAAAACTTGCTGGTGCATGCTGGGATAAAATAAATATCCAGATCAGAAAGCTGGATGCCTTTGAGGACTCAGGTCGTGTGGGGGAAATGTTGCCTATGAAGCTGTGTGCCGAGAGCATGGAACTTGAGTTTCTAAGAGAGGAAAATGGTTAAATTGGGGGAGGGCTGTAAAACAGGAGAGAAAGTTAAAATGAGAAAAAGAGGGAAAGGAGACGGGGGAGATGGAAGCATTTAGGTCTGGAGTGGAGGTGGTGTGCGTGTGTGTGTGTGTGTGTAGCTCACATGATGGGATCAGTAGTTTAAAGAGAGATTTAGGATAATTTCTTGTCTTCCCACCACGCTTCTGGACATCTTGTTCTCACTCTTCCACGTGTGTAAACCAGGAAGTGGACCCTCACCTTCCAGAGCTCTGAGAAAGAAGTTCTTATATAAGTACCCCTAACTACGCTCAACTTGGGTATTCACAGATATGCATAGACAGTTGTGTGTGGAAAGATCCCCTGGAGACACCGTGATAAAGTGTGATCCAAGACCCAAGGCCTCGACCGTGGTATTGGTGGCTGCCAGAGCTGGACCCTGGCCTCAGGTCAGAACTAGCATGCACAGTTGCACGACCAGAACCGGAGAAGCCTGCTGTTGGAGTTGCTTGGAGTTGATAGTGATGGGGAAATGGCCTTTCTCCTCTTCCTCCAAGGTAAGGGGACAATAATCAAAAGAGCTAGGACTAAAGTAGACAGGTCAGGGCCAAGAGAGGAGAGAAAGTCAGATGGCAGAGCCTGGCCACCTAGTTCCAGCCACTGATATACGTTATGGGTGTGTGTGTCGCTATAGAGACAGCTTTTACAAGCAGACCAAGCCATTAATGTTCCAAATATGTTCACTTATATTTTACCTCACCTTCCTAAATAATATGTATTGACTGTCTCCAGATTTTTTTAAAGTTTATTAATTATTTTAATTAATCTTATTTTCTTATTGTGCATATGATGTGTGTGTGTGTGTGTGTGTGTGTGTGTGTGTGTGTGTGTGGATGTGGTGTGTGTGTCTGTGTCAAAGCACAAAGCCCTGGCATCAATTCTCTTTTTTCACCTCCATAAGAAGGACTATCTTTTGCCACCCCAAGCTAGCAGTCCTATAGAATTTCCTGGGTTTCCCCTGTCTCCTAGGCAGTACCAAAAATGGTTTTGTAAGTTTAAGGTTTCCCTCTCTGTTCTGGAAGTTATGGTCCACGAGGGTAAGAACTTCACTGAGATCTCTACACATATGCAGCACCATGTTTACTATGAAGTAGGACTTTGTTTTTTTTATTTTTTAATTTATTTATTTGTTTATAAAAATTTCCACTTCCTCCCCTCCTCCCCATACCCTCCCATTTCTCCCACTCCCTCTCCTCCTCTCCCCTAACTCCCTCCCCTCCTTCCTCTCCAGTCCTAAGAGCAGTCAGGGTTTCCTGCCCTGTGGGAAGTTCAAGTTCCTCCCCTCTCCCTCCAGGTCTAGGAAGGTGAGCATCCAAACAGACTAGGATCCCAGAAAGCTAGTACATGCAGACAAAACAAGACCCAGTGCCATTGACAATGGCTTCTCAGTCAGCCCCCATGTCAGTCACATTTAGAGACTCCGGTTTGATCACATGCTCGTTCAGAGACACACATTGGAACACTGGACTTAACTCCCTAGGTCCCAATGAGAAGCAGAAGGAGGGAGAACGTGAGCAAGAAAGGCAGGACTAGAGGGAACCTTCATCTGATGATAGATGGAGATAGAGACGGAGACCCACATCGGAGCACTGGACTGAGCCCCCAAGGTCCAAATGAGGAGCAGAAGGAGAGAGATCATGAAAAAGGAAATCAGAACCGTGTGGGGTGCGTTCACCCTCGGATACAAGGGGACTGATCTAATGAGAGCTCACCAAGGCCAGCTGGACTGGGACTGAACGAAGTAGGACTTTGATAGCGTGTGCTAAATGCATGAAGAGGGTACTGGGAATGAGGAGTACAGGGAGCTTTACTTGCTGAGGACAACACCCATGTGGCTTGGCTTGGTCTCTCCAAGGGACATTCACCCTGGTCCACATCACGGAATACCTCATGCAGGGGAGACAGCTCAGGATCTGAAAGCCAGCTCAGGTCTCACGCTCGGTATTAGCATTGCAGGGGATACTGTTCAAATATCTGAATGCCCTGACTTAGCTAGCCCATTCGCTGTTTCTGCCTCAGAATTTGCTGGAGGCAAATAAACACATACCTCAGGCATGACATTATTTAAGCAGAAGGCCCAAATAATCGGGACTTTCTTTCCCTCCCTTCTTTTACGGGGATTTTTGGGAATGAGATTTGTGTGTCAGTCTCAGGTACTACTTATGCTGGGCACAGACAGCCATTTGGAGGATACCCGAAGTCGGTCAGCACCCCTAGATACCTCACTATAGCATTCATTTTGTACCCACGTGTGTGTGTGTGTGTGTGTGTGTGTGTGTGTGTGTGTGTGTGTGCACATATGTATATATACACACATGCAGAGGCCAGAGTCAGCCTCAGGTGTCCTCCATTTATTTTATTTTTTGAGACAGGCTGTCTCACTGACCTACAGTCATCCAAATAATTTAGGCTTGCTGGCCAACGAGCCTGAAGGACCGCCTGGCTCTACCTCCATGATCCAGGGCTTACAAGTACGTAGGTGCCATCTCTCCTGAAAATGTTATCCATACTCTAGAAGGATCAAACCCTGGCTTACAAGGCAAACAATTTACTGACTGAGCCATTCCCCACGCCAGCCCTCACACCCACGTTTTCTAACTTGCTGACAGAAATATCCAAAAAGTAGCAATGTTTGATCCAATGGAAACAACACTCACTATTATTTATTGACCATTTGCTGTACATTGAATAGTCAGCATTGGTCCTCATTGTTTGCCTTGTGACACACTCTTTGGGGTGCCTGTATTGTGTCTTTATTGCTGATGGGATCCCAGAGGTTAAGGAGTGTATCAAATGTATCAAATATTCCCTCTCCAGAAGCCAGGAGACCAGGCACATGACAGGTGTGGCTGGCTCCCCAGCCCAGCATCTGAGCACTCGCTGGATCGCGTTTGAACATCTCTGTCCATGAACCACACACAGGTAAATGTCTATCAGCTGAAGTGATCTGGTTAGGGAAGTGAGGACCATGGCTGAGGTGGGGCTGAGCAGCCACTAGCTACTCCAGCAATGTGAGTAGTTGACTCTTGGCTGCTATGCCTTGCGCTGGGTGACAAAGGGCCAGTGTTGAGTGAAACCGGATGGTCTGTTCACAGCTGTACCCTCGCATGGGGCTCAGGTGCCACAGAGAGGTAGCATCACACGATCACACGGACTCTAATACTCACACATCGGGGATAAGAGGAGAAGCCTTGGGTATCAAAAGCACAGAGCAGAGAGAGGATTAGCTGACTTTTAAAGAAAGCTGCGTTTTGTCATTGTTCAAATAGACACTCAAAGTCAGTTCTAGGGCACAGTTTTTATTTTTATTTTTTTTCTGGGTATTATCAGGACACATTCTGGGTGCAGAAGAATACTTTATTTACCTTGCAGATATTCTGGGCCTCTCTTTAGAGCTTTTAAACAGTTATGTTTACCAAGAGACTCCTATTATCTGAATATAGCAAATATATACAGAGCCCCGTCGGACACATGCCAGCAAACGGAATAGACAAGCAACAATCAAGTAAATTTTAGATACATGAGTGGCTTATAAATAAACATTCAACACACCAAACAGAGATAAACACGCAATAAATAAGTGGATTTAATATGGTTAGATACGTAAAACTATTTCGGGGAGATAAGCAGAGACAGAATAAGGAGAGTCGACTATACGGCTGTAACAAACAAACAGATTCTGGAAAACCAAGGAGGGGGGAAAAGTAAGAATTCCCCTCCAGGAATTGCTGATACTGTCAGCAAACATCACTCTCCTGGCTTTCTCTGTAGATGTCAAGCTGGTAATCTGTTGTAAGCCATATTCTCTACAGACAGAAGATACAATGCCAGAGAGAATACGGAGACCACCTCTCTCCTTTCCCGACACCTGACTCCTGCAGGCTGCCTCACCGGCAGAGAGAGGAGTGGAACGTTTATCACTCCAGCCTCCTTGCAAGCTGCTGGCAGCCACAGGCTCTGCGGACCCGGAGCTCGCACAGTGCAAGGCTTGCGAAGCTGTCCTGTGGCACACTTTCTTGCGTGTCTCACTCTCAGGCACGGAGGCGGGAGATAAGGCTTAAGCTCATGCGTGTGATGTCAGAAGAGGAAAGTTCATGTTCACGTTTTGTATTTCTTGTTAGGCTGTTCCTTAATCTGAATAGAGATTTGAGGGTGGGGCTTGGCAGGATGGCTCAGTGGACTAAAAGAATTTGCTGTGCCAGACGGATGACCTGAGTGAGCGTCTAGAAAAAGAAGGTGTAGGAGAGAATTGACTCCACAAGGCTGTCCTTTAACCTCCACACACACTGTCACGTGTCACCGCCACACACAGGACAGTATGCAATGAACCGGGACCACCAACATAGGTTAGCCGGCAACATGTGTTTGCCACACAAGGCTGGGGACCCAAGTTTGAGTCCTGAAACCCACTAGTGACTCCGGTCTCTAATCACAGCATCCTATGGCATGGTGAGAAGCGGGCACAGGAGACTTCTCAGATGTCTGTGGGCCAGCTGGCCTGGTGCGTGTAACCCAACAGCAGAAACAATGAAAGAACCCTGCCTCAACGAAGTAGGAGGCAAGAAGCGACACCTGAGAATTGTCCTCTGGTCCTCACCTCACTGCATATGTGCACCTGTACATATCATATCCACACTGCACCAGCAATAAGTAAACATAAGACAGAGCTAAAATAAAAATTTGTTTAAGAGGAATCAGAAGGAAGGAGAGAAAAGATATGACCCATGAGTTAGAAGGAAACCTGCCGCGCAGTCAAAATTCAGGGATGAAGACGGATCCATCAGGATGGGCGTAAGGTCAATGTGTTGAAGAAATTCTTATTAATTTCACCCCAGACTCTATGTTTCATTATGTGAAGAGCAAAGGATCGTGGGATGCGGCACAGGAACACACATGCAAATTCCACTTCCCTCTCCTGCAGGTGTGCCGGAATTTCCCCTGCTGTCCCCTTGGAGCGATGGGTGAGCCCTCACTTGTACCTTCTTCACGCTCCAGAATAAGACTCAGGAACTGGTCCTTGCTTCCTTTCTCTGTAGCAATCTTCATGTTTCAGAGAGTTAGGGCTTTTACAGCCCTGACTTAGCAGGAGAAAGTCCCTTAGTGAGAGGGAAACCTGTTCACTCTTCAACATATTTATTGGTGAATGATAGGTGCATATTGTATATTCGTTGACTGAATGTATGCTCTCTCTGGCTAAATCTAATTGTCAGATGTAGAGACATTGTGTTAGGTACACCCTCACTCACGTGATGCTGCTGGACCATTCTCAATTCTACTTTGACTTCCTAACTTCCAGCAATGGCCTCGCATGTCTGTCTTCACCCCCTCCTTACCCTGGCCTGTCTCCCTCTTTTCCTTCTTTCTATTTTGTCCCTTCTTTTCCTCCTCCTCCTCCTCCTCCTTCACATCTTCCTTAATATCCTCTGTAGAGTTTTAAAAGGCACACATAGGTGGATGGCTTTTGAAACTGTGACTCAAATCCACCTTCAGTTTGCCATGCGTTCCCTTCTTAACAGTGCAGGGCATTTGTACTTGTATGTCTGCTGGTGTGACCCAATGTACCCCAAATGAGAGCAAGTGTCATCTCCCATAACCCTTTACATCACCCCCACTGTCCCTCTCCACCTAAACAGCAGAGGCACCCTGGACTCCTGAGCCTCTCCTGTCATTTCATGCCAGCCTTTGTATGCGTTTGACTTTATTTTACTCCGAGGAACACTCCCTCCCCCCCTTGTTTAAGCTGAGTGTGGCAATGCACATAGAGTAGGACAGATTCCTGGGGCTTAATGGCCAGCAGGTCAGCGAACTTCAGGTTCGAAGAGAGACCCTGTCTTAGGAAACAGACCAGGGTACCTATAGAGGAAGACAATCTCTGGCCTCCACACGTGCGTGCGTGGGATGTGTGCACACATACACAAACAGTAAATGAAAGATAGACTATTCGGTGTGAACACTCATTCAGATGGAGTAGTGAATTCCGTTTTAAACAGTAAATAGGAAGAGTCAGGCTCCAGTAGTGGAGAACAGGCAGTAACATCCGGTGAGGGCTGGATGTAGGGAACATGTGTGGGAGTCAGCTGTAGAGAGATACAGGCCATATACAAGCCAGGTGGGGCTGAGACACGCCAAATGGGCTTTCTTTGCTTTGTAGACTCTTAATTAACGTGACACAGGAGTGACAATCTCAGGGGTCCAGGAGGACCAGGCAATGGCTGGGACAGGGAATTGCATCTCCTTCAGCTCCAGCTAGCCATCTATGATCACGTGGAAAGAATGGTGTAGCAAGATGAGATGCTGGATTCAAACAAACAAACAAACAAACAAACAAAAAATAGAAACAAAAAATTTTAGGTAAAAAAACTAAAGTTTTAATCTAAATGCTTTTTTTAAAAAATTAGGTTTTGGGGTTGTTTCTATGTGTGTGTGTGTATGTGTCTGTCTGTCTGTCTGTGTGTCTGTCTGTGTTGTCTGTGTGAAAGTTGGAAAACACATTTGGCGTCAGTTCTTGTCTTTTACCGTGTTGGAGGCAGGGTCTCTTGTTTACCATCATCTTGCTTACCTAGCTGGCCGTCATTTCCTGGGATTCTCCTGTCTCCATCCACGATCTTTCCCTAAGAGCCCTGGGCTTATTGACATGTGCTAACACATCTGGCTTTCCATGGGTCCTGGGGATCTGAACTCAGTTCCCAATGCTTGCATGCCTAGTGTTTTACCCACTGAGCCATCTCTCCAGTAGACTAAAGTAGTTTACTAGTTTGAGGCTCTGACTGTGTCTCTATTGGCTGGCCCTACTCACAGGCTGTTGTTTGGAGACTTCTGAGTTTAAAGGTGAGATGAGAGCCCGACAGAGACAAAGTTCTGGGAACTGTGACATTTATAGAGCCATCAAGGTAAAAACAGAGAAAAACCAGTCTGCCTAAGAAGGGGATGTAACAACTCTCCAAATCTTACAAAGTCTACCACCTGTGTGCTTCTATTCCCATCGTGGTAAAGCAAGTAAGAACACTGGCCTTCCCACGCACACACACGATGTCATATGAAGCCGGGGAAACACAGCTCACACCCAGTACAAATGTGGACACAAAGTCTCCACACAGTCGATGCAGGCCATGCAGGCGGGATGAGCTCAGAGGAGAGGTCGGTGGCCAGATGGTGCGATGATGTCATCGAGATTAAAGATCTAACCAAGTGGGGATGCTGCAGACAGGGAGCGAATGAAAAGACTCCCCAAGTAGATGGGCTATGAAGGAGAAGAAGGAGCAGAGGGTAGCTTGGTAAAGAGGAATACGTGCAGAGACAGACACACAGAGAGACAGACAGACGGCATAGGATGGCAATGGGCATACCTCAGTGCTGTGAACTGTGGACCAGGTTCTCTCAGAGTACTAGTTTGAGGCTCATTGAACTTCTACAAAACCCTATGAAGAAGGCAGTCTGTCCAACTGTCCACCCCACGTTAAAGCGAGGAAACTGCGCCATGCATGGGCACACGCGTGCTTGATTACACGTCATTAAAAAGAGAATGTTCTTGTGGAGAAGTTAGGAAAGAATTTAAGAGCTTCTTATGATTAGCTTTTTAAATTGATGTGTGTGTGTGTGTTGTGTGTGTGTGTGTGTGTTGTGTGTGTGTGTGTGTGTGTGTGTGTGTGAGAGAGAGAGAGAGAGAGAGAGAGAGAGAGAGAGAGAGAGAGAATGGATACTTGTGTGTCATGATATATTTGTGGAGGTTAGTGAACAACCTTGGGGAGTCAGTTCTCTCCTTCCACCTTTATGTGGCTTCTGGAGCTTTAACTCATACTGTTGGGCTTGTGGGGCAAGTATATCTGATGAGCCATCCTGTGGGCTCCTACTTACAAAACTCCCCCCTCTCAATCTCTGTCTCTCTGTGTCTCTGTCTCTGTCTCTCTGTGTCTCTCTCTCTCTCTCTCTCTCTCTCTCTCTCTCTGTGTGTGTGTGTGTGTGTGTGTGTGTGTAGAAAACCTTAGGCTTGGTCCTCTTTTTCCAGCTCATTCCAGACTCTCATGTTTGCCATTGTGTAAACACCGTGGTAGTTGGCTCACAAACTTCTGGGGATTTTCCTGTCTCCATCTCCCATCTCACAGAAGGAAGGATTATAGACACATGTTACCACATCTGGCTTTATACAGGCTTTGGGGATCTGAACTCAGGTTCTCCCATCTTCCGGGCAAGCGCTTTAGCAACTGAGCCATCTCCCCAGCCCCAGGCCTTCATTTTGAGAGTGCCCTGGTGGAAAGATCCAAGCTGTGAGATGGCAGAAGATAGGGCTTTCTTTAGCACCTCAGTGGAGGAAGAAAAGGGAGATGGACGAGGCTGTTGGTGGACAGGGAAGTGAGAGAAGGGATGGAGTAGCCTCTTAGCTTTTGTTTCTGAATAAATCACGCAGACATGGGCCCCATTACTCCTGAGGATACAGATTCGTGGCTGTGGGAAAACTCAAATTAATCATTAAATAGGTCTTGGATATGGAGGAGATATTCATCATCTAGAAATAGACCAAGAATGGATTATTTCATATCTTTGGGTTAGGCTCAACTATGCATCGAACCCCCCCCCCAGGATATTGAAGCCATATGGAAACTTCTTTGGTGCACCTGGTGATGGAAGCTTCCAGAACAGCATAATCTAAAATCTTTCTCCACTCCTGATACCCAGAAATTATTCTCAGCTTGTTGCTGCCTGTGCCTCCCTTTGTCTTCGGCACAACACATGCCCCCTTCCAGCTGGGCGTGCAAAAGCTTGGTCCTCCCTTTCTCCAGCCCCCTTCCCTAGCTTGTTTTCCAGAGCTGGAGAATGGGGAGCACAGATACAACTGTTTCACTTGAAAGCGAAAATCCTCCCACTTACATCATTTTCACTACCTGGAACATGACAGAGAGCAAGGGGGAAAGTAACTCTGCCCTGTTCCCCTCATAAAAACGGAGTATGTGCAGGCTCAGATACTCGGGGATGGCGGGTGTCACGTGCAAATGCCTCTCAGCTTCATGCTGCTTTATTTTAAACCTCAGTTTTCAAAATAAGTACCTGGAAGCTTGCGTGGGAATGCAGCTAAAAATGCAGATTCCAGGCCCCAATGTTACATGTCTAAACTAACAGAACAAAATTAGAATGTAGAAATCCACATCTCATACATGTATGCGTGTATGTATCATTCCTACTGGCCTTGAACTCACAGCAATCATCTTGCCTCCACCTCCTGAGTGCTGGGATTACAGGCATTGGGTGCTACATCATCTTGGAAATCTATGCTTAAGAAAACTCTCATTTCCAAAGGAAATGCTGTCCCCGTTCTGATGTGAGGAATCTTGAGTTGAGGAGGTACTGCGAGAAGAACGACCAGCAGTCACTCCAGCTGCAGTCTCTCAGCTGAAGGACTCTGGGTTCAGAAGAGCAGCAGGTTCTAAGAGTACCCCCTCAATGGATCAGGAGAGGTCTTACCAACTGAGAGTCCAAAGATGCCTGGCACTCTTGCTGTTCTATCCTTGCTCTTGGTAGTAGTAAGAGGAGGATTCAGCTTTACCCATAATCCCTCAGGGAGATGTGGGCAGCACACAAATTATCATGTACACACACACACACACACACACACACACACACACACACACACAAGCATTGGCTCTCATAATCATAACTGACCCCAGTTGTCAGTACTTTGGCCTGTTGTTTAGGGGTTGTCACATGACATACTCTAACTTGGTTTCACAAAATGAATTCTGTGATGCTACGAAGGGACTGGGAGACACGCAAACCATGCCCGTAGAGGAGGAAGAAATAGCAACTTTCCAACCAAGAGATAAAAGAATAGTAAGTGTGGTCATCATGCACATGTTACACACCAGCAGTTTTTTTCTCCCGCGACCTTATGTGCCAGGTTCCCGTGAGGACCCTGTGTAGACTACAGATGAGAAAGCTGAGGCCCAGGGCAACTGAGGGAGTGAGTTCCTGGCGTGAGGTCACAAGGCTAGCATGAAGAAGAGAAAGAACTGAACTGATGAAGCTGGGGGTTCAAGTTCTCACCCACAGGGTATATGGGAAGGTTCAGAAGGGAGTACACTGGAGCTGGGCACAGGGGAGAGGGACTTTGGGTGGGCGAGGAGCTCTGGAAGAAGTCTAGCTGACTTCCATATAATCTCTGCACTGGGGAATCCTAGGATAATCCCCACTGCAAAGCGTAGCCTAGCCCCAGATATTAGTGTCGGCTCGACAGTGAAGAAACCCTGCTTTATAGGCCTTTGGAGCTGTGTGTGTTGATGCACACCTGCAATCCCAACAGCTCGGAGATGAAGCAGGAGGATCTGACCTGAGTTCAAGGCCATTCTGGGCAATATACTCAATCTGAGGCCATCCTGGGCTATATGAAACCCTGTCAAAACAAACAAACAAACAAACAAACCAATCGTGTAATAGAGGTTTTTTGAGCAAGAGAAGAAAAGTCACCCCAAGTACCGTGTGACTCAAGAGTGGATCAGCCATGCCTGAAAATGGAACCTTCTACAGCCCCTCAATTCTCTGGGTCCAGTTCACTGGTCAGCCCTTCCCAGGGCTGCTCCCATGTGAATTCTGCTCCAAGGATGCAGAATCTTTAACTCAACATGACTTTCTTTTGCTATTTGAAGATGATTACTTTACAGTTGTCAATAATTAACCTCTGCTAGGGCTGGCAGGGGTCATCTTCTCCCCAAGCGTACATGGAACCGTGAACAGGACCAGGAGCTGTAATGGCGCCCATGACTCGCGTATTTATGTTAGAGACCTTTGTATGAACTGTTACTTGGAAAGGAAGGATCAGCTCATGTTAAAAAGGGGACTGATTGATCACTGCCAGTCAGGCATTCCTTCATTCTTGGCTCCTCGGAGTCTCCGTAATAAGTTCTCTACGAACACCAGTTTGCTATTAAAGAATAACATTCATCGTAAGCCAAGCGGAGAGGAGGCAGCGTCTGAGGAGCACAATGCCCCGTTTTCAAGCCACACTATCCTTTTTGTTCGACTTGATCTGTCACGTCATTAACGGTTGAGGCAAAACACACACTGACTTTGGTAAATATTAATCAGAAATGCATGACCCCTTTCCCTACTCAATTACCCATTACTGGGCTCCGCAGGTGATAATGTCCTGCTAAAACCTCCCATTTGCTTAAAGTGCAAGCGAGAGATGTGGATCACAGGTGGGGGCTCTTAGCAGCTTAAATTGTCTCTTAGCAGTGGGGAAATGCTTCCTTTGTTTCTGGCTTTCCTCCTTCTTTTTCCTTCTGTTCGAGTTTTGTGGTGTGTGTGTGTGTGTGTGTGTGTGTGTGTGTGTGTGTGTCTGTTCAACCCGCCAGCCCTTCAGTCACCCAGCCCCAGTGCTCTGTAACTTTGGTGTATGTGCTTAGGCATCTTGAGAAGCACAGAACCTACGCCCTTGCTGGTTTCCGTACCCCGCCCTGCACAGTTCACATCTCTTCTGCAGCAAGCGTGCAACCTCTTTGAACCTGAAGGTCCATTCCTCCCATTTGAGATCTCACCAGGCCATGCAAATTGCTATGAGCCTTTTCACACTGGCTGGAGCAGGTCTAAGGCACCCTCTCTCTTATCAGCGAAGTCATTAAAAGTCCATCAGATCAATTGGGCTCTGACATAACATTCAGAGCGTTCTCAGGTGAAATCTATTTCTCTACTCCCGAAACTGGTGTAAGTTCAAGAATTCCGGTAATAAGATCTTGTCCCATTTGTGTCAGCACCTCGATGAATATTAAAATCTGGGTGGCAAAAGCCGGATTCATCACGAAACAGAAGAACCTCGACCAGAACCGGCACATTGAGAGTGGCCAGGATTGAAGTGTTAGCAGCAAACCTGATGTATGGCTGGGCAGGAGCAAAGGGTACACCTGCACTCGAACTTTCTGGAAGTCAGGCTGGTCAACGGCTGAGCCTCAAATTGGCAGTGGCAAGAAGAACAAACAAGATGACTTTTAACTAAGTTACCGGGGGAGGGGGGGTAATGGCTTCTCTGGCTATTCTATACTTTCAAAGCCGGGGTGGAGTGTGCTGCCTTTCTTGAACAAAATTGAACAAAATGTTCACTTCCCATTTTCTCTTGGCTTCTATGTGACGCTGTATTTTCCCTCAAAAAGAGCTATCAGTTCCCAAGTAGGTACTGGACACCTGGTACAGTCTGATATCCTAGCAGAACCCTCTTTAAGGTCCTTAGATCCTGGAAGCTTTGCTGATGAACCACCTCAGGGGGCTTTGTGGTCTGCTGGTCACTTACCCAAGAGGAAGCTCTTTACAACCCTGCTTCCTTTGCATGCTGGCTGAAGCATGTGTAACCTGTAACCTCTTGTAGTCAGTGAAGCCATTAGACGTCTGCCACCTCTTTAAATACAAGAATTGTGTATTTCAACGTATTTGAAGGGTACAGTTCTTGCATAGGACTTGTGACTGTCTCCCTACATGGAGGCAGTAGGAACTTCTGAAACTTTGGGGGCTTTTGGATCATTTTGTAATGTCACCTGAAGCTTATTTGTATAAATATAGAACAACAAAGGGTATGTTATTTCCTTTGCTACAGGTAAGGCACCCAGCTGTATTCTACCCTCACTCTCTTGTTGATATAACCCACTATCCTAGCTAGTTTTAACTGTCAGTTTGACAGATAAACCTGGAAATCACCTGAGAAGGGAATCTCAGTTGAGGGATTGCCCAGATCTGATTGGCCCAGTGGGCATGTCTGGGGGATTGTTTTGAACACTGATGCAGGAGATCCCAGTCTACTGTGGGCAGCACTATCTCTACCCAGGAGGTCCTGGGCTCCACAAAAACGCTAGCTAAGCATGAGCCTGTAAAGGAAGGAGCTTCCTCCATGGCTTCTGCCTTGCTTCCTTGTCTTGAGTTCCTTGGTTGGAGGTGTTGCTGTGTGGAAGAGCCAGTGGGCCTGCCTTGACTTCCCAAAGGTAGACGGTGACCAATAAGATAGAGGGAACTATTTTCCCCTCCAGGTTTCTTTTTGGTTGGAGTGTTTATCACAGCAGCAGAAACCAAGGTAAAACATACCCCGAATGGGTCATACACATACCCCGAACGGGTCACGCACATACCCCGAACGGGTCACGCACATACCCCGAACGGGTCACGCACATACCCCGAACGGGTCACGCACATACCCCGAACGGGTCACGCACATACCCCGAATGGGTCACACACATACCCCGAATGGGTCATACACATACCCCGAATGGGTCATACACATACCCCGAATGGGTCATACCAGCTGAAGATAGATGCTGTGTCCTGAATCACATAAGCTGCACAACTGAGCCACAAGACATAGCTTTTACTTTACAGTAGTGACTCATTTCCATCCTGGTTAATGGAGGGGCTCTAGAGACCTCAGTGAGGACCCCGGCGTGGGTATTTATCTGGGAATCTGTGGGCGCCCTCTGCGTTTTACATGGGTGGTCTACAGGCTCGGTCAAGCCATAGACACTTTTCCCTCCCCGCGGCTTATTAAGGAATTTCCTCTCTTGCCCTCGACATTGAGTAGACGTGTTGGTCGTTAATCCACTCCCAGCCAGGCACATTCCCAGCATGCTTGAAACACACAGAGCCCTGGGTAGGGGATTCTGATGATTTCCTTCACCTAGTTGTATACACATCACCCTCTGTATCTGATGCAGGAAGTGAGTTTCCATTGAGAAACAGCACTACGAGGAAATTTCTTACTGCCCGGAAGGTTAAGTTTTGGACATGTGCCACAACACCATTAGGTATTGAATAAAATTGGGGATAAGGAGGGTTCTTCTTGAAACACGGCCTGAAGATGTAGTTGTTATTGCAGAAAGAGGCCCAGGTAAGGATGGTCTAACAACGAGGGTGCCTTGCAAAGGAGATTTGTAAAGGAGTTTGGAAAGTTTTGTCTTTAATTAGTTAATTAACTTTGACATAGTGCCTCACTCTACAGCGCTGGTTGATCTGGAGCTCACAGTGTGGATGGGACCGAGCGAACACCCATGGAGATCCACCTGCCTCCTTAGGATGCGGAAGTTAAAGGTATGCGCCACAGGGCTCGGCCTCTGAAAGGGTTCTTTTGGAGCTAAAGATAAAGCAGGAGAACTCTGAAGTTATAAGGTAACCAATAAGCATGTATGTGGTCCATACATTTGATTTTCACTTTTTTTTTTTCCCAAAAGGAGATAAAGCACTGCTTCCTGCCTGCCCACCGCAGCTCCGACTGCTGCAGGAGCTCTGAGGAGAAAGTGGGCCGAAACCCCACCTTGCCAAGACAAATCCGTGATGAATTTTCCAGCCCCATTCTTACTTCAGATTGTAAAGTGTGTTCTGGAAGGAAACCACAGAAGAGGTCACAATGGGATTCGATTAAAGGTGACTTTAAAAGGAGACAAAAGAGCCCACTGAAATTTGCTAGAGAGACTGTGAGGAGCAAGGACTGAGTGGGTGTGGACGACCTAACTCCTGGGAAGTGTTTCAATTAGGACTAGTTAGATGAATTGGATGTCTTCGTTGTATCCTTTGAAGCTCAAGAATGCCTAGAACGGCCGGCCGTGCTGCACAGGCCAGGGGAGGAGGGAGAACTTGAAGTTCAAGGTCAGTTTGGGCTGCGTAGTGAGACCACAGCCCAAAACGAAAACAAACCCCAAGCCTCCAAAATATGAAAATAAAAGTGAAGACAAGTCATATTTAAAAACTCAAAACTATTTTCTGACGTCTGCCAAGAAAAATGACAAGATATTAAAGGTCTTGACGATTATTGTCTCCTCAAGATTTGCAAGGCAATAAGACAGATATTGATGCAAACGATAAGAAACCCCTTCCCCCTCCTCCATTATTAACAACCAAATATTATTAAATCAATAATTTTGGCAATGATATGAACAGGTTATTAAACATCATGAATTATTAAGCTGAAAGTTGATCGGAGCCACGGAAATAAGTCAAGTTAACGGGAATCTTTGGATTTCTAATGAAACATCAGTCGTTGACAAAACATCTCTGTTAAGATTCTTCTGGAACATGAAAGGCAGATCCCACAGATGCTTAAGGAAGAGAACAGCATTCCTTTCTGGATTACAGGAAATTAAAAACCCAGATCATCGCGATTAAAATATCGGGAGATTAAACAGAGTGAGTCGAAGGTGCCAGTGCCTACAGAGAATTCGCTTCTCCTTCCATCCCCATCCGGGCTGTTCCCCCACCCCAGTGAATATTGCACTGATTGTTTCAGAGACCTGAAGAAATTGGGAAACAGCCATAGATTTGTCAATGCTGGGTGTGCCTCTGGCGAGGGGAAATGGGCATACAGCAATTAGTCCATGGCTCCTAGCCAGCAGCACTCTGTTCTAGTCACTTCGCCTTAAGCAAGGAGTGTGTGCAAGAGTATTTTGTCCAGGCATTATCCAATAACAGGCAGTGGAATGTGATTTAATTTAGAGGGGACCAGGGGGCAGGAGAAAAGAGGTCTGGGGTGGGCCCCTGAGCAGGCACAAAGGTCTGGTGGACTTTGACCCTTCTGTGAGATCACAGTTACCATCCCAGGGACCGCTGACACAAACAAGCCATCCCGGCTGTCAGGGAAACTGAGAACAAACAGATGCCCCTCGCTCTCTGCTCGCATACCTTCTCCAGTGCAGGCTTCCTGCTCAGACGGGACCGTGCCAAAAAGCATTATCCCATGCTAGAATTTCCTAATACTAACGACACTCTGTCATGACCAGTTTAATGGCACACATTTGGGTTTTTCCCTTTTTTTTTTCTTTAACCATTTAATGCAACGTGAGCTCTGAATGTTAACAGGGAGAGAAAGCTGAAACTGGCGGGGGATTTAGACTTTGGCAAAGTGACAGGTGGTTCAGGACCACCTGGCAATGAACCAGAATATGGGAAGGCCTTTTCTCCCTTAGGCCTGAAAGCCAAGGGAGTGTAAATAGGTTAACAGGGCAGTGGCAAATTCATGACTGCATAGCAGGTGGGATCATCTCCTGTCTGTGAGGTCTTAGGTAAGTAAACACATCTCCAATGTGTCTCAAAGTTAGGGACAAGCGTGGGCTTCCTGCACCCCTCGAAGCTAGTCACACTCCTGAATTGAGAACCGGGCACCGAGTATACACTTAGCCACCCAGAAAATGTAGATTTCTTCTGCATTCATGGATGGAGAGGGATGGAATAAAATAGAAATAAATGAAAAAAATAATAATACTGGAAGGAAGTTAAACCACAAAATCGTGACAATCCTATTTTGGATGTGAGAGACTATCAAATGCTCAGATGTGTCTCGCAGGAGGTAAGCTTACTTTGGAACCTGGAGCCGTGTCTAATAGAAGAAAGCTACAAACGGTGTCTCCAGGCATTGGGGGTTAACGGCCAGGCTCACTGCTTCCAAGGCTCACCTGGGAGGTGAGACCTTCACAGGAAACCCCGCGAAAACTGCACTTTAGTGGGACGCAGCTACGTGGCCCACCGCTTGCTCTTCCTCACAGGACCTGGTACATTCCTCAGGTGCTCCTGTCTCCCTGTTGGGATTTTGTCAGCAGCAAGGGTGGGCTCACCTTCCTTTTTCCATTTAAATTACATTTATTTGTAGGTGCACGAGGTGGCATTTGGAAGTGGTCCTAGCATGTAGGCAGAGCTTTCTCGGCAATTAAATCATACCTAAACCTAAAGGTAAGAAAAATCTATGACGAGGGAATTGTAACCATCCAAGGACACAGCAAACCACAATCTTGGCCTTGGAGCTGCATTCCTCATCCATCTAACAAGGCCGATTCTTGGGCTATAGGATAAACTGCATAAATCAAAGGACTCTTGGGATAGATAAGAGATAGGCCTGAAATAAAGTCCCTGAAACTTACTTGTCACTTGCCTGGAAACTTCACTTCTTTTTGAAAATCAAAATGTGATAATTGAATGTTCTAGATCCATGGAAGGAAAGATTAGGAAGTCCCAGCCCCTGAGTTTCTACCTGATTTTTGAGGTGCCTAACTGACTGGAGACAGTTTGCTTCCCTTGAGCTACCTCCGGAGCTGGATTCCAGGGGGACAAGGAAGTTGTCTTTTCCACACATTAGTCTTTCACACTTTTATTAACTTAAAAGCAGCGTGAGACCGCTCGTTTGTGGCTGAATTACAAATTGCTAACACAGACGAAAAAGTAGGCACTAAATAAAACAGTTGAATAATGGACGAAGAATGGAAGGAATTGGCTTCGAATCCTGCAAATTTGCTACATATGGTAATCATAGGTTTTGGGTGTTTCTTGTGTGTTAAATGATTTGTGAACTCACCTAACTTAGTAGCTAGGACACGGGTCACGTGGTCTCTATTCTACAGGTTAGTGAGTTAGCATCTTCAGCATGTGCTAGTCCCTTGTAGCTATTGAGATTTGCATGACTCCAAATTATTATAATTATAATTATTATTATTTTAACAGAGGAAATGTTTATCTGGCTTACATTTACTAGAGGATATAGTTAGCGGTCCGTGGGGAGGAGGAGGTGGAAAGACTGGAAGGGCCAGAGGTTGTGAACGATTCCAGGGAATTGGTGTTTTCTAAACACAGCAGGGCTGAACTGACAGAGACCCCGAGGGCACACAAGCTTGCACACATTCAAACCAGACAAAATCCCAGTAGTGAGAAGGAGATGTGAGCACAAAGTCCCACCCTTAACCAAGAAGTTATCTGCAATTGATACCTGCTGGGGGAGCGACAGTCAGTGTTCTCCAGTGAAGTGACCCTCAGCGTTATAAACCGCACCTCAAGGTAGATAGACGTCGTGCTTGGGAGGAGCTGGTCAGCACCAAAGGGGCTTCTCTTTTTAAAAACAGAGTTGGGGGTAGGTAGAGGATGACCAAAATAAATTCTATGAAAAAAAAAAAAAACTAGACAGGAAGATACAATGTGCCATGGTGAGGAAGGCACGCCGTGTGTGATGTGCTTGCGCTGTTCACACTGAATCCACAGCCAGGAAAGAGAGAGCAGACAGGAAGTGGGACTAGGCTGCTGGCCCGCTCTCCATTGGCCTACTTCCTCCAGTAAACCTTCACCTTCTAGAGGTTCCACCACCTCCAAAACAGCGACACCAGCTGGCGGCCAAGGGTCACACATGTGAGTCCACTCAGAACATTTCAAGTTAAAAGCACAGCCTTGACTTTGGTCCTGAGCTCACCATGGCTCCGCATGCTATGCTCTGAGTCGCAGCCATTCACTGGCCCTGCATGGCCAAAGCTGGAAGCTGACTTCACCGACTTTAAATCTGATGTAGCATTCGGCTGACCCCCCAGGAACCTCGGTGTCAGGCAATCATGGGAAAATGAAGGACCTTTACACCCCCAGCGTTTCCATGTTTCTGCACAACTGTGCATATACATCTGAAAGGCCACAGGATTCATGGCCTGGTCTATGGTTTTCATTAAACATAACAAGCGTTTTCATTACAACATGCGAGCAGAGCTTCGGAGCAATGATTTCCCACCTGGTAGCCAGATAGGAGGACACACTTCAAGCAACTAACTGGACAGACTTCATGGATCCCCTGGGCAAGCCTGGAGCTGGAAATAGGAGGAGTATGGTCTGAAGGCCCGCGTGCAGCACTTCTGGAAATAAAGGCCAGAGGAGATAGGCGTGCCTCCTCCATCTCCCTCTGCAGCAAGAAATTGGAGCTGTGAATACCATCATCTACTGCGTCGGGCCTGGGGGCCTCAGATTTTTTCCTAAACATGTTTGCAAGTGGCCCCTTCTTTTTCTTGGGCCAGCCATGGAGTCTGCCTTGGGAAATAGGATAAAGCAATAGAATTATTATTCTTTCCCTCTAGACAGGCTGGCTCTGGAGTATTTAAATCAGTGGGCTTCAGGGGGTTGATTTTGTTCCCCTTTCTCTATCATGGTAGACATTCCATCCCCAGGGAACATTTGACAATGTCTACAAACACCTTAGCCCCCCTTCTGTGTATATGTGAGTGTGTGTATGTGTGTGTGTGTGTGTGTGTGTGTGTGCATCACAGCATGGGTGTAGAGGACAGAGGATACCTCAGGTCCCTGTCCTCCTCTACCACTAGTTTTTTCCCTGCTGCTTATATCGTCCTGTCTAGCCCATGAGCTCGGAGGAATTTTGATCGCTCCCCACCTCTCCATAGACGTATTGGGGTTCTGGACTCGGACCACCATGTGAGTTCTGGAAAAACAAACTCAGGCCTTCCTGTTTTCACAGCCAGCACCTTCCCCGCACTCCCTGACGAGTCATCTCACCGGCCCTAGAGCTTTGGAGCATCTCCTTTGACCCTGTTGCTGACATGAAAGTACCAATTCTAGGGATACAACCTGACATCCTATCAAGCACTGGGCCATCCTCTATTATCTGGTCCTCGCTATCTGTGGGTCCAGGTTGGGGATCCTGGCTAGTGATGTTTGTAACCATGATAACACAAAACATGAGAATTCCTACCTCTTCTCGTTAGTTATAACCGTGTCCCACATCAACACTAGCATGGTCTTTATATCTTAGGAGAGAGAACACCCAGACTCGGGAGTAAACTAAGTAGCCTGAGATTATTGGCCAAGAGTCTGATACAAATGGGATTCGAGCTTTGACCTTCCTGGCCCCAGGATTCCTTTTCAATTTGACAGGTACCTTGCTTATGCCAATAGGTTTGGCTGGGTCCCTCTGGGTCTGAAGACCTTCCCTCTCCTTTGAAGGTGCTTGGGGGTTGCCAGTTTCAACCCGGGGACCACTCTCTCCCTTTAGGGTCCCATCCCTGGTGAGGAATGGGCAGTGTCCTGACCCTCTGGCTGCCCCTCACTTGTAAACATTAGTTACTGATGCTTCTCAACTCAACAACTGTGACTCCCAGGGGTTAGGCTACCCAGGGGTTAGGCTATAGTGACAGGGAGGCAGGGAGCAGCTGCTCCTGCCATCTAACAGGGAGGGGACAGCCAGGCTGTTCAAGATTTGACAATTCCCAGGATGGCCGCATGACAAAGGACGATCTGGCCCCAAGTATGACTAGCACTGTAGCTGAGAAAGTCTGCCACAGGAAGCCAAGGAGAAAAGCAGCCTGGCGAGCAAGCTGGTTGTTTATAGAGAAGAAATTCGTTGTTGTTTTCTCCTGTCATTCATCCGCTATGTTTCTGACACCTTCTGATCTTGCCTTAGGAGCCCCTGCTATTATTCACACGACTCTAGGCAAGCAAACTAGCTGTCCCTTCGGCCTGCGGGTGACAAGTTCCGTATTTCACTCATCAGAGTATTGGGTGTCTCTAGCCAGAGTGGGCCTGACCACCAGCATACCCAATCACAGGTCACGAGACATTGATCAGGGCATGGGGTCAGGAGCAGCTTACTGAGGCTGGACTTAGTGCCGAGGAGATGATAGCCGGTCTCATTGCCACCAGGCCACCATGAGGTGCCATAATGGCTTGGGATGAAGCCAACAGACTGGAAGTGGACCAGGGAAGTGAGAGTGAGTCTTTTCAAATTGTGACCTGAGGCCTTGAACCAGCACTGCTTGAAGCCAGCTTGTCCTGAATGCTTTAGTTAATTGGCAATAAATGGCCAGTTGCTTAAGCCTTGCTGTGCTGGGGTTTGTAGCTCTCAATCGAAAGATCCAACAGACACGTTTTACCATAGAAGCCACAATAATGATGGTTCTCATGTAAAACGTAGAAGCCAAAAGGTACCGGCACATTCGTTTCTGCTCCCTGTAAGAGATTTCACACTGCAGCCTGAAAATCTTGGGGAAAATTCTGGAAGGCAGAATCTTCTGGACAAATGGCTATCTGAAAGAACAGCCACCGGTGACTCACAAAGTGAGAAAAGCCTGCAGTCCTGGCTTCTGGGAGCTTAAGTACAAACAGAAAGCTGTAGGCTTCATCTGCCTTGTGAAGACCGGAGTGTTCCGGGAGAGCAGTGGCATTTTTGACACCTATTATAATGATATCCCTGTTGCAGATGTTCCCGTTAGACTCTCAGCAGACTCGTGTAGAAGGTTAGCAAGAGTATGTGAGGAAAGCTGGGCAGAGTGGCATGGGGTGAGTTTACTCTGGGATAAGAAGGAAATTACTTCACATAGGGGAAACCTCTGTGAAGAAGAAGCAGCCACTAAGGGCAAGCTGAGGGGAAACACTAGTTTACACTAAGTCGGGGACCTCCACATAGGACTTCATGACCAGGGACACAATCTCACTGATGTTGGAGGGTCACCACAACAACCATCATGATCCCTAAACGGAAGTTCACAGGCAGGAAGGGGAAAGTGAGATGTTCTCAGGAGATGTCTGAGCAAAAACCAAAGAAATATAACTGACCAAATATGGGATTCAGTGGGTTTTCTTGCTCAGCCAGCACAGGGGCAAGAAAATGTCTTTGGTAAAGGACTATGGAACACATATCTCTGCTTGCTCAAATTCCCCTCTTCTCTTGTAGGGTAAAAGCATCCTGTGTATCTATAAAACTTTATTTACAAAGGCAAACAAAGGACCAAAGGCTATCACATGATCAATTCACAGCTTAATAGAAAACCAAGTAAAAAAGAAAGAGATCATACAGGTGAGTATGCACATATATACATACAAAGTCACATATATGTGCAATATCAATATGATCAAAATGCTGAAGTAGTGTGAGGAAACCTGATTGGGTCTTTAGTTTTAATTGTGAAGATGATCATGATAATAAATTCTGGAGCCATTTATCCTTTTATTCAGAGCGTGCAAAGCCCTGCGATTTCAATTATGAGTAAGACAGGTAGATTTGCTGAATTTTGCTCAGGACCCCACAGCAGGCAACTGTAAGAACCGGGGTGTGTTTTGGATCTATTTGATTCCAGGGGCTAAACTCCCACCTTCTGGGCTGAGAATTGGTGAGCTACTCCGGGCCAAATACAGCCCATCACTTGATTTGTGAATAAAGAGGTTTATTGGAAAAAGTTATTTGTTGACTTAGTCTATTGCTGCTTTCCAGCCAAGCCACTGCTGCAGAGACCATGTGATCTGCAGGCTCCCTGGCCCTTTGCAGAGAAACACTGCTTGTCCCTGGACTAAACCAGGAGGCTCTGTCCTGGCAGGAGGATGTCCCCAGGAAAACCCTCTGTGACTGAGCTTCCTCCGCCTCAGTGGCCCCGTCCCAGACTGTCATTTTAGCCACGGCTCCTCAATGCCTTCCTCACTTACTTTTCTTGTGGCATATCATCTTAACTCGAGGCTTCAAAAATCATTTTGAAAATGACAGAGAAGGGTGCAGATGACAAGAGGGAGGAAAACGCTTCTGAGAGGGGCTCCAGAAGGAGCTGATGACACAGCACGTGCCATCCCGCGTCCGACCAGGGACTACCGTGTCTCCTCTCCTGTGGCTAGCATTCATTCCCCCAGGTGAAGGCTTGTTTGTTAGGCTGTCTCGAGGGAAAAATAGTCTAACAACCCACACACTTTGTCAAACAGATCAGAGTCAACAAGGAACACTGCGAGACTCGAGTTGACTGATGAAGCACCATCTGGTAGCGAGGGTGAAGACAGAGAGAGGATTCTGGCTTTGAATTCTGGCTGACATTTGCTGGACTCAGTTTCTACAGCCTGATGGGATGTGACAACATAGAGGCTGGCTTACAAGTTAACTGAGGTCCCTCCACGTTAAATAAGACTTGACGTCAAGAGCCCTCCTTTCATGGACAAGGAGCAGATAAATTAATAAAACAAAATCATATAAACCATCTCTGTGCAAAGCCAACTGGGTCTCTGGCTTTGCTTGATGCAGGGAAGCTCATGTCAGAGATTAAAAAAAAATGAACTGGAAATATAAGTTAATGGCAACGGGCATTGTTCAAGGACCCCCATCTCACTGGTCTCAGTGAATCTTTCCTTCCTTCATTAATTTGCCAATATAGAAATAACCTTTTAATCTTTGCTTTCCATAAGCAAATGTATGTAACTACATACTGATTTTATTTATGTGGGTTATGTATGACTCACTGCGTGACTGTGTCTGTGTGTATGCACGCAGGTCCAGGTGTCCTCAGAAGCCAGAGGAGGGTGTCAAATCCCAAGAGCTAAAGTTAGAGATGGTTGTCAACTACCTGAGGTGGGTGCTGGGAACCCAACCTGGGGCCTCTGAAAACACAGCAAGTCTCCAGCCCATAAGCAGGTGTCTTTAAACAGTAACTTTTATATTACAACTGACAGTGAAAAAAATCAGTTATTACAGCTACGAAATTGCTGTTGTGATGTGGCCCTCATTCTATATGAATATTACACATTAAGGTAAATACACGACAATTAAATTATTAGGAGGTTTATCCGTGCCCTGCTTCAAATGCCACTGTGCCCTAGTAGCAAGTCATGTGTCTTTCAAAGGATTCTCTGTAGGAAATAGATAAATTCGTGCTTGTAAACATTTTATTTGATGCATCAACTGTTTCATTGAATTAATAAGTGGCATTAAGTATGTGTGTCTGAGTGTGTGTGTGCATGTGTGTGTGTGTGCGCGCACGTGCGTGTGTGTGTATGTATGTGTTGTGATATGGAAACAAGGCAAGCTCACCAGGAAATGGAAGTGGAACAAGGCTGGAGAGTCTATACAGCCTGGGACTCACCAGTGACTTCCTGCCTTAAAACACAGGATCTGCCAAGCCTTTGTTTATTCTGCAGAGCTAAGAAAGGCCACTTGCTGTGTGCATGCTCTGGAAACCACTTCCAGACATCCCATGAGGCTGTCCTACACCAGCCCTGGCTGGTCAGTTATGAAGGTGTGGGACTGAGGTACCTCCATCTTGTAGAAATATTGTCACCTCGACTCAGGCTGGAGGCCATGTTCAAATGCCATTGTTTAAGGTCACTCCTTCGGAAGGAACTCCTTGCTGCCAGCACCTGACTCCAGGCACCCCCCCCATCTGCCTCCAGCACTCTGAGTTCTCCCATTCTTCTCAGTAACTTCTCAGTGTCTCCCCAGGCAGCCTCCTGTTACTGGTGGGCTTTTCTCCTTGGCCCCAGGGTGGACAGCTCCCCCTCTGGGACAATGCTAACTTACCTGAGAGTTCTCATTTAACCCTGCATCCTATGATCTGGTTTCTAAAACAATCCGGGTAGCTATTAGGACCTGAAAATCATAGTGGTTTGCTTAAGTGCTTGCCATCAGCCTTTCCAGTATGGCCGTGGATGTTTTCTTCATTACTGGTTGTTTGTTTGTTTGTTTGTTTGTTTGAGGCTGGGTCTCATGTAGCTGACACAGGTCTCAAACTCCCTACAGAGTGGAATCCTTCCTTAAACTGCTGATTCTCCTGCTTCCACCTCCCAAGTGCTTGGATAACAATCATGTATGAACATGCCTTGGTTGTGCCGTTCTGGGAATCAGATCCAGGGCCCCGTCGATGCCGTAGGAGCCTTGTGCCAACTGAGCTGTGACTGCACTCCCTTCCAACCACCATTTTATCGTCAAGGCTTAGCATGGTGCCCTGTGCGTTGTGAATATTTCACTTACTCTTTTTGTAAACTAAGAAAGCCCCCAAAGTCTTAGAAAACAGAGAAAACCAGATATATCACTTTCCAGGAAGTAAAATGTACTTCTTTTTCTATTTATTTATCTGCTTAAAAGGTAAGGTAAAAAACAAAAACAAGCAAACAAAGAAAACCCCAAAACCAACATTCCTTCTCCTGTCACTACAGGGTTAAGTCATTCACTTCTTGTATTTTCTTCCCTTCGTGTTGGGTCAGCTTTCCTTGAGCCCCATGGATGTGCCATGCATGTTTTACAAGTTAACATTTATTTTAGACACTTTGGCCTGCTGGACCTGAGCTTGTAAGCCACGCCCCTCAGCTGACACCCTGTTGGACACAATGGGGGGACTTTACAGCTTTCCCAGAGTGGTTCGGTGGACTGTAGAGTGCCTGGGGTGAGACTGAGAGGGAGAGGCCACTGCAGAGTCACCCTCTCTCACAGGCAAGCAGGGCCTGTCTGTAGGAAGTATACGCATAGCTCTGCCCTGGGAAGCCAGGTGTGGGCGGTACAGCGGCCCCGTGGCTAGCCTTACTCCCTCCCTGACTCCCCATCCTCTTAGGTATTGAACAGGACATTTCCTGACCAGAGCAGGGACCCTAGTGGTGACAGCAGGGGTCCCTCTGAGTTGCTAGGTGCTATCCCAGATAAGAGCTGTTAGCTTTGGTGTTTTCAAACCCCTCTCCTTCTCAGACAGAACCTTCCGTGAATTACAGAAAGTCAACTGTTGCCAGGAATAAATCAGACATTGAAAATCTGCCATGCATCAATCCACAGTGGAATCCCCGCGGGGCGGGGGATGTTGCAGGTTTCTGGAAGTCATAAAACCTCCATTTAGATGGAAAGCTTTACAGTTTTCAATTTAGTTACTGACTTGGACGTTGTGGGTGAGGTTCTCAGTTCCACAGAACAAAGACTTCTGCAGCTGCTCGCTCAAGGACCAGGGAGAGTTCCACCCGAGGCTGACGCCCCTCGGTCCACTCCCACACCCACCGAGGCCTACTCTTTCCCTTAAGTTTACTGTCTGTGTGTTTGCGTGTGTCGGGTGTACGAGTAGGGTGTGCATGTGGACACGCTCATGGAAGCCGGAGGTCAGCTTCAGGTGTTGTTTCTCAGATCTGTCTCGCATTTCGAGACAGTCTCTCATTGGCCTGCCTCTGCCTCGCCAACTCTGGGATTGCTAAGTGCTAGACTCCTTAAGTGGGCGCCGGGGACCATGCCAGGGTCCTTATGCTTGTGAGGCAAGTGCCGTATTCACTGATCCCTCTCAACAGAAAGCCTCCTTTATAAAAGTGTCTTGTCGTGTGTCAGTTCTTTGCTATCCCTTCAGGAAACAGACACTCACAGGCCCCTTCTTGGGCCCTAACTTTATCCTTCAGAGCTCTCTAGAAAACAGGTCTCTGCCACTTCCTGCTGTGGCAACTTCTCTAGTGACAACCTTACTGGGTAGCCTGCAGCTCCTCAGGTGCAAACGTGGATGTGTTCTGTTTGTGGCTAACTTCCTAGAGTCTGGTCCAGTTCCTGGCACAGAGAAAGTTCCCAACAAAAGCTTGTTCAGAGCCCCAACGTTAGACCTGCTGCTTGCTCTCTGGGAGTGCCCGCTAAGGTAGGAAAGACAGAGGTCCTGCCATGGCTGCGAACAGACTTCAGTTGATGATGCAGGGTCTTGGGATGCTTCCAAAGAGGCTGAAGTTGGATGGAGTCTTAAGGATGGAGAGAGGAGGTTGGGGAAAGGCCTAAAAGGGAAATAATATTTTATCCTGTTTTCTGGAGTACCGGTCAAAAGCCACCAAAATGTCCTGCCAGCAGAACAACAGGTTTATGCCACCAAGTGCCCCTGTCTTCAGATTCTATCCAGCCAGAAAAGACAAGGGTATAATGCCAGCCTGCTAGCTTCATTCTTTAAGTCCTGTCAGTCCCTGAACCAATAGATATACTGCCTTTCTCTAAGTTGTTGGAAGAAGCCATCCAAACACACATAAAACACAGAAGGTGAGGTCTCTAAGTTCTTTGCCAGTCCCCACCCTGTTCTTCAAGAGACGCAGATGGAGGCCAGAAACCCTGTTCAGGAGGCCATGGACACAGCTGCTGCTCTGCTTTGATCTGAACTCTTTCACAAGTGGGTCTGTCTGTAGCTGAGGATGGAGGCTCTTGCGCCAAGAGGTCTGTGTTCTGGTGACAATGTGGATCAGAACAAAGGCATCAGTGTCAGAGACTGAGATCCAAGACAGAAATTTCGTACAGGACTGCGCAGACAGGAGCGACTGACTGTGTGCCCTGGTGACTACACACCAAGATCTATGTGGGAAACTGCAGGAATGAGAACACATCAGGTCTGTCTGGGGCTTGGAGGGTCTCCTTGGAACATCCCTTAACATGGCTGCTTGCTGCTTGGAAAAGCACGACATCCTGGGCAAAAACATTTTCCTTCTACAACTGACCCCTAGTCTACCCATTCACGCCAGTCTGTTTTCCAGCCGGGGGTATGAGGTCCAGCTCTGAGAAGGTAATCGTCAAGACTTCCTCCAGCATGGCCTGCTTCATCATAGATCTATTTCCCAGTGGGACCCTCCCCATCATTTCTCTTTTTGTCTAACCTTGAAGCCCCGCCCTCACCCCACTCTTCCTCTACCACCTTGCTCTACCTCTGCTTCCTTGTTTCCATGGTCACAGCTTCTCTATAGGTTTTTTTACACTTTTCTCTGTTCTTCTGGCTGGCAGATCCTGGCTAGGGATGTTTACTTGCTTGTTTGGCTTATTTCGAGATCTCAAGGACTGGAAGGAGGTCAGATGAGGTGCTAACTTGTGGGATCAAAGCAGATATAAACGTTTGGACATTTCTAGTTAACTCTACATTGTGAGAGTGGGTACTGAATAAACGCCACTGCTTAGATACAAGAACAGTTCTATTCCTGCAGGCAGGCCCGATTGCCAGGAAGAGGTCATTATTTACCACAAAACATGTCATTCTTGCCTGTACAATCCCTCCGACAAGCGCTCCTAACTGGCCGGTGTGCTTGAGAGAAGGAAGGTCTGTAGGGCAGTGCTGACACTGTGGAGGCGGGGTCCCTGCCGCCCTGGATCTTCCCTCATTGACGTCCTCTATGGCTTGCTGCTCTCTGCATCCCTGCTAGTCACCCAGTCACTTCCTTTATAGAGCTCTGTACTTCCTTCCAACCCGCACAGACTTACTCCAGTCCTGAAGGGGACGGTCAGCCTGGCCTCCCACACATAGACACTGAGAGAGTAGAACGTGTCCTTACAGGGCGTTGAAGCCTGGCTGAGTCAGATCTTCAAGTCTCAGAGAACATGCCACACATGTGGAGGTCAGAGGACAACTTTCCTTTGGGACCGGTCTCGGTCTCTCTTTCCACCTTTCTGGAGTTTCTAGGGATTGAGCTCAGGTCACCAGGCTTGGCCACAAGTTTCTTTACCCACTGAGCCACCACACCAGCCCTGAAGATGCGCCTTAATATAGTATAACTTTTAACACAAAAATATTTCCAAGCCTTGCTTGCGATCCATCACAGGGCAATTGAACCAATTTATAAACAACGGCTTGTGATCCCGGAGCCTAAAATTACCAAGAACAAATGAAATGAAAACTTCCAGTAATTACTGTACGTTTGCTTTGCTTTCTCTGGGCTCTAGGTCTCTGTAGCTAGGGAGGCAAGGGGATTACTCACAGTAAATTTGATTAATGTTTATTCTGTGGCAAGCTTTATGAACAATACCTTGGCAATATTATCTTATTTAATTTTTAATAATATTTTAGAGGATTTTTCTTTTGAAATCAGAGAATTCTAAAGAACAAAGTGACAATAAAGAGGGCTTCTGATTTCACCCAAGATAAATTAAATGACATTAAAGGAAGACAGAAAAGTTGGGTTGGGCTTTTGCTTGATTTTCTGTTTTAGAAAAGGCTATAAATTCCTGAAGTTGGAAATTTCAGATGAGGAGGAAAGCTGTAAAAACTGACCCCGAAGGTTAACCCCTTCTCTCTCTTCTTCAGGGCATCTATGCCATCTGCGGGGCTCACTAGATTGCCTTCCTATAAAATGGGTGTAATGTCTCACGTTTGCAATCCCAGAACTCTGGAGGTTAGGACCGGAGGGTTGCCAAATGTTCAAGACTAGCCTGTGCTACCGTGCAAAACCCTGTCTTAGTTCCCCACCCCCAAAATTTGTGTAGCTTTGACATTCATTTCTTCCTTTTCCTACTTCTGCTTTTTAAACCAGGTAGCCGTAGAAAGGAGGTGGGCGTGGTGATGAGAGATGCCCAGCCTGCACCTGATGGGCCGGTCAATATGGATGCTTCCAAAATGCTTTTCTGCTGATTTAGGATTATGGAAACGATTTGCAAGCCTAAATAAGAACACTAAACTAAACTTGCAAAGAACCTCTTCCTCCCTCCCTGCGGAATGTCACCTTTGGGGGCTTCTCATGCAAAATCCCCTTTAAGGGAAAGCAGGCAAGCACACGGGAGAAGTCCTTTAGATACATCTTTGCTGGAACCTCCTTTTCAATGCAAATGTGTAAGAATTCCTCTAAAGTAATTGCAGATAGCTTCCTGGTTAGGAACAGGACTCGGTGCCCATCCCCTCTCCAGTGCTGGGACCCTGTTTGGTTTGCCATGAATGAGCAGCCCTGAGCCTCAGCTCTGTGATCACGAGTGCCCTGTTTCTCATATTCCTATCAGAGAAGAATTTCAAGTTTAGTGAAACTATGTGATATTGCATCTAACGAGATTTGGCACAGACAATTTCTTGGGAATTACTGCTTTAAGTACCCAGCCAGTCTCACCTAATGGACTTAGTGATTTCAGAGATGAAAGCACAGGTTTCCACCCACGTCTAATCAACTCTCACCAAATAGATTCTTCAACGTTTAGAGTACTTATCACCCCCAAAGTGCACAGTGTCCTTCGTGGCTCTGGGTTGAAGAGAGGCCTCTTGCAAGTGGGTGACCAGGGCCCAGGACACTTTTTTAAGAGATTTAAGAGACTAGTTCACTCAGTTAACACCATGTTTTTCCCAAATAATGCATCTTCACTTAAAACGTGAAATTGATACCACATGAGGATCCCTTAAGATGCCGTGAAACAGGGTCGGCTCCCTCAGTAGCGTGTAGAGGGTACTTGATGCAATCAGCGTGTTCTACACAGGTAATTACTTTTACTACTAATGGCGCCTCCCATTCAGCAAGGGTGATAAGAGCCTGGAAAGTCTACTTAATCAGAAGGCTTCTTCATTACAGCCCCACCACCCGCCGAGTAAAACCGTTCACGGGCTCTCTCCAGCCGCCCACACAAATGAGAAAAATTTATTAGCGTGTGAGTAGGCTGGGACTTTGTTAGTATGTACAAAGGGAATCACCTCCGTGGCTTAAAGAACGCAGAGGGCATTCACGTGCGTGGTTGCGCCATTGTGAGCAGGGCTTTTCTGGAAACCTCACACGTTTGTACTGTGGAACTGGCTGGTGATGACTGCCTAAAATTCAGTATTCTGAAGCCATTTAGGGGCAGGTGGAGGAAGAAGAGTGGGGGTGACATTGGTAATGTGAGTGACCATTGGTAATGTGCTCATCTCTGAGCCTGCTTCCTGTTTGCGGAACAATGGGTAGGAATTATATTTGCTTTATATTTATTTACAATCAGTTGCACTATTAGGCATATGGGTGTTCAGAAGTGGACCATGCTTTTCTAGTATGAACAAGAAAACCACAGAAGCTTGTGAGGAAAGTGTATTAGGGGCACAATGTTCATGTCAGTACCGCCTAGTGTAAAAGATAGAACCCCAGGGCTGAGGAGATGGCTCAGCTGGTAAAATGCTTAGCGAACAAGCATGAAGACACAAGTTCAATTCCCCAGTGCCCGTGTAAAAAGTCAAGCATGGCGGTGTGTGTTTGTAATCCCAGCTGAGGAGGCAGGGTCGAGCAGACCCCTGTGGCTCGCTAGTCAGTCACTCGCACTTAGCAGGTGGATTCCATGTCAGGAGCGGAGCTGTGTCTCATAAAACAAGGTTAGATAATGCCTGAGGAAGACACCCAAGGCTGGTCTCTGGTCTACACACATAAGCATAGTGAATGCAACATGAAGTATGCACGTACATTCATGTACGCACACAGGTGAACTCACAAAGATGGAGTTTGATAGAAGCAGTAGCATCATTTTCTGTAAGGTAGATGTTTAAGAAAAGAGAAATATCATGGCAGAACAGACGCTGAGCATGGAAACGCCCCGTCGAAGTGGAGACGGGAAGGCTACAGGCTGAGTCACTGCGGTCGCGGGCAGAGAGGGCTCTGAAAATGAGACTAGGTTAAAGCATTGGGCGTCGAAGCGCGCGGCTTGCAGACCGCACCCCAGCTAATGCACCTGGTGAGAGGAAGAGGCTGTTGCCTGTTAAGGGCCGACATCTTTGCTTGCCCGCATTCCTGCTTGCTTCGATACAGCTGGGCACAGTTTTCTCGGTCACAGCCACACACACACACGCACGCACGCACACACGCACACGCACATGCAAGCTCCACATTAGACTTCCGTTCTGTCACGTTGGGACAGGCTTGCATTTTCAGGAGCTGGGTGGCACACCAGGCTGTGTTAAAAAGATCCCCCAAGCGAATGCTGGCGAACACACAGATAACCAAAGCATCCGCCCCTCTTGAGTTCCATGACAACTGGGATTAAACTAGGATCATCTTAAATCTCAGACTCAGGGGTCATGGCCTTGGAAGGTTATGCCTTTTTCAGTTGTTCTGGCTTGGAAAAAGAAAAAAAAAACGATAAAAGACTCCAAGGGCTCCCTGTGATGCTAGCAGACAGCTTGGAGCGGAGTTAAATGTCTGTAATTGTATCCTTGTCCTTGCCTACAACGATAGCAGTTCCTACAAACACAGTCAAAGCAAAGACAGGAAATGCTGTTCTTTCCCTTAAGTTGGAGTTGCGAACTCCCCTCTAAGAGGCAGGAATTCAGCTGCCCTTGGGAGGGAAATTGATGCTACTTTTCAGAATGCTGGATTAGCACAGGAGACGGTGGCAGGCCGGCTTCTCTCCAGAGCCTTTTAGTAAGTAATAATAGATAACACGCACGCAAGGCTCTCGGCGTGTCTGGAACTATCAGCACGCAGATGGATTAGCTCATTTATGATTTGAATCATTCTGTGTAATTGCTTTTCAAGTCTCAGTGTTTCTTATCAAATTAGGTAAGCTGAACAAGTTTAGAAAAGGCAGCCTGGTTTCTAGGTAGCCATGCAGCCAGGGTCGCCGGGGCAGCAGCTTTGGGCCTGGTGTCACCTGACTTGGGCTAAGCAGTCACAGTCAGCCAGTAGCTTTCCTCATGAGTCTGACAAAATATCTGACGGAAGCAGCTTCAGGAAGGAAGGATTTATTTGGGCTCACATTTTGAGAGGGCAGAGTCCGTCGGCACGGGGAAGGAAGGCAGAATTGAATTGAAAGAAATAGGGATATGTCCCTGAGATTCCTCCCATCTTGGCAGCCCTGGAAACAGAGAGCTCAGACCCAAACTGCTTCTTTCCAGAAGTGACCTGCTTCTTCCCAGCTAGGGCCCACCTCTTGAAGGGTTCATGATCTTCTCAGAGAGCACTGCCCGCTGGGGACCAAGACTTTAAATTCATGCGTCTGTGAGGACAATTCACCTTCGAACTATAACACAGACCAGTCAGAACCATGGTTTGGTTGACAGACAACTGTGTAATCTAGGATTTGCAGTTCAGCTGTACCTTCCCAATATGTTGGTCATGGTCGGTCATGGTGGCGCACACCTTTAATTTGGGCACCCAGACAGAGACAGGGAGAGCTCTCTGAGTTTGAGGTCAGCCTGGTGAGTTTCAGGTCAACCAGAGCTATATAGTGAGATCCTATCGAAGAAGAGAAAGGAGGAGAAAGAGGAGGAGGAGGAAAGGAAAGGGAAGAGAAGGGAAGGGAAGGGGAAATGGGAGGAGAAAGAAAGGAAGAAAGAAGGGAAGGAAGGAATGAAGAAAGGAAGAAAGAAAGAAAGTTAATAAAAATCTGTAATATTTAATGAGATGGAGAAAAAGGGTTTAGAATGGCACAGAATCAATATCCAATGGTCATTTTTATTTGTCTACTAATTATTACTTTATTGTCTGTCTGGAGTCATTAATATTTTTCAAGACCGACTGACAGGTCACCTGGCTATTTGAAACAGAGCTGGCACAAACTGGGGCCTCTGAAGACTCAGAGACCTAAGATGCCTGGTTTTCTCTTTCTGGATGCCGATGATGACGTTCTGTATGTCACTGAGGACCAGGGTGCCTGAGAAGCAACACAGGACTAGGAAGGTTTCACATGCCATCTGAAGGTTTATCTCTACTGTTAAACCATCACTGTCTACATTAGCTGCTGCCTGCCAACCCAGGAAACACATCAGCACTGTGGTCT
Organism: Myodes glareolus; assembly: GCF_982192425.1. Lineage (NCBI taxonomy): Eukaryota > Metazoa > Chordata > Mammalia > Rodentia > Cricetidae > Myodes > Myodes glareolus. The sequence continues at coordinate 9,267,825 of NC_142035.1, forward strand.
TCCCTTCCCTCCCCTCTCTGTTTAACCCGTCCCACCTGGCCTCCCCTCCCACTATCCTCCTGGGAGACTCTCCCAGTCTACCCAGCAGCTGCACCTTTGGAAGTCCAGTCCGCCTGTCCCCACCTTGTGCCGTGATGGCCTCAGGGCAACTAGTCACTTTAACACATTTGGAACACCTGGTTCTCTCTCCCTGCCCACCTTGAGAACACTCCTATCTTATTTTCTCTCCAGCTCTCCGAACACTCACTCTTCAGTTTTAACACAGACATCTAACTCCTTCACTTTAAACATGGCTGCCCTCGAGGCTTGCTGTGTTTCTAAGAAGCTTCCCAGAGATGCCCCCCCCCGCCCCCGTGTGAGCATTCATTCCCTTCTATTGCTAAGGCTTCTGGCAGAGACATCAAAGTACAACACCGGAATGTACTGGAATCCAGTGGATGGTGTCCTTCCTATGTCTGGGTGAGGTCCTGCATTTTATTCCTAGGAAAAAGTTCACAAAAACCCACCAAACAAACAAAACCAAACTCTTCACAGTGATGTCAAACCCAGCAGTTCCCACATGTAATCCCAGAGCCTCATTCTCCCAAGCTTCCCGCTCACTGCTCAGTCTCTTCCTCTAAGATGGGTACACAGCCAAGTCCCACTGATTTTATCCCCAGGTAGACTCCAAATACCCCCCCCCCCAATGCTTCTTTTCTCTCCTCTTATCACTCTGGCTAAAGCTATTCTCCGTTTCTCACTGTTTGTCCTTCCTAGCTCCTCCTCCTGGCACCTTGGCAACCAGCCTCATCCTATTCTAATATAATCTAATTACAAATAATTTTTATAAAAATATAGTAGCTTCCCGATCCCCAAAGACCAAGCCTAAAATTAATAAAGGCTACAAAATCTTGATCACTTCAAATTCCCTCTAACTCATATTTTCTTTGTATTACAGTGGGTCCCCTACCCCAGGAAATATCCAACAGGCACCCACTAGGTGCCAGGCCTGTTCATTCTGAGACTTAACACCTTTTTTCTTTCTTTCTTTCTTTCTTTCTTTCTTTCTTTCTTTCTTTCTTTCTTCCTTCCTTCCTTCCTTCCTTCCTTCCTTCCTTCCTTCCTTCCTTTCTTTGCATGGAGTGACTATTATTTGAAAAGTTCTTTTTGCAAATGCTTTGGTGTTTATTCAATGGGACAGATGCAGCTGAATTGAAATGCTTCAGATAATATCAAGGTCCCACAGAGGCCAGGAGAGGATTGCAGATTCCTGAAGCTGGAGTTTCAAGCAGTTGTGAGCCCCCTGATGTGGGTGCTGGGAATTGAACTCAAGGCCTGTGCAAGAGCAGCAGGTTCTCTTAATCTTGGGAACATCTCTCTAGCCCGAGGGTTCTTATTTTGAGTTGTCTCTCCAGTAGTGAGATCTTACTCAGAGGTTTGTAAGTATACAGCTTTTACTTTTGGCTTATAGATGTCTCTCTAAACATGAACACACAAGTTTTGAGGTATAATCAGATTAGAAATTGATATACTATATGTGTGTGTATATGTGTATATATGTGTGTATGTATATGTACGTGTGTATATGTGTGTATGTGTGTATGTGCATGTATGTGTGTGCATGTATGTGTATATGTGTATGTGTGCGTGTGTATATGAGAGAAGCCCTGCTGTATTAATTACTGCTCTCATTTATTTTTCATAAACAGCAACTAAAGGAAGGATGGGTTTGATGGGTTTGTTTTATTTGGCTTCCTGGTTTTCAGGGATACAGTCTATCAGAGTGGGGAGGGCACGACAGGGGGGACATAAGGCGACTGCTCACACCAAGTCCACGGTCAAGAAGTACAAGATGAAGACGAATGCTGGCACCCATAATTTCTCTTTTTTACTCATTCCATAATCTGAGTCCATAGGATGATGTCACTCATATTTAAGGTGGGGGTCTTCTCACCTCAGTTAAACCTCTGTGGAAATATGCTTATACATAAACACACGCACACACACACACACACACACACACATAGAGACAGAGACAGAGAAACAGAGACAGAGACAGAGAAACAGAGACAGAGAGAGACAGAGAGACAGAGACACACACAGAGACAGAGAAACAGAGACAGAGAAAGACAGAGAGACAGAGACACACACAAAGAGAGACAGAAAGAGAGAGAATGAGAGAAAGAGAGAGTATTTTATCCATCCCCAAGTTGATTCTAAATGTTGTCAAATTGCAAGACTAGCTCTCACACCTTGTCTGTGCGTAGTGTTGATGAGAGCAGCTGGTTTTCTGACTGTCACAAAGGTAAGGGCTCGGGAAACAGAAACACATCTGCCCTGCGAATGGGACACCTTCCAGTTTTCTGCTACGGTACTGTTGCTTTAACTTTGGCACAGTGGCTAAGCCTTGATGTATTGCTATTTCAGCCAGCAATGGGACTATGCAGTTACCAGCCTGCTCCTCTGGCAGAGGCCTGGCCACTCAGGCTGCAGCCTGGTGGGAATTCTGTTCCCGCAGGCATTGGCTATGCTGCTGTCACTAAAGGTAGCTTTAACTAAATCTCTATTGTTCTATTTGTAAGTAAAACTCAAGATTTAAAGGCTGGAGTGAAAACCTGCTAGTGCAGAGAGACTGAGAAGCACCTAGCTAACCTCCTCTCCTGGCTGGCATCTTCCAAAGAGAACATCCTTCTGTTCTGCCAAACAAAACACAACAACAAAAAAGCTGAGTCGAGCCATTCCAAATCCCTCCATACTACTTCCAGTGCATTTCCCTGTCTCTCCCAGCTACCCTCTGATGCTCTACGATTACTTCCTGTCAGCTAATTGCTAACTCAGCCTCCTGATCTAAGATTTTATTATTAATTTTATTCAGTCATCGGGACTGCAAAATCGGGGTTCACACAGTGTGATCGAATATCCCCCAACACAGTACTCAAAGGAGATTAGAGATTTCAGAAGAGTTAGGGAGAGTGAACAGCCAATTCTCATTGTATCTTAGCAAGTACTATCAGGAAACTTGGTATTAATTTTATCCAAGCTGATGTAATCCAGCCATGAGTCACTCAACCCTTTGTGGAGATAACAGATGACCTGTTCATTGCTACATTCACTGGCCCTTTGTCAGGCTTTGCTTGGCTTTGACCTCCGCAGCCTCTGATGCCTGCCCTGCCCCTCTCCATTGATTCATCCTTGGCTTCCATGCACCTAACCCTCCTAATGAGAGGGAGTTTCCCCTCTCTTGTTGGCCTTCCTAGCCCCGGACCATCTCAAATTGGTCCTAATATGTGGATCAGCGCTGGGGCTCTGCCCCCGTCAGTCTTTCTGCCTCTCTCTAGCCACCCCTTCTCCCAGGCTGATTCATCCTTTCAACTCCAGCTGCACAGCTCCATCCCCGGAGGATTCTCTTGTGTGCTGATCTTGCCGAGCTTGCTCACGGTCCTCCATCTTCATTACCCTGGAGAATTCTCCCACGCGGACTCAGTATTCTCCCCCCCTCCCTTTCCTCTGCCTTTCCATCAAAACTCGCCTTCCCGTTGCCTCTTACCCTCGGTTCTTTTTCCCCATGCAAAGACTCACAACTCCAAAACTGCATGCCAACACCCATCATTCTTTCTTCAGTAACTTCCTGTGTGAAACGGTACTATGTTGGCAAGTCCCCATTGTACTTTAACCCTTTGTAACACAACATAACCCTTGAAACCTGTATGATTGGCCATAAGCCAAGTCATCAAGTCCCCCAGAGTTCCTGGCTACCATCACCTCCCCTTCCTGTTCCCCCCATCTCCTCCTTCCTCCCTTTTTAAATCACCGCCAGATGAATCTTCCTGAAACAGCGTGTTGTGTGACTTCTCAGGCCTCCCCAACCACACTTTCTGAGTCAAGAACAGCCTTAGAACCCCATCTGGCGTAACCACCTCTTGCTACCAATGAGAAAGTGAGGATTCAGGCATTTGGTCTGAAGATATGATGGGGGGAGTTTTGCCTGCTTGAGACACACGGCTATTGTCTGCTTCTTTATGGGGTGCAGCACTAACTCTTTCCCAGGCTTGGTCTGTCCCTGAAGAGCCTCCTACCTCGCTGAACCAATTTGCCTTTGTCCTAAATTCTCCCAAGTTGAAAACTGAATCTCTTGCATCCCACATGCTCCATGAGTCTCCTGGCTGGCAAGGATGGTGGCTTACCGCTACCCACATCTTCACTCTCCTCTCTTCTTGGATTAGTCCTTGTCAGCCATGGTGGCCTGCTTCCTGTGTCTATATCGTGCCGTCCAAACCCTTTGAATGTCTACATCACTCCACCAAGCCCTTCCCATCTATTTCCTTCCATCCAAACCATCTCTGTATCTGTTTCTCCTCCAAAGCTGTACAGTTTCTACATCCAGTTCCATGACTCCTCTCAGCAGTCCTTTGCCCTTCCTTCCCTGCCAGCCTAGATTTGCTCATATCAATAATCAGCACCAATGAGCCAGCTCTTTCTGGTCACTGACACACAATGCTTTTGGAATCCGACTTCAGGTCTAATTGCGTCTCCGTTTTCAGTCTGTCCTCTAACCAACCAATGATCAAAAATAGCAATGACCACACTCATGAGGACATTGAATTAAGAACTCTCTCCTCTTCCCATTGCACAGACTGTTACCACGGTAGAAAAGAAAACACTTAGTTGAGGAAGTCCATGAACCTGACAGTCAAGAAGGCGATCGTATCAAGGTCTGAGACTCCCTGTCTCTTTTTATTTATTTGCATAGCCCAGTAGATTCTGTTCTCAATCGTTTGAACAGTCCAGGACCCGTCAAGCCCAGCACATCACCGTGATCTATCGTCAGGGTAAAAATCTCTGGGTGATGACAGCCTAGATTGACAGCGATGTTTAAATCCTAAACTATTCTCTGGATGGCATTCAAGTTTTTGTCATGAAGTTTCAAAATGTGACTGGAGCCTTTTCAAAGCTTCCCACATGGTGGAAACAGCAGCGACAAAGGCAGACACAAACCAGCTGTGGTCGGATGGGAAAAACACTGACCTTCGAGGCCAAATACCTAGGGAGGGGCTGGGGCTCTGATTTGCGAGTTCTGCAGCTTCAAACAAGTCTTCCCTCCCGGAGTGGCCCCTCTAAGTGGAACCCAGCTCTGAGAACACACGAACCATGCACACTTCAGTGTCCCCTGCGTCTGCCCCGCTGGGGTAGAGGTGTTTCAAGATCTTGTTTCAAAGAAATGACTTACATTTGTTTTCTCTGAGGTGCTGCTTCCCAATCTGAATCTGCCTTGATTCAGAGTCCCTGAAACTTAGACATAGCAATCACAAGTTTTCTTTCATGGGTTCATTGTCATGGGGGTTTTATCACCCTCGCTAGTCAGTACCTAGTCCAATAACAGAAGTGTTGAAAATTCCAGTCCTGTTTTATCGTTGCATTCTTCACAGATTTCCATATTTACACAAAACCCACTTTATTCAGCTTAAATTCTGAACGGCTCTCTCAACTCCCACAGGTTGCCTCTGACCTCCACATGCACACAGGCTCTGGCATTCAGCCCACCCACCACAGATAAACGTGATTAAAATAGTTTTAAAAGAAGGAGAGAATATTTTGATCAAAGGAACACAGACTTAACTTCAAAAGTCATCAAGGAGGGCTCCACAGGGGAGGTGACATTGAGCCAGAGGGTTTAGCAATACATAAGAGGCCGTGTATAACATGTGTCATTTACAGACCTGGAACTAGGAAGTCACGCCTGTCAGTTATTGTCCCTTCAATTAGACTTCCTGAAATTCGGAATTAAGAAATACAGAAATATCCACTCTTTAGATATTCTAAAGTAAATAACAAAAGCCCAGGCCCGGGAAAGCCCACACCATACCCTTTTGATTAATAGTCTGTGCTTTCAGCTGATGTATATTCTGAGGAACAAACACTGAGGTCAGTGGAAAATGATAATTAAACATGCACATTTCACAATGCAGAAGCTCCATCCATCAAGCTGGACCCCAAACTGAAAATAGAGGGATGCACTCCACTTGGCAGATGGAGTTAAAGTGTGCAAGTAGCCCTCGGTTCAGCTATCAGAACCATTTCCCAGGCTGGACTGTTGAAAAGCATCCATTAGTTCATCCCGTATCAGCCTCTCCCTTTTAAGAGATAATAATTTCATTGTTAAAAGTGACTCACATTTACTGTATTTAAGTAACAGGGAAAAACATTAAGGGAAAAAAATGAAAGCCATCCAATATCCCAGCATTGAAAGAGAATTCTAACCATTAGTGAATTATATTTCAGATGTGTTCCTACCCATATGTGGTGGATGAATAGATCGCTGGATGAATGGATCAGTAGGTATAGAAACCTGATGAGTGGATGGGTGGATGGGTGGGTGGGTGGATGGATAGTTGGATGGGTGGATGTGTGGGTGAGTGGATGGGTGGGTGAGTGGATGGGTGGGTGAGTAGATGGGTCAGTGAGTGGGTGGGTGGATGGATGCATGGATGGGTGGATGGGTGGTTGGGTGGATGGGTGGGTGGATGGATGGTTGGATGGATGGGTGGATGGATGGTTGGATGGATGTGTAGATGGATGGATGGGTTAGTCAGTGGATGAATGGATAGATGAGTAGATGGGTAGATGGGTTGGTGAGTGAATGGGTTGGTGGGTGGGTGGGTGGATAGATGCATGGGTGAGTGGATGGATGCATGGGTGGGTGGATGGGTGAATGTATGAATGCATGGATGAGTAGATGGAAGAATGGATCAGTGGGTAAATGGATAAATGACGAGTCAATGACTGGGTGGGTGGACATGTGCATACATACATGAATGAGTAGATGGGTAGATGGATCAGTGAACGGAAGATGGGGAGCTAGGTAGGGAGAGTATGTATGGCTATATGGCTGCAGACAGATGGGTGGGTAGTGGGTGAGTGGCTGTGTAGATGAACGGACAGACAGAGCTGCACTCTTTCATGTCCCCCAAGGTTTGATTTTCCCAAGCTCATTCCTTCCTGGTGGCTCAATCTGCCCAAACCCTCAGTAGACAAGAAGAGAGCATCCCTGTCTCAGATATTCAATTATTACATTTTCAGATTTATAATGGCATTTTGAAAAACCATCCAAGCTAATACGGCTACCTTTCATCATGTCAGTGAAAGTCTGTAAGAAATTTATGAATTCCCTAAGTTCTTACGGGAGGACAGAAGTCAGACATCATTTACAGTTACCTGCTAAGTTATAACAAGGACTAAGTGGACAAGGGAAGACAACGGCAGTCCTGAGCTTACCAGCTGAGGAGTGGAGGGGAGCGGCACCCTTGCCACTGATAAGAGCTTATTGGCAAGACAGGAGCACAGTGGGACCCCCTCCTCACCAGGTCGCTCGCACTCACAGTCAGTGGTTCTCAATCTTTCTAATGCTGTGAATCTTTAACGCAGTTCCTCATGCTGTGGTGATCCCCAACCATACAATTCTATCACTGCTACTTCGTAACTGCTATTTTGCTACAGGGAGGAAGTGCAACATAAATATCTGATATGCAGGATATCTGAAACGTGACCCCGGGGAAAGGGCCATTTGACCCACAAAGGGGTCATGACCCACAGGTTGAGAACCCCGACTTGTGTATCCTTTGAATGAAACCGGGAAGAGGTGGGAGTACTGGGCTTGTCTTCAGAGACACGGTCCTCGGTCACCTAGAGCCGAGATGACTTCATCCACTGTTCTCCAACAGTATTTTCCGGTCAGGGCACAACTGACATTCGTGGTCAGAGATTTCTTTCTTATGCGGCCCATGCTGTGAGATAGGACATTCGGCAACAATCGTGGCCTCTAGCTGTTAGCTGTCAGTCAGAACACCTGCCTCCCCCTCCACTCTACTGTGTGTGTGTGTGTGTGTGTGTGTGTGTGCGTGTGCGTGTGCGTGTGTGTGTGTGTGTGTGTGTGTATGCTTGCATGCACGTGAGTGGAATCCAGGTGCTATTCATTTCGTTTTGGAGACAGGGTCTCTCACTGGCCTGGAACTTGCCAAGTAGGCTATGCTAGCTGAAAGGAGAGCCCTAGGGATCCGTATCCACCAGTCTCCACCTCCCCAGCTCTGGGATTCTAAGTGCGTGCTGCCACGTCTGGCTCATCAAATGTGGGTTCTGGTGACCAAGCTCAGGTTCTTATGTCTGCATGACAAGCACTTTGCAGACTGAGCTGCCTTCCCAGCATCTTCCCCATCCTTTTGTTTTGCTAACTGATGACGTGTCTGGGTGATCTGGGAGCAAAGTCACCCTCGATTAAGGAAGAGGGCTAAAGACTCACAATCCAAAGTGCCGCACATTTTCTAGACAGCAGGGTGAGGGCTTCTTTTAGAAATACAGATGGTACCACTCTCGAGGGTTCCTCATGTGTGTCTCTGGACCAGGCTGAGAGGTGACAATCACAAGATGGGCAATGAATCCCGTATCACCAGTGATGTATAAAAGACATTCGGTCTGGGTTGCCTTGACCTGTGTGCCTGAGAATAAGAACAGAAATGTCCGCCATATAGACAGATCCCTTCCCAGAGATGGCCTCGCTTCTGCAGCCACAGGACTCAGGACAGAAGGTAGAAAGTCAGCCGTCCTTCATGTCCATCAGACGGCTGGGCAGCAAGGAAGGAAAGCGTTGACTTAGATAGCGCAAGACATCCGGGCCTCGCCAATTATGGCAGCTGTGGCGGCTTTATCTTCGGGGGCTGGGGGAGGAGTGGCTGGCAAATTGTGAATTTAAATCTTGCAGTTGGAGGTCAGATCGCTAGCGAAACAATGTTTAGAAGCGCTTGAAGGATAGCCACTAATTAATGAACGGTCAGGCCTGGTCCCTAAGACGTGTGAAAGAAAGCAGGACAGAGCTCTCTGCTCTGCGGACTTCAGACGCTGACTAAGAGCCAAACCGGAACTTGACAGCGAGCAGAGAAGCCCATTCCTCCCTCGAGTTCCCATGAGCCAGCCACCCATTCTTAAAGTGAAGGGCTCTGTTTTTAAAGTGTGGCTTCTGTGTTGAGAAAGAGGGATATCATTTGGGGGGGAGCGAAGCATGTATGTGCAGGCTGCCTGAGGAACACATGTAGCACACACGTCTTGCTAATCACATGGAGAACTGTGCCGTGCTAACGGTTTCAAAACTTCCCCTCCCTCAGACAAACAGTACCTATTACTTTAAACACCCGGGTGTCTAGTAATTGTTCAAAAATGTGTCAGACTACCAGCAATTCAAGTCCTGTCAAAAATAAATCTCCGAGACTCACTTCTTCCAGTCGGTGCCTTGGAAAAAAACACGCCCACATGTCAATTACCGGAAGCCTCTGCAATGTTTCTTTGTTCTGAATTTGTGTAAACAGAAGGCGGCTCCTTTTCCTTAACAACTGTTTTCTAAAACCTATATAAATGTTTATGTGAGCCTCCGTGCAACAACACCTATCCGAAGCAATAAAAGCCACTGTGTAGGTAAATACACGGGCACAGAGCTATGTGCCTCTAGGTAATAAATGTTTAAGTGCGAAGGAGCAATGTCTCGACTTGTGAATTATTCTTTCACTTTTTTTTTCTTCAGAGGCCTGACCCAAAACATTTACATTTGAAATTGTAAATCAAAACGATCTCCCATCAGAAAGGGCTTACAGTCTCTGGCTCAGTTTCCCATGTATCCAAAAGAGGTCACATCACAGAAAATACCAAAAGTGCAGATAAATGAACGAATGGGGAACCTGACTATTAAAAAAGAAATCATTTATAAAATTGGCAGCTAATTAAGACAGGTTAGTGGGGCTTTGATGTGCAATTGTTTTTTCCCCTCACTAACCAATGCTGGGAGGCCCCAAGAACAGATCCCATTCTTTGGGGAGCGTATGTGGGGCTGTGAGCCACAACTGTAAGTCAGCTGTGGAGCCAAGCATGGGGCTCCCTCAGGTCTTGCACTTTAGATCTAACAGTCTATTTGCTATAGGACCCTGCAGCCATCTGATCATAAAACAGCTTCCATGAAGCTTTTCTTGCAAAATCAGAATTTCAACAAGGGAAGAAAAACAAACAAACAAACAACAAAAACAGCTAAATGTGGGTGACCCTCTCCTCTCCCCAGTTCTCAGATAGCCATATTTAACTAAAGAAATAAACATAGCTGTGAGCTGTGGCCAGATGGAGGCTGTGAGGATGTAGGACATAAACCCCAAGTCACTGTCTGCTGGGCTAAATTAGAATAAGTTGGTTTGCACCGGGCGAGGACTGGTCGATATTTCACGATTAACACAGCGACAATTGCATATTAATAAGAGGTCATTTTTTTTCCCCCAAGCGTCTAGCTGCCAAACCCTCTGGATGAATGGCTTCCTTCCTCCCCTGGAATCTCTTTCTGTTTCTTTTCTGCTAATATGGAAACTTGAGCCCTAAGCCAGTGCGCACCAAGTGTGTGTGTCAGTGTGTGTGAGCCACACACATGCTCATCAAAGCATCAGCCCCTTGCTAGGCAGGATTAGGAAACACCTACTAAAGTTTCCTACAGGAAATGAGAGATTTTGTTAACCTGTTCCCCTTAGGCTTCCTCCCCCACCAAACGTCCTCATCAACTTCTTTGTCACTGGGATTTAAATGCTCATCCTGTTTGGTGGATGGCAATTTTATCTAGAGAGGTAAAGCACACATTTTCTTTGACTCTCAGGAGAGATGTTATAAGATAAGCCATTAATCGAAGGGGGCAACGTACGGGACAGATGGAATTCGAACCGTGTGGCTACCTTCTCCAATGGCAGAATGGTAGGAAGTGCTATAAATCAGGCATGGTCCAACAGTCAGTGAGAGGCTCATCCTGTCCACACGCACAATGACAAACAGTGTATGCTCCCTGGGTAGTGCATTAGGTATCTTAGAGTGTGTGAACTTTGAGACATCACACTTATTCCTCCTGGGGAAGTACCTCTTTATATCCCACGTGGTACAAGGAAAGCATGCCCAGTTGAAGGACAGCTAATGAGGATTAATATGGCATTTCGCAGAGGATCCTGAGCTTCTTTTTTGTGAGATAGGTCATGTCCAAAAGAAATAAAGATGTTTCCTGTGTTTCTTTGAAACTATCTGCATTTGTTTCTTTGTCCTTTCCTTTGGTTCTGTTTTAACCTTGTAAACATTTTTAAGGTTCTTCAGACGTCCACTTTCTAGATCCAGTTGATGGAGAGGTTGCCCTTTCGCTGCTTAGGGGAGCCAAGCGTCAGGCCATGCTAACACACGCCTCTGAAAAGGCGGAATTAGGTCTCAAGATATGAAAGCCCAAAGAGCTCATGAGAACATAATTTTCTGTAGGGAAAAAGTCAGAGGGTGGGAGAGAGAGCTCTGTGGTTCAAAGCACTGGCTGCTCTTACAGAAGACAAGAATTCAGCTCCTACCACCCACTGATCAAGTGGCTCACAACCACACTTAACTCCAGCACCAGGGGATTGTCTGCCTTTTCTGCCTCTGGCTTCTACGGACACCTTCACTCACACGCATGCACACACACACACACACACACACACACACACACATGCACACACACATGCGCACATACAAACACACACAAATAAAGATGATTAAAGACATTTTAAAATCATACAAGTGACCTCCAGGCGGTATCGGTCATATTCACAAAGTGCACATTTACAGGCTCCTTTGTGAACTCATCTGGTAATTATTAAGTACCTACTCTGACACAGACCAGCCCTCACCCCAGTTGCCAGCTCATGCAAGTGGGACTCAGGTGACTTAAGCAATTACCCTAATAAATGCTTAACTGCCCACAGAGTTAAGTGGCATGGAAGAAAGGGCACAGATGGTAAGATGGGTGTTAGATTAAGTATATCCCTCCAGGTAGATCTGCTTAAAAGAATCATGGTAGCTGAGAATGAAGGAGTTGGCGCAGTTAGGGCTGAGGGATGAGGAGGTGCAGGTAGTTCAGAAGAAAGCACTGCTTGCGGAAGTCGGTCCACAAATAGAAGCATGTTAAAGCAGGAGGCAGGAGTTGAAGATGCCAGAGGACTGTTGTCAGAGCATTGGGAGAGAACTGGGGTGGGGTCGGACAATACTCGGTCTGGAAGACACCGAGAAAGGGCTTGGTGTCTCTGAATCATCTCAGGGTTATGAGCTGAATTGTGTGTCCTTGAGACAGACTGAGGTTTCAACCCCCGGAGCCTGGAGTTGTGGCCTTCTGTAGAGGTAGACCAACTTTGCAGGTGCCATCAAGATGAAATCTTTAGTGTGGGCTTGAATCCAAGGACTGGTGTTTTTCTGCATCAAGGGAAATTTGGACACAGACACGAAAGGGAAATGACCGAGAAGACACAGGGGAGGGTGCCGTGTGACAACAGAGGCAACACCAGAGTCACTAGTCCACAAGGCCACGATACCAGTCACCATTGAAGCTGGGAAAAGAAAAGGACACTCCTAGAACCTCCAAAGAGAGGCTGGGCCTGCCCTCCCTTTTGCCTCCCTCCTCTTTCCTTTCTCCTTTCCCTCCTGTTCCCGGTCCTTCCTCCTCTCTGCCTCTTTTCTCCTCTTCTCTCCACCCATCTCATTATTCTCCTCCTCTTCCTCTGGTGCTTTTAGTTAGGATCTTACTATGTACTTTTATTTTGTCCCAAACTTACAGTCCTCCTGCCTCAGCCTCCCAAGTCCTGGGATCACACAGGTTTGTACCACACGTCCCCTTCCTTGACTTTGTGACCTTAAACATTAATCTCTGTGGTTTTAATTTGCTTACCTTGGGAGACTTTGTTTCAGCTTCTCTGGAAAACAACACATCCATAAACCCACCGAGGAACTAGAAGGAGTTTCAGTAGTGGATCATGACATATTGATACATTGGGTTTTTGAAAGACCCCCCCCCCTCTTAGCTGCAGAACGGGCATCGCTGAATTGGAGAGGTTAGGACAGATAAGGGAAAAGAGGTTGGGGCTCTGGAGGCTGCTGAGAAGAGCTAGGGGTTCTGGGCACTGGAAGTCAGCAGGCACGGAAGATGTCGCTGGCCTGGCCAGGTGGGTTGGCCCTGCAGCTCTGAGCACACGGCTTTCTGTTCTACACCACTATTGACTTGGCAGACCCCAACTGGAGCATTCCGGTGACAATAGAATTATTTTCCCATTTCACACATTGAATTGTTTTTGTCTGAGTTATAATTGCTTTTTACATAATAATAAAAACCCTGCTCAAGAATGACAGAGCATAAAGAACTACTTTTCACCTCTTTTACGGATGTAGCAGAAGAGGCTGTGATGGGGGCAGGGGGAGCCGTTTCAAACTGTGTACCGTTAATGACTTAAGATGTGCTTGGATCTGGGCTTATGGGCTCTAAGAGACAAGCTATTGACATTGTCATTAAAGGATCAACCTGGCATATAGATTATGCAAAGAACTATGACACACGCAGCTCCTTCAGGGCCCTTTGATGCTGGCAGATCGTTGTCGCTGCAGAACGGTTTGAAGAAGAAGTTGTGGGCCTCTGCTTCTTAAGCAAGACCTTCTTGGCTCTGTAGGAGGCTGACTTTGCCTCGGTCATGGATTCAGGTGCCATTGCTAAAATAAAATACTCAAGGCTGTATGCTTTCATATTCCTTACAGTTTTGGAATCTGCAAGTCAAACATCAGGCCAGACACCCCCATTGGTGAGGTCCCTGGTGAAACCTTCAGTAGGAAGATGTCACAGTGGTGAGAGCCTATGCGGGTTGTCTGGAGCCAGAGGTGGGGTGGCACTGGTCTCACTCTCTAGGGACACCTCATCTCTGGAGACCTAACTAACACCTCTCCAGGGCAGTGTCCCCAGTGAGCCAGTCTCTGCTCACTAGACCCCTCCTCTTAAAGGGGCCACCAGCTATACAGGGGACAAGTTTCCCACCTATGGATCTTAGGGATCAAACTGGGTTTAAACCACAGCGGCTCATGGTGGTCGCCACAGAGTGGGAAGCCGAGTCTTAGCTTGAGGAGCTCAAGGTAGACATCCCGACAAAGCAGCTGTGGGGCAGGATGTGGTCAGAGGCTCACTGACCAGCCCAGTGACCTTCCATTCTGGGGATTGGGGCGCAGTGAGGGAGAGCCTGAACTGTGCAGACATGGGTGCTAGAGAAGGGCTGGAGTCTGTCTCCCAATGGCAACTTGCAGAAGTGGGTGCTTGTGGGAGGAGACCTATCAGTGAATGTTCAAGAAGTATTAGGGGCTGCAGGAGCAGAGGGGGCCTCTATTTGGATGCCTGGTGGATCAAGTTCAGTTTCCCCAATGTGCTGTCTTCTATACCATGGTAAGGGAGCTGAGGACCAGCAGAGCTTGCACACTGTGGCTATGAATGAGGACAGAATAGACTCTTGCAGGTCCCTACTAGCTTGCAACCAGTGAGGGGTTGCACAGAGGCCACATAGACACTGCTGGCCATTAAGAACTCCCAAATCTTTGGCTCTCTGGAAGCCTCTGAGATTCAGGAACTGAATCAGTTCAGATGCTCTGACTCAGCTGAGATGAAGTCCCTCTCACCCAGCAGTACAGGCACGTATCATAAGAACTTCATTCCAAATTTGAGTTCAGTCTCTTGCTACTTAGGTACATATACCTTGGAGGCTGACATGCGCTTATTATGAGAGAGCGTCCCACATGACAGACAATGCTAGGAGGGATTTGGCCTTCTCTACATTCATCAGCACGATGCCCACACCAGCATCTGCCTGCTGTGGGTCCCCGAGCAGATGTCCCTGAAGCTCAACCGTCTTCCACCTCCCCGTCACTCTCACAGAAATGCTACTTAGTCTTGCACCGTAACCTTCCGAATGCATTGGACCCAATTCTGGAACTGGAATGCATTGGGATTTGGATACTGTGACCCTGTTATCTGGTTTTGTACTCTACCCATGTGGTCTTTTGCATTTTCCAAAGCCTGTTTTGTCATCTTTGGGGCGGGAGACCAAGACCTCATCTTTCTTTTCCACAAGTGTTCTGCCTTCTATTTCCTCATCATGAAGTACACCATGACCAAGGCAACTTGGGAAGTAGAGGGTTTGTTTCGCCTTCTAAGCTACTGTTCATCACTGAGCAAAGCAGGGTGGGAAGTCAAGCAGGAACTGAAGCAGAATTCACGGAGGAGTCTGCTCACTGGCTCACTGACTTTACGATCAGCTAACTGTCTTACACAGCCTGGAACCTGCTGCCTAAGCACAGTGCCGCCTACAGTGGGTACCCCCACCCCCACATGTAGCCACCAAACAAGGCAATCTCTCACAGACTTGTCCCAGGCCAATCTGACTGATGCAATTCTTCAATTAGGATTCCCTCTTCCCAGGTGACTCTCACTTTTGTCAAGTCGACAATAAAAATACTAGCCGGTAAAACAGGTAAGTGGCAAAGGCACAGAAAGATTAGATACCGAGCCTGGAATCACAGAACATAGAAGAAATTACTATCAACAACAGCAATTAATGGCGATAATGATTGCATTATTATTATTATTATTATTATTATCATCATCATCATCATTTAATTTTGTTTTTTGTGCATTTCTATGTCCATAGCTTCTCAAAGTCAGTATTGTTTTACTATCATGAAGATGAGATGACCCAGATCCTGAATCAACAAGGTTCACATACAGAAAGAGGTGTTAAAAGTACATGTGTACCAATTTTCTAAAATGACCCTGAAGGAAGATGTCATCCACTGTTTATTTTAAGCCTCAAAATCAAAGCCAGGGAGGCTGATGACAAGCGCTGGGCAGTCCGTCCTGCCCAGCCTCTTACCGCCTGTCCTTTGCCCTGGGTATTTGATAGTGTCTCCAAGGGAAGACCACAGAGTGTGGCCCCGATGTGGGCCTTTCTCCCTGGTGCTTTTTAAGCAGAGCAGCTCCCAAACATCTGTGGACATTAAAATGATCAAAGGAGGCCACGTGTCAAGGTGTGTACACGCATGTGTGTGAGGGGCCACTGATATTAAATTCCTGTCTTTCGTGGGCACAGGAGCAAAAAGAAAAAATTTTAAAATGTTGAAGGTGTGTGCATGTTTCTGTTTGAATGTGTGTGGCACATGTGTACACATGTATGTGCGCAAGTGTGTGTGTGTGTGTGTGTCTAAGCCAGAAGCTGATGTCCAATGTCTTCCTTATTTCCTTATGCTGTATATTAAATCGAAGTTTCTCATTTGAAACCAGAGCTTGCCCTTTGGTTTGGTCATACTTGTTGGTTTGCTCTAGGGATAGCCTTGTCTCACCTCCTGAATTCTGGGATTGGAGGCAGACCGCCATGCCTACATGACTATTATGGGATTCTGGAGACTCAACTTAAAGCATGGCAAGTGCTTTATCTACTGGGCTATCTTCTCTTAACCTAAGAAATTATAACACAGTTATAAAACCACAGGAGTAGCAGAGAAGGTTCAAAGAGAGAGGGGCTCAGAAACTTTCTAAGTAAATTCTGATGGAGCACAGCATTTTCTCCAGGGTCTGGCTTCAGAGCCTGACGCAGCTGTGTAACTCTGAAGCCCTGCTCTGCGGAATTGGGTCTCTCAAGTCAGCACCCAAGATCTGCTCTCTCCTCTGATGTTTTTGGGGCTTCTCCTCATTGCAGTCTAGCGAATCATAATTTAAAAGCATATGAATGACCTCATAAATTCCTATTGACCGCCTCGCTGGCTTGACCACCCTTATCTGACTGAAATTTGTATTTGAAATGTCTCAAACAATCCTTCATGTTACCAGCTCCTAAGGGCCGAGTGCCTGCCGTGTAGATACAGCAATTTGCCATTGAGAAATGTAAGTTGAGGGTTCCACTTCTAACACACAGTAGCACAGGCAGAATACCGGCTTCCTACCGAATTTACATGGGTCTGTTCTAGACGACCACCCACTATATGTGCTGTTTGCTGACACTCACCTGTAAATTTCTGTTTATTCTTCCTCCTCTCAGCTCTGAGTGCAATCTACTTTAATTTCCCCCCTTGCCAAATATTCGGTTGCTGACAAACACACATTCAAATTTCCTTGCATATTCATGCCTATAATTTTTTGTGATCAAATTGAGTGGCAGGTAAATTACTTGTGATTTTTTTCATCTACACACCACACACACACACACACACACACACACACACACACACACTCCACAGGCACATGTGCACATAAATGAAATCTAGAGGATAGCTGATATTTTAAGTAGTTTGCCAAATGTGTACAGTTGTATACATCTAGATTAAACGTGTTGTCTCATTCAACTGGTTCTTCGGTTATTAGGGAAGGTCTTTGTGACCTAGGGTGGGGGTGGGAGAGTGTAAGAACCAGAGGCAGTTGACATCAGCCATCAAACAGTATTTGCTGGAACTGACAGTGCCGTTGCATACACACACGAGCTCACCATATATGGGACTAGATGCTCTAGACCTCTGGAAGATTAAACCAGGCAGCATCCCAGTATGGATGGGAGAGGGGCCTCCTCTCCCCACCCATGTCCGAGGAGCTATTGGCCACTGATGACTGTGGGAGGCAGAGAGAAAGTCTGCTTTCTTCGGGGCTATGGCCCCTAAGAGATGACCTAGGCTGCGGTAGATGAACCGATGCCCATGCACAGACCGCTAGCACTGAGTGGAGCAGGGAGTTAGACAACAGCATCCAAAAACAACACATGGAGTTGGGAGGAGAAAGTGGGGGAGGGGAAAGGAGGAGAAATTGGAGGTGAGGGAACGGGTTTGGCTAAATCACATCATATACATAAATGACAGTCTCAAACAATAAGACGAGTGATCATAAAGAAATAAAAGAACACAAAATATAATGGTCCGGATGGTTATGTCTGCTTCTGCTATTTCCTTTCTGTACTGTGTCTCCCAAAAGATTCTCTCTGGCTCACTATTTTCTGCTCAAGAACCTCACATACTGCCATTTTGGGTGGATTTTTTTCTATGTTTATACAGCACTTCACAGTCTGCTGAGCAGTTTTCCCGCCATTTTTATCTGATCCTCATGATAGCCCTTTGGGGACGGCACCCTTCATTTCCTCTTCGCAGAGGAACTGACAAAGCCAGAGAGGCTAACCGACCATGCGGCTTCCTGGAGAATTAAAACCATCTTTTAGGAGTTCAAGATCCTGCCTGTTTCGTTGTATCACGGATGCTTCCTGGTACGGTTTAAACACACAGCTCACCAGAAAGACTTCCCGGAAGACGCTTTGCTGATCTCCTCTTAGGTTCTGTGATACTGACTTAAAGGGAATAAAAGCAAGTGGAAGCAGCTTCCTGGCAGGAGAGTGGCCTCACAGAAACTTGAAGATGCCTCAGTGGGCCGCGTCTCCAAGGTTTAGGGTGAGTGGGCAAAGCACATGTGTTAATTTCAAAATGGAATTTGAACTAGAATTCATGCAAAAGAGAGAAAAAAAATATGTCTCCTTCTGTTGCCAAAACCAAAGAATTGAGTCATTAGGAGAGCATTACACAAAGGAAGTCTGTATTCTTTCTAGAAACTTAGTGGATGGAGTTCCAGGTCCATCCATAAAGAAACCGATACGGCCTGCAGCAGAAGATCCAAGACTGGTGAGGTATGAACATAGTTCAAGTAGCCGGTCCCTTAACAGGAGACCCCACCTGGTGGATGAGAGGCATCCAGACACAGAGCGTAAGGAATTCCTATCTTTTCCTCCTTTCCGAGGCTCCCCTGCAGGAATAGCCAGCCAGCTGAGGCAGCTCAAGCACTCCTGAGCTCTGTTAGGGTCTCCAGGGTGAACCCCCACCGCGACCCTGTGGTTTTGTTCTGCAGCTGGTGGCCTGCACCCTGCCCACCCCCACTGAGAGGTAAAGAAGACCCTTTCCGTGTGCTGGAAGAAGAGTTCATGTCCACAAAACTAAGGCTGAGGCTGTGGTTCACCCACGCTCGCCTGGCAAGCACGGGGCCCAAAGTTTGATCCCTGGACCTCAAGTTCCATTCCCAGTGCCCACACTGGGTGAGTCACAAATTCCTGGGATGACAGCTCCAAGGGACTGGATACCTCTGGCCTCCTCAGGCATTTGTACTTACATGCGTGCACGTACATGTGTGTGTGTGTGTGTGTGTGTGTGTGTCCACTGATAAAAATTTAAACGTGTGTTACCATGATCAGCTTTTATTTATGTATTTGATTATTTTAATGTGAGTTCTGAGGAAGAAGCGCGGGTCCCTGTATTTGCAAGGCAAGTACTATACCAACTGAGCCATCTTCCCAGCCCCTGTTGGGCTTTAATGGCTTTTATAGGACACTTTTGGGTACATGGAGAATATGCTAAGATTCTTCGCTCTCTTTTATGAAACAAGATCTTTCCGCACTTCTTCCTTCTGTTCAGGGTATTATTTAGTCAGGCTGTTTTTGCAGTGCACAGAAGGACGCCGAGCTTCCCAAAGGAGAACAAACTTTTTTTTTTTTTTTAAATGAAAGCAATTGAGTCCAGTTTCAGCTATTTCGATTAGCAAAACTCTTATGGTGAATACCCACATCCTGCCAAAAAATGTACCAAATACCATCTTTAGGAGGAATCAGGGAAGACTCAACATTTTAAAGAAATGACTTTGGACACAAGTTTAGACACAGTGAGCAACCGGGAGGCTGTTTTAGGCATTAGGGACAAAGGGTTTTCAATCTAAGTAGCAGAGGAACATCTCCTGGAAAGAGAATAGTGGGGCTGTGGAGATGGCTCAGCAGGTAAGAGTGCTTGCTGCAGAAATATGAGGATCCAAGTTCTAATCTGCAGCTACGTGAAACGGGCATGGTTGTGCATACCCGTAACCCTAGGACTGTAGGAATTAGGAACAGTAGGATTGTTGAAGCTTCCTGGTTGAAAGCCTAGCTCCAAGTCCAGAGAGAGACCCTGTCTCAAAGTAATAAAGTGAAGAATGACAGGCAGGACTCCCAATATCCTCCTCTGGCTGCTGGATGTGAACATATAGGTGTACACATATGCTACATACATACCCATTCAACATACACACAAACACAAACACACACACACACACACACACACACAAAAACAGGGTCATCAAGGCGGCTCAGCTGGTAGAGGCGCCTAATGGTCAAGGCTGACAACTTGAATTTGATCCACAGTGAAGCATAGAACAGACTCCTGTGAGTTGTCCTTTGACCTTAACACATATGTCATGGCATGTGTATAGCCCCCCCCCAAAAAATCCCAAATAAATGTAAACAAAAAGAAAGAAAAAAATAAAAGCTACATATTGTAAATGGTTGGCATCTATGAGCGGTCTAGTAAACAGTATTAAATTCCTCCAAACTTTCCAAACTCTATGAAGCATATACATTTTGATATCTATTTTTCTGATATGTATCTCATGCAGAAGGTCCTGGGTTCAGTCCTCAGTTTCCCCCCAAATGGTTGTGCATTGGGTAATTACATCTCATGGCTACACCGTGAGACAGAGACTTTCAGTAAAGAAACCTCTAACCTACGCTGTGCCATCGTTTCAGGTGACTTGCTGATAAAATTACCCTGCCCATAGAAGTGTTGCTTCCACAGCCCCAAACCTTCCCTTAGCACCTAGCTGAATAAATACTTTATTTCACAAGTCTCTGGTGACCTTTCTGATAGGCAAAATCAGAATCATAATATCAGGGTACATTTTTCAGATCACGAATAGAAGAAACCAAACATCTCAAATGAGTGGGTTTCCCAAAGACTAAACTCTAGTGGATCTCTCTGAGTGGGCATGCCTCCTTCAGTGGACACAGACTAAAAGAAAAATAAAAAATATGGAATAGGGAATGAAGACCAGATACAAGGGTTTTCAGACCCTTTAAAGCTCAAAGCAGCAGGAAGACCTTTAACTAAGTAGCCATCTTGAATGACTCCCTGGTAGCAGCCTATTAGCATCATCCGCGATGCTGGGTGTGGATTCAGTGGAAATGAGAGCTCATGTCCCTCATGTCCCCATCACGAGGCGTCAGTGGCACATTGTGTCATCCGTCAGACTCTGTCACCAATAGAGATGCCCATATTTTGGCAAACCATCTTTTATTTGGGGGAAGAGAGGGTATTGACTTTTTTCCCTTTGTCTTTTCTCGGAACGCTAACCTTGTTTAACTTCTTCATTTCCTCCGCAGGCAGTGCTGTGTTGCAATAGAATTAGACGCATAGTAAAATGGCCACGTGAGAAAGGTTTATGCGTTCTGTTAAAGGCTTCTCCCTTGATAAATGGAGCCATTAGGCTCTGGGACCCACTGCATTAGTCCACTGAGCTCCACCCAGCAACTTGCCTTAAAAGTCTCACAGCCTCGTTCGAATGCTAATCAACTGCATATGGAAACCTCCGCGGCTGCAGAAGGATCTAGCATTTCCTGGAGTTTAATGTATTTAAGTTATTTGTAGACATGCTCTACCTGGCTAGGCAGTTCAAGACTGCTCACATTTACAGATGGGGGATCTGTACTATGTTTCCCTGCCTGGCAGCTTCTGCAAACACCCTCCAAGAGCCTTAACACAACTCCCTTTTGTTTAGTGTTTTGTTTATCCCTCCTCCTTTATTGTGAGGAAGGACAGGATGCAGAGAAAGAACTCCACCAAAGCATGTCTATCTTTCTGTCTGTCTGTCTGTCTGTCTGTCTATCTATCTATCTATCTATCTACCTATCTATCTACTAACCTACCTATCTAACATACGTATCCATCATATGTATCATCTATGTATGAATGAATGTATCCATCCATCATCTATCTATCTATCTATCTATCTATCTATCTATCTATCTATCTATCTATCCATCCATGACAGGCAGGCACATTTTTACAGCCTTATCTCTGTAGTGTCTCCCAAAAGACAGTACTAGGGCTCATGAGAAATATCAGTGGTTTGGAAGTGCCTGGCATGCAGCTCAGCACAGAGCCAGGGTCTCTATTCTAGAGACTGAATTCAGGTCAAACACAACCTGGGAGAAAGAGTACAATGAAGACGGATATAAAATGATGCTTGTTCACAGGTCATTAGAAGAGAAGGGAAAGTCCTCATAGGGAAGGAATCAGAAGTTGAATCCCAGGCCTTTAAACTACTGAAGAGTTTGGGTCCATGAGATAGAAGGACTGAGAAACGTATTCCAAGTTTGTCACAGGTAAGAGAGAGATGTGAGCGAGTGATTCGGGGGTTTAACTCTGGGCAGGTGACGTGGCTATACGATGGAGCTGTTCCGGCATTGGTACAGGTGGTGTGGAATTTGGAGGACACAGATTAGGAGAGAAATCAAGAAGTATTTCCTTTAAGAAAACAAAACAAAACAAAACACTCAGGTGGTCAGATTGAGCTATGATGAAAGGTTTGGTCACCTAGAAATTATCTGAACCTGTAACTGCCCCATTGTTGGTGACTTGCCTGGTCACCACGCTGCACTCATTTTTTTTTTTTTCCTGATCTCATATCTTGGCTTTTTCTCCTCAAGGCTGAGGGTCTGTTGTTTCAGCCTTGTCTGTCTCAGGGAAATCTGTTGGTTCAGTTTCCACACCCTAAATCCGCTGAATCTACACAGCGTTCCTGCTGGCAGTAAAGTGTGACAGCAACTCCAGAGCCTACGACGGAAGACCTGGCAGGCCGAAAAGCCCAGGAGTCCTCTCTGCTCTAAAAATGGCGAAGGCATGGAGTCATTAAGTAGACTCAATGAAAATAAATTATGATATTACTATGTTCCAGGTACAGGGGCAATGACCTGGGGGAGTTTATATCACATTACAGAAGCCAAAAACAAACAAAAACCAAATGATTTCAGATAATTAGTGTTGTGCAGAAAATAGGAAGATGTGAAGGCCTGAGGGGTTAGTGAATCCTCTCCTTAAATGGCGAGGCAGTAGATGCTCTTGGCTTCACTGGCCATATTATCTCTCTCACAATGGTTTAAGTGGCCTGTGGTAGCACAAAATCATGCTAATACACGACATGAATGCCAATAAAACTTTATTAACAAAGCTAGGTATCAGGCATATTTGAATCATGGACTATAGTTTACAGATTTGTGAGATGGGGACCTGGGCATTGGTTAATTTAGCTGCTGCGCTCCAGACAGATTTTCTAAAGAATTAATTGGTTAGTTGTGACCTCAGTAA
Organism: Myodes glareolus; assembly: GCF_982192425.1. Classification (NCBI taxonomy): domain Eukaryota; kingdom Metazoa; phylum Chordata; class Mammalia; order Rodentia; family Cricetidae; genus Myodes; species Myodes glareolus. The sequence goes on from NC_142035.1 coordinate 9,290,865, forward strand.
GTAAAGCGGTCATGGACACGGATAAGAAGGGGCCAGAGGTGGTAGAGATAGCCAAAGAGTGGAAACAGGGATACCTCCACCACCACCAAGCCACAGAAGTCACCCAAAAGAATCACACTTAAAACCAGCACAGACGTGGCTGCAAACGGAAGCTCCATGGTGACTTTGGAGTCTTACCTCTTGGTACTTGTAGGGCTCAAAAGTTGGGCTTGGGAGGGGCTCACTTTCTCAGAGGATGTAGAGCCAGAATCCAGGATCATTATTGCAAGTTCAGGGCCCTGCATCTGATTTTGAAACTGAATGGAGGTTCCCTTAGGCAGTGTATTGGGCAAGGCATAATGACATATGCCTTCCATCCCAACACTCAGAAAGCAGAAGCAGGGGCAGGGGCCGGAGAATTGCTGCAAGTTGGAGGCCAGTTTGGTTTGCATCGTGAAGCCCAGGTCAAGCAGGGGTGCACAGTGAGACCCTGTCTCAAAAAACTCAAAGCAGTAAAATAAGGAACTGAGCTCGGGAGAATGTACTTTAAGCATCTGCTTACCAAGGACTATGACTTAAATGATAAAACGATAGTCTAGGTTGATTATCTTAATAAAAAGCCAGCAGGAGAAAATTATGATTCTTATGTAAGCCCATAAGCTTTTCCCATCATCTGAGAAACACATTCATCTTGAAGATGGAAAGTTAACAACCCACAGATCAAATTTGGTCTTTAGATTCATTTTGCCTGGTTGTTTGCCAACAATTTGAAACCAGAAAATTTGGCATAGGAATCTGCACTCTGTGCAAGGGCCATAGCTCGGTGGTGGACCACAATGTCTGTGGCTCAGTCTCCCCACACCAAGCAAGAAAATAGTCTAAGTCTCTGGTTTGCTGGGAGGCCCCTAACTGCATGAATTCTTCACCCAGAGTGAAGAGGCGGAAGCAAAGGCCAGCAGCCTCATTCTACAGGCCTGAGCCATGGACTCAGTGTCTGCCTGCCTGCCCAGTGGTTCATTTGGTGGAAGGTTTTCCAGTTTGGGAAAAGTCTTTCTTTAAGAAGTTGGACAGGAGCTGTTGGAGGGAAGGAGTTTGGCAAAAATACGGGAAGGAACAAAGGATAAGTATGACCAAAAATGCATGCATACATGTATAAAATTCTCAAAGAATAAAATTATAAAATAAATATAAGCTTGTGAATAGAAATCCTATTTTTTGAAAAAGTTATTTATTTAGGTTTGGGGGGTTAGTTTTTTTTTGTTATTGTTGCTGTTGTTTTAAGACAGGGTCTCACTGTGTGGCCTTATTTGGCCTTGAACTCACTCTGTAGACCACGTTGGCATCACCTCACAACTTCACAGCCTGCCTCTGTCTCTTGAGTTCAGGCATGAAAGGTATGCACCAGCACACCTGTATAGAAGAAATTCTAAATGAGAAATCCTGATCATCCCTTGTAGTACTGGGGAGGAGGCTCAGTGGGTAAGGTGCTTGCTGGGCAATGATGAAGACTGAGTCCAAGCTTTAACATGAGCATAGAGGCCGTTGGGGGAGGGGTAGCATAGGTATAGTGGGAATGAGGTGCTGGTCCCTGCTTGTAATCACAGCACCCAGCAGGCACAGGTAGGTGGGTTCCTAGGGCTTGTAGACAAGCTGCCCTAGCCTGTTCAGCAAGTTCCAGGTCCCCAAATCATGATGGGTGGTCCCCGAAGAGCAGCATCTGGGGTTGACTTCTGCCCGCCTCCCCACACGTACACACATGCATAGGTGTAAATGCACACACCCGAAGAACACACATACATACCTGTGCACACTACAAATTCTCAGATGGATTGCCTCAAACGTCATCAAACACTGAGGGTGATGGGGCAGTGTGAAGGAAGGGGCTGCCAGACAGGGAAGTGACAGCTTCAGTACTCTAATGGACTGGAGCCTCCTCCAGCAGACATCCATCCCCGCATGGCTGGGATCCCCGGGAAGGCTAGCAAGAGACCAACCCTCCCCCTTCAGGTTTCATGTGTGATCAACTTTTGTGTTCGCAACATGCCTGAACTTTGTGCCAATGTGAATATAGGCCTTTTCAAATGCTTCACAAAAGGATTTCTGAGCTGGGTTTTGGGGCTGACATGTTAGCATCCCATGGATTCGCTTTTGTTCACACTCGGTAATATTTTCTTTAAAAGATTCATAGCACAGGCTTTCTCTCCTTCCTTCAGTCTTCGAATAATCTGCTAAATGAGCTTGACAACAGATAGGACGTGCGGAACTCTTTCAGCTGCGTGAGAGCAAGCTAACACATCGGAGCTGCCAGGCATCAACTGAAAACCGAAAAATCCAACCATTATCCCAAACAGGTGACAGGCAAACCCTTACACCGTGATGGTGATCAAACAGGTGACAAGTTTCTCTATTTTCTTTGTAACAAAGTTGGGCCAGGCTCGGGTGGAAAGGAAGAAGTGGGAGGAAGCAAATCGGTTTCCTGAATCGAGAGATAATTGTTCCCACTCAGAGCCTGCAGTCAGACACCGCAAGCCACCTCCTGTGTTCTCTTCCCCACTCTGAACCTGACGCCATCTTTTCCAGTGTCCAGAGCAAGGAGATGTGTGGCCCAGACCCCCTAGGGATCTTTAACACTGTTTTATTGTTTTTTAAACACCAATGTGCTGTTGATCACATGGCCAAGAGCTTTGATTCATACAACAGACCCAGTTCACTGAACATGTGGCTGTAAATGAGGCACAAAGGTCTTGTCCCCATGGTCTTGGAGCCCCTGCCACTAAACAACACAGGACAGTGGCTTTCATAGACACCCGAGTTATCAAATTGCTGCTGATGCTGAGGTTCAGTAAGGCCCACGTGCACTCTTTGGCACGAATCTCTTGCAAAGAGCAGTAACTCCCATGTTTGTGCACAGCTCAGAAATGTTTTATGCATGTGCTATTTCCAAAGAGTCTTAAAACTTTCCTTTCTCATAGTACACTCACTCATTACTCCTCCTATTGATTTCCCTGAAGATTACAAGCTCCTTCCAGTTGAAATAGAGAAAATACATATACATGCACACACACGCCCATGTAGGCTTTAGGATGAATGGATGCTGTTATCCTTTTCTTCCTTTTTTTTGTCCTTTATTTTTTAGGACATGGTCAGATACGTTGGTGAGGAATGGATTTGCAGTGTTCTGTTCTCTATGCTGTGTTCTCATGGAAAACCTTGCTTAGCCTTAAAGTCCAGGTACATCTGACAGTGGTGTAGGTAATTTGACCTGTGTAAGATCCTGACTCAGAAATGAGAAGCAAATAAATATTGTAAATAAATAAAAAAATGGAAATCTTAAATACTGAAAAGCTAACAATAGGCAGCCACAAAGCAAAATGCTGGAGGAGCCTTGGAAACAGTCCAAATATCCACCTGATGATGGCCAAGTGCATGGGCAAAGTGAGAAGCATCTAGACAACGGAATATTCCTGGGCAGTCAAAAGGAACATAAAACTGATGCTAAAGAGGAAAAAGCTGGATATCAAACTCAGATATTTTAAGATTTTATGTACTTCAAAATTTCTGGATAGACAAACCCATGTAGGCAGGGAGTAGTTGTTGAGGGGTGGGTGAGTGGAGGGATGTGGGACTCATGGGGACGTGATGGAGGCATCCTGAGCTAGGGTGTGGTGGCAGTTGTCATGTGACTCCATGAAGATTCTAGAAGAAATATGTTACATTTTGCTCTTGAAAGATGTGGTTTTCATACAATGCATCAAGAGAGCTGTTTTATGTATAATTTATTTTTATTTCATGTTCATTGGTGTTTTGCCTGCATGGATGTCTGTGTGAGGGTGTCAAAACCCCGGAAATGGAGTTACAGACAGGTGTGAGCTGCCATGTGGGTGCTGGGAATTGAACCCAGGTCCCCTGGAAGAACAGCCAGTGCTCTTAAACACTGAGCTATCTCTCCAGTTCCAAGAGGCAGTTTTAAGGAGTCTAGCCAGGAATGTCGATCATTCGGTAGGGTTTGCTGGCGTGCACAAAGCCTATGGTTCCCTAGGTTCCATTGCCAGCGCTACAAACACTGGGCATGGTGCCACATGCCTGTCACTCCAGTATTCTGGGAGCAAAACCAGGACAGTCAGAAGTTGAAGGTCACCCTTGCCTATGTGGGACATTTGAGGCCAGAAGTGTCTAAAGGAGAAGAGAAGACAAGAAATCTGTGAGTACGTTATGCATATGTGTGAAACCACCAAACAATAAACTTAATTAATACAAAAGGGGGAAAAATGAAAGAAGGAAGGAAAGAAGGCAAAACCAGGCAAGACCCTAGTCATTTTGCTGTCAGGTCTCAGAGGAAAATTCGTGAGCCTCTGCTCCTGGCAGCACCGACAGTCACGGCGCTCACCATAGTCAGAGACAGAAGCAACCCAAAGGTCCATTTAGAGAAGGAAATCCTCGCAATATGATTCTGGACGGAGGGGTTCTGAGTTCAAAATAAATTGAGAAAATATTGACTTCTCTGTTTCCCACGTAGAAATGAATTTCTCAGAGGAGACCTGTAGTCCGGCTGGTGCTCACCCTTGCTGCTTCCCCCAAGTCAATGTTCTACATTTTATTTTCAGGAAAATCCACCCCAACCCCTGAAATGAATTCCAGAAGTGTTCTAGAACTTTCTTATCAGTGCTGTTCCTTCATAGCTGACTTTTCTGCATATGCTGTGGAGCCTGCATATCAGACACCAAGAACCCACCTGGGGCAGTGACTCTCAAGGAGCCCTCCTAATGCTGCCGTCCTCCAGAACAGTTTATTGCATTGCATTGTGGTGACCTCCCCCCACCCCCGCCACTTCCCTACGCCCAGGCCACCTGACAAGCATGAAATTATTTCATTGTTGCTTTGTAACTTGTTTTGCTACTGTTATGCATTGCAATGCAGAAATCTGATATACAGGACATGGGATAGGGGACCCTACAGGCTGAGAACCACTATTCTAGAAGGACATGAGAAGATTTACAGTGATCCCTGTGTGTGCTTTCTCCAACGAAAGAAAGAAAGAAAGAAAGAAAGAAAGAAAGAAAGAAAGAAAGAAAGAAAGAAGGAAGGAAGGAAGGAAGGAAGGAAGGAAAGAAAGAAAGAAAGAAAGAAAGAAAGAAAGAAGGAAAGAAAGAAAGAAAGAAAAAGTCTTTTTTCTTGGTCACTCTTTTCAAGCAGCAATCCCATCTGCCAGGTCCCCAGATCCTGCTTCCTTTTCCTTCCCAGGCACCGTGTCTGCTGGCATCACGTGGTGGTCTGTTCTAGACCATGGTTCCATGAGGGTAGGGCTTTGGCAGGTACATCCCTGAATCATGAATGTGACGTCCCGAGTTTAGACCCCAGGACTCATGTGAAAAGCCAGGTGTGGTGGCACGTGGCTGTGAGTGCCGCGATGGAGAGATGGGAAGCAGAGGTGAAGGGAACTCTGGGAGCTCAGAGCCCAGGCAACCCGTGCTCTATGGTAAAGTTCGGGGCCAACAAGAGACCCCCCGTCTCAGATAAAAGCTGGGCGGTGCCTGAGGATTGACACTCAGGGTGATGCTCTGACCTCCGCAGGTGCACAGTAAACTCACGATGCTTTGTTTTTCCGAAGGCATTCTGCTGCGGGCTCCACCCTTTAGCCCCTTCCCTGCCATACCTGACAGGCAGGCACAAGCTTTTAAGGTCACCTAAGAGATTAGCGCCACCTTCGCGGGGTGGGTTTGTGGGGCATGGTGATAAGGGACTGAGGAGTCTCAGGGCAGAAATTAGGATTTCCTTTTTCATTAAGCATTGTGCATGCCCCATCTTGGGGAACCGAGACAGGTGATCACGGGTGGCCTCCTGGAAGAGGTGACCTCCCAGGCGAGATACTGAGGGAGCAGGAGTTAGCTCTGGGGAGGAGGGCTGGCACTGGGAAGGGAAGCAAAGCTTGCAAGGGAGAGCTGAGCTTATGCATGAGAAGAACTAGAAGGAGCTGGAGGATGTGTGTTTCCGCTGGAGCAGGGACTGGCCCTGGGTCGATGTGGTCAGTTGCTTTCCTGCCAGGTCTCTACAGGCAGCCATCATCAAAACTGTTTTCATTTTCTATGTATAGGGACCCAACTGGGGCCACTAACAACATCTCACAAGCAGGGTGGCAGGGACACCCCAGTGGCCCCAGGGAGGATACCCAGTTCTCCTCACACAGAGACATGGAAACTGAACCTCAGTACCAGTCTGACTTTCCAGGTCCCACAGGTATGAGGAACAGGGGTAGGAAGCGCTCTGAGGCAGGGGAAATGCCATTCGGGGACCATTCTTGAGCTTATCAGTGTTTCTATGCCACAGCTGCAATTCCCCCGGGGATGAGTGGCAGTGTCTGGTGATGCTGGTTGATACTACTGGACGCGTGTGATTGGTTGCTATTGCTATCAGATTAGAAGCCAGGCATGCTTGAATGAAGATGACCCCCATCGGCTCCTATGTTTGAATACTGATTTCATAGTCTACTAGTAGCTCTCTTTGAGGAGGCCGAGGAGGTGTATCCTTACAGGAGGAAGTATCTCATCAGCGTCCGGCTTTGAGGTTTTAAAATCCACACAGGTTTCCTGGGAGCTGCCTCTGCCTCCTGTGTGTGGATAGAGATGTGAGCTCTCAGCTACAGCCCCCGCCACGTGCCCCCCCCCCCAACTTCACTCCGCCATCATGACTCTAACCCTCTGGAACCCAAAGCCTGAATAACCACTTTCTCCTATAAGCTGCCTTGGTCCCGGTGTTTATCCCAGCAGCAGAACAGTAACTAAGACCCTGCCCAACCTCTCGTGAAGTGTGGGCAAAGGTTGCTCCACGGCCAAGAGTCAGCAGGACGGAGGAAAGCAAACCTGGCCAGTGTGTGTGTGTGTGTGTGTGTGTGTGTGTGTGTGTGTGTGGAGGGGGGGTCAGGGAAGGTGGATTCCTGGGCTCCTTGGAAGCAAGCAAAAGCTTTGGAGCCTCTTGTGTGGGGTGGGCCAAGAGAGAGCAGCAGGGAGGCCCAGGTATCTGGTGGTCTAGGGCACCAAGTGTGGGAGGGAGCTGCCACTCTTAGGGATGGCATCATATTTCAGGAACAAAGCAGGACCTTCCTTCCCTTTTGACTTTCAGAATACTAGTGGTTTACCTAGGGTTCACATGTGCTAAACAAACGATCCACCCCTTTGTCCCCTGCTGGCCCCCTTTCTCTTTTTGAGACGGGGTCTTTCTAATGACCCAGGCTGCCCAGGAACTCATTCTGTAGCCCAGACAAGCCTTGCACTTTCCAATCCTCCTGCTTCAACCTTCCTGAGCAGCTCATATAGCAGCCCAGTGAGGCCTTCTTCAGAAGCTGCCCCCCAGGAGCTTCCCACCCTGCGGCTTTGGCTTGATGAGGTACCTATGGGCTCCCCACAGGGAGAGCTCTCCAGAGGTCAGTACCCCCCCCTCCCCGCCAGAAACCTCCCTCCTGCCCAGCCTGGCAAATCAAAGAGCCGGACGGACGGAGGTAGGTGGTGAAAGGGGAGGCAAAGGGAGTTTTCCACCCCACCCCACCCAAGGCAGGATAAGGGCCGGGTGATGGATCACAAGGGAAAAGACAAGCGCATGGGGGCCACAGAAAAGTAGATGGCCAAACCCTGGGCAGGAGATGAGAGGGCTGCCTTCCCAGCAGAGCAGGAAAGCAATTACTCCTGGTTTTGAAGAAAAGCAGTCCTGCCTCAGAAGTCATTATTTCACGCCCTCTTTTGAATATCAGTAGGAGGAGGAATGTGTATGAAAAGGAAGATCAAAGAACAACGGGAAGGGCCCCAAGCCAGGGCACAGAGGATCCAGCTTGACCGCTGAAGGCTCCTCCTCTACGCAGAGGTTCCAGATTCTAGTATGTTCCGTGGTACAAGAGGTCACTGCCTCCTGTACCCAAGTCGCCGAGTACTAAAGGGGACACTGATCACTGATGCCAGCCAACAGGTGTGAGACAGAATCCTCAGCGGGCCACTTGCACACCTGTGTACTTGGTCTGGCCGTCCCTCCCCTATGACCTCCATTCCCAGGGAAGGAAAGGAGGTGGTGTCATCTACGTTAGTGGGACAAGGAAACAGGTAGATCTACACCAGTTAGAACAATGTGTGGCCACACAGTGCACCCAAGCATGGGAAGCACTGATATGGAGAAAAATTTCAATCCAGAATGTGTTTTATCCCAGCAACACTGTCCTATCACAGTTCTGATAGAGAGCGATTCTTCTTGTTCCCAAATGGCCCATAGGTGTCCTTTTCCTTGGTTGTCACAGTATTTTTTTTTTAAAGATTTATTTATTTGTTATGTATACAGTGTTCTGTCTGCCTGTATGCCTACAGGCTGGAAGAGGGTGCCGAATCTCATTGCATATGGTTGTGAGTCATGATGTGGTTACTGGGAATTGAACTCAGGACCTCTGGAAGAACAGCCAGTGCCCGTAACCTCTGAGCCATCTTTCCAGCCCCACCCACAGTATTTTTTAACTCCAAATTATTTGTAGTTCCTCTGTTCTTATATATTTAGCCAAGTTCCAGACAATGGGATGCTTGTGAAGGCGTTACATCTTTAGGGAGATGGGTGCATCTCTTCCCTTTCTATTCCTTTCCCTCCTGGCTGCCATGTGCGTGTGTGTGAGCATGCGTGGGTATGATGGCTGGAACTAGAGTAGCCAGCTTGGACCGTGAGAAGGAAACCCAACAGATATAAACATCGAGGGATCTCTGAATAGTGTCTGACACCTACCTTCACGTTTAAGAAAGAAGCGAGTGTTAACTGCATTAAAATCTCGTGTTTTAGAAGAGAGAGCAAGAGTACTTTTGGCCAGAGTCAGAGGGACATCAGTTTGATGCCAGGATTTAGAGAAGTGGATAAGGAGGTCCTGGTTCAACCCCCAGTGCTGCATACCCACACAGAAACAAACAAGAATACGCTTAAGGATGCAGGTCAGGGTCAGAGTGCTTGCTTAGCATGCACGAGGCTGGGCACTCAACCTCCAGGACCACAAAACAAATGAGTTAAAAGTCTGGGGAGTGCACATAAATACTCTGATGCCTAAATCCATCTTGAAAAGCCAGGAGCTCTTGGGACGCTGGGGCCATATTTCCTCACCTTCAAATGTCCCTGACTTGGGTCATACAGAGCCTTAGCTACAGTTCCTTTCAGATGTATTCAGCCTCGAGACAGGGTCCTCTGACAGGACAGACCCGTGGCCCTCCTGCCCCAGCATACACTGGAGGCTGTCATTCCAAACCCCTGGAGGAAGCTCACCTGGAGTATGACTTATTTTGTTGTGTAGAAAATATCCAGTGAAAACAGCATAAGGAAGGGAGGGTTTGTTTTGGTCCCCAGCTAAAGGATGCTGCTCATTATGGTGGGGAGGAGGTCACCATGGCAGGAGTGTGAGGCAGCTTGTCACAATGTCGCCAGTCAGGAAGCAGAGAGACCAACTCACGCTGGTGTTCAGCTTGCTTTCTCTCTTTTCCTCACTCTGAGACCCCAGTCCTTGGGATGGTGTCCCCTACATCCAGACTGTGTCTATCTGTCTCACTGAAACTCTTCTGGAAATACATCCACAAGACACACCCAGAGGCATGCTTCGTTGGCGACTCTAAACCCTGACAGCAAAGGCAGCTGTGATAACAGAGCAGCCCCCAGGGAGCTCAGCTCACAGTTACTACCCTTTCACGTAGGCAGAAGTCCCAATGCACCCAGAATTTGTTTAACATTGAGGTGCTTTGTGGATGAGGCTGGCGGGTTCCAGAGAGAGAACTCCCAGCCAGCGCCAACTCTACTTCATGGACTGAGCTCCCAAGGCTGGGAGGCAAAGGCAAACTCATCTGTGGAAAATGAAATAGATTTGCAAAGAGGATTTTCCTGGGTAATTAACAGTTAGCTTGCACTGCACAGACTTGTAGCCACCGTTCTCGTCGTGTTCTAAGTGGTGATGACTTCAGCCCGGAGTGATAAAGTCCCTGTCATCACATGACCTTGCTCAAGTCCAGACAGCCTGGGTGACAAACAGAAACTCTGACACCTGGTGTGGCCGGAGGGCTCTCAGGCTGCTCAGCAGAGCCACGGGAGAAATGGCCAGTCCAGGTGGTGGGCTGAGCTGGTGGTGGAAGTTGCAAAGCCGTGGAAGGTTCCAGAAGCTCATTTTCTGTGAAGGTGCATGAGCAGATACATATAATTGGCTCACACTGCCTTCCCCAGATGGGTTCAAGGCCAGAACTAACGGTGACTGGCGGCTCCATGCTTGCAAACCTCAGATTTTGGCTCTGTGTCTCCCACTGCCTTCAGCCCCCCTGACGGAGACACTGTCCAGACCACGCTCGGCAGATGCGGGAATGCTTTGAAAGTTTGGGAAGGAATCTAGGGCCCTCCCTGAGTCTCTTGAGTCTCAGAATGTCAGGATGGGAAGAGACCTCTTCAAGCTTCTGGCATGACCCATTCAATTCCCCAGACAGGGAACAGATATGAGGTGCGGGGGAGGGGAGGACAGGACAGAAACATGAAGCACACCACTGTTACGCTTATTGGTCACCTCCCCCTACTGTGTGTGTGTGTGTGTGTGTGTGTGTGTGTGTGTGTGTGTGTGTGTTTTCTCCCTGATACTGCTGTTCTTTGTCCTTGTAAGAGCCTGCCTTTGGTGACCAGGCTCCGACATTTGGGTAGACCCTGTCTGTTGTTTGAACTCCTTGTGACCAGAAGTCATTGGCACCCCTCACAGGTGTTCAGGTTTTCATCTTTTCTTTCAAGGCCTTGGACGCGTTTGATACTTAGCCCCCGCTCCCTGTCCCTCCCCCAGCAAGTCAGCAGAGCTCGACCTTGAGTGAAGAGAGTTTGGATAGATTCCACTTGCCTTCCTTCCCCACACAGACAGACTGAGAAGAAAGGAGAGCCCCGGATGACCCGGGATTGTCATGCAATGGGAGAGAGGGAGACACAGGTCTTAGTGGCCATGGTGATCTGGGGACTGTTCTTGACCACAGCACCCTCTATCAAATCCTGAACATGCAGGAAATCATATTAAAAACACAAAATAGTCCAAACCCAAACATATGCTGTTCAGTCTGTGTCCTTAAAAGCTGGGGGCTCCCAAGAGCTCTTGTCTTGTATTTCAAAGTTGTGAAGAGGCCACCTTAAGCCTTGCAGCACCAAGATTTTTTCCTTGAATTGACTACTCCTGTCCACCCTACAGGAACTGACATGCTGATGGCCACACTGTATCTTAGGAAGGGAGATCTGGGAGCTTTGTGGGGCCCAGAGATGATCTGGTTGTTCATTTGGATTTTGGTGGTAATGGAACTCGAACTCAGAACCTCTTCGGTACTAGGCATGTTTTACCACTGAACTACAACCCAGGTGCTCTAAGTTCTTATCTTGAGACAGGGCCTCACTAAGTCACTCTGACTTATAGTGTGTGTGTTTTGTTTTTTTAAATATTATAACAAATAAAGCTTGCCTGAAGATCAGAGTACAGAGCTAAGCCACCAGTTAGCCACAGAGGCCAGGTGGTGGTAGCACACACCTTTAATCCCAACACTCGGGAGACAGAGGCAGACGGATCTCTGTGCGTTCAAGGCCATCCTGGGCCACACGAGATTCAATCTGTCTAAAAGAGAAACAGAGTTCACACGAGGGTGATCCCAGCACTTGGGACCCCACACCTTTAATCCCAGCACTAGGCAGGTGGAGACAGGAGTGATAAGGCTGGGTGGAGGAAAGAACAGGAAGTAGGAGGAGACGGGAGCTCAGAGCATTCCGAGGTTTCGTGGAGATGGAGTCTGAAGAGTTTTAGAGATAGTATTCAGTCCGAGGATTCTGTAGAGATAGAACTAGTGGCTGGCTGCTCTGCTTCTCTGATCTTCAGGCATTAACCCCTGTATCTGACTCCAGGTTTTCATTATTAAGAACAATTAGAATTTGCCTACACTGGCTACCTTGAGCTGGTTCTGAAGCACAAGCAGACCTTGAACTTGCCATCCTCCTGCTTCTGAGTGGTGGGGCTGTAGACCTGAACAGCCTGTAGACAGGCCTGGCTCACCGAGGGAGGGTTCCATAGCAAACCAGGGCCTCCCTGGGGGCTGTCAGCAAATAGCACAGTGGCCCCCTGCCCCCCTCAGAACCTACTTTCCATAGATGCACTCAATGCTTCCTTGGCCTTCGGCCTCCCTCAGATCTTCAACCTGCTCCTTACAACCACACTTATGGCATGCTGGCTCTCAGATCTCCTCAGAGCCCATTTCACCCAGCCGCACTCAGCTCCATCTTGACTTTAGCCACCCTGAGTTCTATCCCACAGTCTGCACTCAGCATCTTTTGTACCTTTCTCCTTCTTCTGATCTTCCCCCCAGCAGTCATGCTGAGCTTCAACTTGGCCTTCAGCTTCCTTCTTGTCTCCCCATATAAGCACTTAGCATCTGTTTGGCCTTCACAGTCCTTCAGATCTGTCTCCTCACAGCCACCTTTAGTGCCATCTTGGCCCTCAGATGTTGCTATGCCAACAGGCTGCATCATGGCTTCAGGACACCAGAAGGGTCCTGTCTCCATGCTGAAGCCCCAGCCCCGCTGAGAAAGAATCACTTCTGTTTGGGAGTAGCCATGGATACCCCATTCGTGAAGAGCTCAGGCTCCTTGGCCATTCTACCATTCCCAGAAACTTCAGCATGCTTCTCAAGAGTCTAGCTGGCACCAGCCTTGCCCTGGTGGCTGTTTTCTTGGTCTGAGGGATGGTACCAATATGACCACAGTGCTTCCCTAATATGAATGTGTTTGCAAACCCTTTGGAAAGACACAGAGACATCCTGTCTTCAAATAGAGACAAATGGTTGGGAGGAGGGAATCATTGTGTTACCGTTGATCTCAATGCTGGAACTTCGCTCCCCAGTCGTTCCAGCAACAACATTTGCACTGGAGGATCAGAAATAAGACAGTGTTTTTCACAGGGTGGTTTTTTTTTCCTCTTTCCAGTACTTGATTAACAATGTTTATTTCGACAAACTCAAATATTCACCCAGGGCATAAAGCAATGTCTTCATCTTGGCACTGGTGATATTTGAGCTTGACAATTCTGTTACGAGGTCCTCCAGTGCCACGAGAGATGAGCAATTGCTGGTGCTCACATCAATGTTGACAGCATCGCCCCCACCCCCTGAAAATAGTGATGGCCCAAAAATGTGACCAGACCTCACCAAATGTCCCTGATGGGGCCAAAGCACCCATGTTGTTCCCACCCCAGAGCAAAATCTTGACTCTGGGGCTCGCTCAGCGCTCTCTCCCTGTGACTCCGCACCACGCTGGTCAGCATGCCCCATTTGCATCTCCCAAGCAGCTTCCTGTGCAGAGTCGCATGCAGGCTCACAGCTGCCCCCCCCCCCATGCAGGCTTGTGGGCTAACCTTTTCCTACAAATTGGGGTCACGCTATTTTTGACAACCTGTTAAAAATTTAAAATAGATCCTATTTACCCTTCCACATCAATATTTAAGTTCCACATATATTTAACGAAGTTAAAGATGGAGAGGGGAGCCCACTAGATTCACATTTTCTAAACTGATTTCCCACTGATAGGCACTAAAATATTCCTAACTTCCCTTCCTCTCGAAAATCCCGCACTAAATACTTTCTGTGTTTGTACTCTTGAATGTTTTATCGCTGCTTCCAGCAGAACGGGCAGATCAAATGGTATGGATATGGCATAGCGATGGATTTCAGCAAAGGTTTCAGCAGATGGGGCCCCCAGTAGATGCTTTTGTAACCTGCTAGCCTTGGAAACCAATAGTACCACCTCTTTTGATTTTAACTTCCATAATAGTATACTAATCAATCGCTTGGTTAAAAATAAGTAGTTTTGAAACTGAGAAGTTGCTTCAAAATATAAGTGAGTTTAAGCCCCAGCTCTGCCCTTCCCCACTCTCTGCCTCTCTGAAAGGCTAAACGTTTAAGCTCCGCTCTCCTCCAGGATCATCGACCGCAATAGAACACCCTTCCAGTCATCTTTATCAGAACGCGTCGAGATTACACACATCAGAACAGTATTATAACTGTTTGTGGGGTGTGCTGTAATTATCCATTGGTGTTAATAATGAGAATCAGGAGACTGTGGGGGCCGAGTGAAGCCAATGGGCACACAGGCTCTGCCGGCCTGTGCAAAGAGGCCCCTCAGGTGGTCATAAAATGAGCAAGATAGAAGGGAAATATTTTCCCTCCGTGAAGAGATGGTGATTAGTATTTGAGTCACTTGATGCTTGTGACTCTTCAGAGGGATAAATACCTATATTTATATATATCCAGGGGATATGAATATACATGCTTTTAAAACGCGCCTCCGTGCATTTATATAAGTGACTTTTCTAGGCATATGGGTTTTCCCTGTGCCTGGGGACTGTTCTGTATGGCACATTTCCACACAGAGTGGATTCAGAATGTTCTGCTCTGTTCTTCCTGGGACTCGCTTACCCCCACTCTTGGATTGTCAGGAAAACTGGTGCGCAGCATTATCTAGAGACGGCGAAGTAAAACATGAGCCCACGCCTGCGGGGCAGGGGGATGGTCTTCAAGGACCACCTCATCTCTGCCTTCGCGCTCTTCCCCTCTGTTAAGTGCAAAGAGACTCTCAGCCAGTGGACCCGAGAGATGAGTGTGAACTCAGAGCTTGGCTGTAGCATCAGATGCTCAGGTTTAGTGGATGGCATGGCAGGACCTCGTTTCTCTATCTGCAGAGTGGGAACACACGAGCCGTGGGGCTTCCTGTGGATTCACTAAGACAACGTCCAACCAGTCATGTTTGCTTAGCCCTGCTCACCCAGTGCCTGGTAATTTGACAGCAATCTTCACTGAGAAGTTGCCCCTTTCATCTTGCTAGGCTTCCAGTGTCCTATGGGCCACCTCCTGGGTTGGTTCGGGCTGAGCAGGGGCCAGAGATGGTGGCTTGAGTTGAACAACAGACTGTGTTAGGTTTGGGCAGAGGAACCAATCTGAGCCAAGGAAAGTCAACCATGGGATGTGTACTAGAAATGTGATAAGGCAAATCTGGGGTGACTGCCTTGGTAGGGACATCGCCTTCTCTTGGCATGTCACGACATCCTAGGAGTAGACGCTCCCAGAAGAAAGTCAGTATGGACAGAAGAAGACCAAGTTTTGATGACATCACTGAGTTCTTAGCTCGACTCTGTCATCACTGGGGCCTGCCTGGACTTTTGGGAATATGGAGCAATACATTCGTCTTCTTGATTTAAACTCATTGGGTTTCCAACCACTCGAAACTTAAAATCCTCACCAATAAAATATGCAAAGGCATTACTGCCCGGTAATGGGAGTACAAGGAAACAGGGTGTGGATTTAAGAGGGGTCCTGCTTGCTGCTGCCGAAGGGACAGGACGCCGCTCCCTTGGCATCTGAAAGAAAGCGCTGAGTGGCAACGCTGGGGACCAGGCTCACCGGGCACAGTGACTAACGAAAGCAGCTGCAGTGTGACTAGAAACAGCCACAGGAACCCAGGGCCCAATTTACTCACACCTGGCCCTGTGCCAGGCCGGCCGCAGGTGTCAAAGTCAGGGAGGGAGCAAGGGCTGTCACTTAAGGAAGCATGCTGATGCAATCCAAGCCCGCCTGTCATCAGCTGAGGAGTCACTTCAGCACCCAAGGGGTGGGGGTGATGGCTGCGAGGTAGACACTACTGATCCCAGCAAATAGGACTCTGCTGCAAACAAGTCCTGCCACCAGCACAGGGCTCTGACTGCAGGGAAGGGCCAGGTCTCATAGTGATGCTAATGAGCCAGGGAAAAAATGGGGAGGAGCTACAGTGCCAGGGGAGCAAAGTTGGCCTCAGAGAACTCAATCTCTGCCCCCCATCTCACTGCCTATGACAGCTGGGTGTTTGCTTACTTTTTCAGGTCATCCCTGTGGTGTCTCTTTGCCTTAGCCCTCCCTTCCTCTCACAACCCAAGCTTGCTCCTCCAGCAAGCCCCTACCCCAGGATCTAGTCACAGGCCTTCTCCCTTGGAATTTTTTTTTCCTACAAGATCTTCAGCGTGTCCCCCTTTACTTTATCCAGACCTTTCTAGAAATGCCACCTGGTCATGTAGGCTTTATCTGAGCAGCCCAGCCCACCCCGACACTGTCACCTACCCTTCACACATCACTTCCGGACAGGCAGTCTGTTAAATTTACTTAGCACCCGTCTTTCCCTTTCAGCATGGGGCTGGCCAGTGCCCGGAACAGTGTCAAAGCTATTGAAGGTGCTTTGTAAACATCTTTTGAATGGATTCCTTTGTCTAACACATGTCTGCCACAGATGCTGACGAAACAGCAAGGGGAGAGCTGAAGGTGCCTTCTCACTCCTGTGGTCGAGCAAAGTCCATGTGGTCGGACAAAGCAACACAAGCATGGGTCCATCCCAGAAGCGGGAGGTTCTCCAGGGGGGTTCTCCTGAGAAGCAAAGGGTGACTGGAACGTGGCAATGATTATTCTCTATAAGTTTCTTTTCAGCCGTCTCCTTAGGGTGCAATCTGGAGATGAGGTGTTTGTCAGGGTGAGCAAGCGAGCACATTTTCCTCTGTGTGGATCAGAAAGGCGGAGCTTGGTAGCATCCTCGCACACACAAAGGCTATCCTGTGCAAAGGCCCAGGGGCAGGGGGAACTTAGTTTCTGATCATATGTAATGGCAGTTGGTGTGGCTGGAAGGCAGAAGGGAAAAGACGGAAGACAGCGTGAGAGAGTGAGTGAGATGCAGAGATGGGAGACTCTAAAGATGAGGGTGTGGGGTTTTCTCCTAGCAAGAGGCACCCAGGAAGCTATCACTTTTAGTCTTCTTTGGGTCTTTGATGAGATGGATTCAATACAGATGCAGGTAAGAAGGGAAGTCCGGAGGGAAGGGCCATGCTAATACCTTGCTAGAACGGGTATAGAATAAAGCCAGTTGAGATGCTTGTGTCTGCTCCTTAGACCCAAAGGCTTATGGGTAGAAATGACCAGAAATGTACTGGAAGGATCAAGGGACTTGGCGCAGGACTTTAGGATTCTTGTGCTGGCATCCCTGTCTGAGGCCAGGCTCGGCTAGCTGTCCGCCAGCAGAGTGCTTGCCAGCCTTAGTGTCTCACTGGATGAAGACAGGTGCTGGGAAGCCCCAATTGAGCAGTTCTCTGAGTCCTGGACTGACACCCCAACCCTGCCATCGAGTTAGTATTCTGCTGTACCCCAGGAAGTGGTGTTGGAGAGAGGGTGGGTCAGCCACCCACAGGCAAGTCCAAGCTCCCTGCGCCCTCATTCAGGTACTGGGGCCTCACAGAAAGTTCAGTTGTGTATCCAGTATCCGAAAATGAATCTTCCGTATTCAAACAAAAACCTCACTCAGAGGTGGGAGATAACTCAGCTGGAGAAGTATTTGTCAAGCAAGCCTGAGAACCCAAGCTCAATTCCCAGCACCATGTAAAAAAAATCAATCTGGGTGTGGATGCTTATAATCCTAAGACTTAGGAGGCAAACACAAGAGGATCCCTGGGGCCGGTTGGATAGCTGGCCACCCATTCTGTGAGCTCTGGGTTGAGGGAAGAGACCCTATTTTAAAAACTAAGATAGAGACAGACTGAAGAAGATACTTAACATTGACCTCTGGCTTCTACAAGCAGTAGCACAGAAGTTCAGGTGCACCCTTGTATACACACACACACACACACACACGAGAAAGAGACAGACAGTCAGACACACACAGGGAGAGACAGAGAGACACATACACACATACACAGAGAAAGAGAGAGAGAGAGAGAGAGAGAGAGAGAGAGAGAGAGAGAGAGAGAAGAGAGACACAGAGAAAGAGATAGACAGAGAGCCTCATTCTGAGGTGGAAGATTCTCTGGAAGCCTGGTCACTTACTTTGGCACACATTTGTACAGATTGACCTACAAAGCCCACCACAGCAGATTATGGCCCAGATTTCTCTGTAGCCATAGGCACAGGTCCTAGGAATCAGTGCTGCTGAAAAGCCCGAGACTCAGAATAACACAGGTGACAACCTCAAGACACTTAGAAAGCGTTTGCTTGGAGAACAAGTTGAGCTGAGACACTTTGCTTCATCAAGGGCTGTGCATTTTTGGAAGCAAAGTACTTTCCCCGGCATTGCAGGTCCTGGTGAGAGTCTGCTGGGTCACAGGGGGAGAAACCATAGGATGGCAAAATCACACCAGATTGCACTTTGTTTACACAAGAGTGTTTTGGGGGCAGAATTATCTGAGTCTGGGCCAGGAAAGACAAACCCATGTCTGTCTGTCCTTTCCGGATTCCCACAGCGCATCTCTGAGGGACCTGACTAGAGGGACATTGTGGAATTTGAACCTGGAAAGCTACATCATGGAAGTGATCCTTATTTAGCTATAGCAGGGTGTTTCCTCAGAGAAAGTAAAGGAGATGCAACTGAAGTCTCCAGAATTAGGGGGATCATAATACATGAACAAAACACTCAAATTATAGTGATATGTGTTTAAGCGAGGCGTTACGGGAAACTATTGAAACATGAAAAATACATAGTAATTAGAATAATATTTGTGATATTTCCAGTAAAATGGCAAAATAAAACAAATCAAAACTATAGAACATATTTATCTAAGCACACATACAAAACAAAACTTATGTGTTCAATGATATTACCATCTACTTGCATAAATATATAACATATGTTATATATAAACATATAATCATGCTATATATAAACATATAATTATGCCTCCCTAAATATGCTGTATACTTAATGACTATATCACAGACTTCTAATTTAAACATATATAGTCCATATGTAAATATTCTATAATATAAAATATAAAGCTAATCTTTATCTCTCATATATGTGTAACTATTACACACATATTGCATATATTATACATATGTGTTACATTCAGAATATAAATTTACTGTTACCTTTTAAAGTTTTGTGTGTGTGCATGTGTATATGTTGTATATGCATCTGTATATGCACACATGACTGTGTGTGCACATGCACACATATGCACATGAAAGACAGGAGTCAATGTCAGGTATTGATTCTCAGAATTTGTCTACCTTGTCCATTTTTGTTTGTTTGAGGTAGAGTCTCTCACTGGTATCCGGGTCTGGCTAATTCAGACGGACTAAATAGCTATCAGAGATGCACTTGTCTCTGCCTCTCAGCCCTGCAAGGACAGGTGAGATGTGTCCCACAACACCTGACTGGGTTCTGGGGACGGAAATGACAATCTGAAGGACAGTCTGACTTGACAGTTTGGTTAGGAGGTATCCAAAAAGCAACACTTATCTTTCTGTCTACATCAAACACTGCAAATGCATGTACTGTTCTACCACTGACCCTCTGATAAATTTATATAAACCTCACATTCAGAAGTGTTAATCTGACGCTTTTAACATATTTTTAAATGGGTCTTTTCAAACAAGTTTCCCTATGTATCCCTGGCTAGCTTCAAACTTGTGGCAGTCCTCCTGCCTCTGCCTCCCAGAAGTGATTTATCTTAATGGCTCCCCCTTGCTTCTTATTTTTGCAGTCTTTACAAGGCTTTGCCCTGTCAGGCAGCTACACTTTGCTGCTCCGTAAATGGGTATTCCTATGATATGAAGTCTGTAGGCATTACTTGATTTCTTAGTTTTCATTCAGCTGTGAGCTTTGTGGGAGCAGGCTCATCACCTGCCTCACTCCCCGATGCCCCATCAGAAAGTAAATAAATGACATCGGCCGAGCTGTGTTGGTATAACCTGGCCCCTGCTGGATTCTTCGAGGAAAATGACATCTCAATTAACACACCGATTCATCTGCGTCTTATCTTATAACTTAGGCTCATCAACTTCCACTCTATTTGCTCTGAAGTTTTAATAGGACATTCTCTTAAAACTCCTTATGACCCTGAGTAGGTCTCCGGTAAATACTGAATTAAAATAAAGTCTTCCCAGACAGTTGTCTTGGCTGAGTGCCCTTCTACCCAGATCCGCTGCGGATAGACTCTCTCCCAGGAGTTGTGTCCTGGTGGAGGGAGGGGGATAGAAAATTCATCACTATAGAGATAGGGACCCAGTGACAAGCCACAGAGGGGAAGCCAGGGACAGAGATGCAGCTGAGGCCTTGGGGCTGGGCTGAGCATTAGGTGACAGAAGCCAGCAGCCACCTTCTCCCTCTCTCTTTCTAGTCACAGGCTGTGAGTTCTTCTCTTGGATCCTGGGATATCCCTCACCACGCCCATCCAGCTCCTCTGTAATATTCCTCCTCACCATTCAAGAGCCTCTCACCTCCTCCCCTGCTCCCTCATGGCTGCCCACTAACTACTGAAGCAAACACCCTTGAAAGGGTCCTCGGACTCTCGTGATCACAGAGCTGAGACACCCCTGTCAGTAACTTCCCATCATACTTAGAACCCAGCCCAAGTGTTTAGCTCTGAACTCCCACAGCAGCAACCTTCTGCGGACTGTGGACTCTTCCATGTACTACTCTCTGTCTAGACAACGTGCCAAGAGCCCCCAAAAGGACATTTGAACTGCAGGGCCTTTGGCCGTGCTATTCCCTTAGCCTGGGAGTGTTGGTTCTCAAGTGTTTGTTTGATTCCTTCTATTTGGAGATACTGTCCTATGTCCCTTCCTCAGTAGGACCTTTTGTGACAACCTTCAACAAAACAACCATCCTCTTTTGTTACCAGAATGTCCACCACATCTAAAATTATTGATTTCCGGTGGCCGTTGCCTATTCTATCCACTCCTGAAGGCAAGAACTTTGCTTATCCATGCCCTGCTGTGCACCCAGAATAATGTTTGGTGATGGATTTTGAACACCTGTGTCAGACATTATATTTCTCAAAAATGATTGAAAAGAATATATTATCAACCTATTACCCACCAACTAGAGTATGTCTAACATGGCTACGATTCTATTCAACTCATAGGCCAGGGAACAGCCTTGGAGATATTCAACAATCTGTTCAAGGCTAAGTGGCTGATGTTTCTAAGCCATGAACATCACCCCAGCCACCTGACTTGGCAGTCTGTGTTCCTACCATTGCTGTCTATTGTCTCCTTCCTGCTGATTAGCTACTGAATGGCTTATTATCACACTAAATTAGACTCAGCCTAGTCAATTACTCATTGATTCATTCTGTTCATGCAAGAACTACGTGTACTGAGGATATCATATGGCTCCCTCCCTGCAAGACTTGACTGTTAGCTCGGTCTACAAAGTCTGCCACGGTTATCAATTCTACTAAAGGTGGCTTGGATGAGTGGCAATGAGACAAGGCTGTACGGGGTTTTGGGCGTACAATAGAAGTGGGTGAGCTCTTCCAAGGAACAAGGCCAAGCTCTGGCCCTTCACAGGCTGTACAATCCCAGCTTGTCCATCCCAGTGAAGCAGGGCGGAGGCACAGTGTGCAATCACGTGACTTAGTCACGGGCTGGGGAGGGGTGATGAAGCTAAGGTCCTTTTGCATCACATCCTCACTCAATGCAGATGGAGGCTTTCAGTAACCATACTCAATGAGTAAACAAAACTTCCAGAAATTCTGGTTTATTATTCCACAAGCCACCTGCTTTTAGATTGCTCTACTTGTTACTAATTCTCAGTTATTGTTTTTAAAGACTATTTTCAATATCAGAAGTTGGTTTTGCTATCTGGTCATGTGATAGCTTTCTTTCTTTCTTTTTTTATTTTTGCTAATGATTTTGTAGAAAGTCATACCAACTGTCAATCAAATTCTAACGCTTTCACTCAGTGTGTTTGCATTGATCCTGTGCTCTCTCGATGGGGCAGTGGAAAGTTACTGAGGTCCAGTTGTCTATAGCCGCTCAGAGTTTTGATGTTTGAGAACTTGAGTCCGGAGCTGGATTTGCCTTCCTTTGCATGCAGAGCTGTACAGTCCTGTCCTACTCTGGGCTGTCAAGGTGGAGGAAGGTTCTGGAAAGCACATATTAGTCAGTCTGCTCATGATGCAGACATCAAAGTTGGCACTTGGAGAAACCTAGGTGGTATGACTGAAACCAGCGTTGCAGGATTCCCCAGACCTATGAGGCTGCTGCTGGCATAACACAGAAGTCTGTTGACAGTCAACTTGGTCTTCAAAGTTGAAAGATGACCCAGAAAATAGTTAGCCCACAACTTAGCAACAGAACTGTTTTATCCTTATAGAACATCATGGTTCAGGACACTTATTTGCTTACTTACTTATTTTCAAGACAGAGACTCACTATACCCTAGACTGTCCAGGAATTTACTATGTAGTCTAGACTGGAATCAAACTCATAGTGTCCTCCTGCCTCATACTCTCAAATGCTGAGATTACAAATGTGTGCCACTATACCTGACTTTATTTACACTTAATCTTTTTTGCATTTATTTGTGTGTGTGTGTGTGTGTGTGTGTGTGTGTGTGTGTGTGTGTGTGTGTGTAGGTCACATGCAGAGGTCAGAGGACAACTTTCAGGCACGGAGTCTCCCCTTTCACCTTCATGTGTGTTCTGGGGATTGAACTCGGGTTGTCAGGCTTGACAGCAAACACCATGCCCACTGAGCCATCTTACTGGCTGTGCTCTACTTCTGTATGATTGGCAGTTTGGTAGGCTTCTTTTTCTTAACAGAACCATCAGTAAACACACCGGAGGAATCCCCTGCAAGGCTGTAATGGTGACAAGATCATGAGCTGTAGGCAGAGTCCAGCTTTCCTGTAACCTTACAGGGCCACCATCGCATTCATGAACTATCCCCAAGAAAAACACGCTGGTGGGGTGCATGGCTGTAACTGGTCCCAGTGCACTTTGGTGAAGCAGGGACCATTATCCTCTATGTTTCACAGAAAGGGGGAAGTTCCAGAATAATGGCTGACTGGCCCCACATTGCACAATGGTGAGTGTGGTAAGGGTGAGTTTTGTGCCTTGGCATTTGCACGCCCACAGCCCTGGTCCCAAGTGCTGTGTTGGAAGCCCCCTGGAAGGCAGGGAGCTGGAAAGAGCTAGTCAGGAGGAGAGAAAAGGGACTCTTGGGAAATCTTTACGCCTTCTTGTCCGTTCTCACAAGTCCAGTTCAAACTCAATCCAGCAATGAGAAATGATCTTTCCCCAGGGTCTGATCCCCTAAATGCTTGGAGGATGAACTCGTCGCTTGTCTCACCACTAAATTATTCCAGGGCTCACAAGACACTTGCTGGCCTCTGGAACCCTACGTCACGACTGACAGGGGTCTGGCAGATGGCTCTAATGATATTACCAAATGGTTCTTCCCAGTTTTGGCAACAGGCAAGAGCATTTTCTACCAGACAGTCCCTCGGAGGTGAGGTGATTACCCAACTTTTAAAACTGCTTTTTGACCTCCGGCAAAAAAAAAAAAAAAAAAAAAAAATTGGGCACATACGCTCGAAAGGGCTGCAGGGACCATGGGAGAACATCAAGTTGATTCATCAAATTATCTCAAGCATAATTGTCCTGCATGACTGGCCATTGAACTCATCAGCTATAAACCTGTCAAAAAGCTATTGGCTCTGATGTTAAATAGAGACCCACAGTCACATGGTCACACGTGACGGCAGTTGGCTTCAGCCTGCCAGGGATAGTTCCTTTGGCATGGAGGATTTGGTGGGAGGATGTATGGGACCCGGCAGGAATAGAGAAGCGCACGGTGGCACGAGCGGCCACTTTGTGTGGATCGGGCACATGACCAGATCGTCCTCTCCAAGCGAGGAGGTTCTGTTTCTTTTCCCTTGTACCAGCCTTGCTTTTCATACTTTGTTTGACGTTCTGCTCTGGAGACCCAACTGGAAAGGAAGTCAGTGGATGCACCCTTTGGAAGTTTCACCTCTTTGGACTAATGCAAAGAAGTTCCCCTACCCAAACTTACTCACCGTGGTACAGCTCCTAAAGCAGAACACTGGAACTGTTGACGCAGACAAAGCAGAGTCGGACAACGCAAGTCCTTCTTGCTAATGTCGACGCTACAGAGCTCTCATGGCAGAGCTGAGGGTCAGTTCTTGTGACTTCTCTGTGCTACACTCAGTGTGGCTGTCCAGGGCACGGAGCGGGAGAGATGCTACAAGCCTTTCTCCAAAGAGTTCAAGTTCAGGGACTGCGCGGCCTCTCGGATCTGAAATTCTTCTACAGCCAACAGCCATCTCGCTTGTCTTCCTTGGGTGACTAGTTGTCTGGTTCCTAATTTTTTATGCCATTTGGGGGTAATTTCTCTCTCTCTTTCTCTTTTTTTTTTGTTATTGACAAAGACAGAGGAGGCGCCTATAATTTGTGGGTGACTGACAAGGCCGCATGTTGTTAACTCAAATGTTTTGATTTACATCAGAGGGGACCTCCAAGCCCCAGACATGACAGGCTGCGATGGCGCCTTCAAAGCCAGTGAATATTAAACCCCAGAAAGCAAGCCCTTTATGCGCTACTCAATAAATTATCACTTGTGGGAGATTTGGCAACAAGCAGTAAGAGACAGAAGCAGGCAAACTCCATAGCAATCCCACGTGCAGAGGACTAGCCCGAGGAGGCTCGGGGATGCTAAGGAGACTCAGGGATGTACAAGCAGGTGTACGATGCAAAGATGTTCGTCTCGGTGCTGTTTAGAATAAGAAGTCAAAAACAAAACAGGGCAAAATTCAAACCAACCAAAACACATTCATTAAGTGGGCTGAGTAAATGTGTTACCGTCACCCAGTGAAACATTTGCCGTCACTGAAATGGCACAATCCAAAGACAACAAGGCCCTAACCGTAGGTGATTTTTAAAGTCATTTCTGCCCCTTACAGTGTATATGCATTCTCTTAGCAGTCAGAGGGAAAAGGCCCTGCTTTGTTTTCCAGACTAGCAAGGCCGTTGCTGTGAGAAACTTGGTACGAGGTACCAGTTCTGATCTGCTCACATCAGCGTCCTGCCACAGACAGCCGATCCCGACGGTGAAGGGCAATCTTGATTGTGAAAAGCCGCTAGAAGGAACAGTTGACTAAGGGCGCAGGAAAGAGGAAGATCAGCCAACAACACAAAATCTTTTGTTGCTCCTTGCCAGCC
Organism: Myodes glareolus; assembly: GCF_982192425.1. NCBI lineage: Eukaryota > Metazoa > Chordata > Mammalia > Rodentia > Cricetidae > Myodes > Myodes glareolus. Next base: position 9,315,856 of record NC_142035.1, read on the forward strand.
ACGGATGTGCCTGATCTTGGCTTCTTTGACTGACCAAGCTAGAATCCTCTCTTTGAAAATGAAACTGTTCATTTCCTGAGAGGAAGACTCACAAAGCTAGTCCGGGGGCAAGTGGAAAGTGTGCGACAGCCATGGCTTTTCCAGGTGTGCAGCCGCACAGAAATCCCCCCTCCCCCAACCCCACTCGAGGAGGGAGAGAGGAGTTCTGTCAATCTAGTTAAGACAGAGACGACAAGGCGATTCCTGACTTAGCTTCTACTCTTTCTGGCAATGAAACTTTCCGGAAGCCACTTAACCCTCTGCGTCTCTTTGATAAGATGGCGTGACCAAGAACAACGGCACCAGTCTGAGCCCCTGTGGCACTGATGGTAACAACACACAGTAAGTGCTTTGCGACTGTTCCAGAAAGAGTCAGTCTAAGGCTCCAGCTCTTAGGAGCCATCTTCTCTTCTATAAACTACCCATCTCATTTTTATATTTAAGAGTGTTGGGGTCACACTCTTAACCCTAACTCTAACACTAAACCTAACAGCACAACCCTAATCTTAACCCTCAACCCTAAGAACATAACCCTAGACTAACCCTAACCTTAACCATAATTCTAACCCTGACCCTAACCCTAGCAACACTAACACTAACAACACTAACCCTAACACTAACCCTAACCCAATCAGACAATGAGAATCCTTCTTGCTGCTTGTTTATTGTTGACTGACCTCCTTACCGATGTTTGATGGCTGCTGCTACAGTGCCTTGGGGAAGCATTTCTCTGTGTTGAGAAGACTCACTTCCAGGCTAGAGGTGAAGGTTGAACTTGTTTCCCCTCCTTGATTAGTTATTTTTATTTAATGTCAAATCTACCTGAAGATCCTGGACCTATAGAGGCAGGCAGGGGAGGTGAGGAGAGAGTCCCTCGGGGTTTCGTATTGGTACCATGAGCAGAGCGGGTTGGGAGAACCTTTCCACATTCCTTGGTGGGGTGGGGGGGGGGGCGCTTAGGAAGTGACTGTTCTGTCTTCAAGAGCAGGGATTTTCCAGCCATTGACCTGAAAGGATCGTGGATGCCACAGCACTGACTAAACCAGTACCGTCATAAACCGGTAAGGTGACGGATAGAGCAGGCTTTGACTTTCCTAACAGGCCCGACTGTGGAAATACGCTTCAGCTCACAGTTCATCTGCTCATTTGATACCGTTTTCTCCAATTCGACACTTACAAACGAGTACGTATAAAACATCTGCCAGTTATGTGACTTGCTAATAGAATGAAAACGTAAAGCCACCTCTCAAACAGAATATTAGGAATACCGCTGAAGCTCCCTCCGTGGCCTCCCTGTAATATGTACCCTGTCACCTAAGCCACTTGCCCAAATCAGGGGTTTTCTTCTTTTTTTTTTTATTTTGTGCGTGTGTGCTCATGGATTCAAGGAGAGCGTTAAAATAAGTTGTGACCGATTCTTGCAATAGATTTCAGCTGGGGTGGGAGGGGGACAAACCCATCGCTTGCAGCCACGAGTTTCATCCCACACATTGTGAAAGAATAAACTACGGTCCCAAAAAGTAATGAGTCATATTCAAACAATTTGCACTTCTTTAAAAGTCAGGTATTTTTTATACCGGTGGTAAACAGGATGACACCTCATACATATTAATTCACACGTATGTAATAGACTAATGCATAGCATGTAAACTACGTAACAGATACATGATATTTAAATATTTCTCTTTAAATTCTATTAAAAACCTTTATCATAAAAAATTGCAAAAAATATCTTTCTTTACTTGTTTTGACAAACATGTTTTTCTCACACAGCGGCAATGGGCATAAAGCCTGTTGATGTCTCCTGCACACGTTCGAAGACACAGGCTCAACAACACCAGGGAGAGAAGCACACAACAGGAGGCCGTGGGCTCCAGGGTGTGCTCACCACACCAGAAACTTTCGGGGAGTTGAGCATTAGCTGCCACACTCTCTGTTTCCCATGTGCACACAGCACATGGTAAAGGTCCCAGGAATGAAGGAGATGTCTCACCACCCACTGTGGGGAGAAATCAGATGAAGAGGCTAGTCTAGGATTTGGCTTCCTCTAAAACATAAACAATGTGTGATGGTCTGACAGGAGAAGGTTGTCCTCTGTGTTTTCATACAGCTCTAAGATAGAGAATTAATTATGCATATATTTATTTTGGTCAAATTTCAAACCACACACTGAGGTTCTAAGTATGTCCTCTTTCTTTCTTTCTTCCTTCTTTCCTTCCTTCCTTCCTTTCTTTCTCACTTCCTTCTTATTCGACACAAAAAGAGAAGGGTAACACAGTGCTCCCTCCCCTTCCCACCCACACCACTTCACTAAGGAAGAGAAAAAAATACAAAACCCCAAACAAATGACCTCTGCTTTACGGCAATTTGTAGCTCAGAGTCAGTTTTTAGAGTTGAGCAATAAATCCAAGAAAAACAGTGACTATAATGAAAAGGATGACTGACATTTAACACAAATGGGACAGACAGAGGGTTCACAGGGAAAATAGGGAGTCTCAGTCCCCACGCTGAGCATTTGCCCATTGCTCACCAGTGTGCTCTATTTTAGGGACAATTTGCCTGTTTGTAAATAGAAGTATTCAGAAACACTGCAAACATCAGGGAGAGGTGTGTTCCCTGCATTTCTGATGTCTGTGTGTGTTGATGACCACACGAGAGTCCCTGTAGTGGCTCTGGCTGCTGTTTTGGCAAAAAATGAACAAAATAACACATTAAACAAGACAGCTTGAGAACAGGAGAGCAAAATGCAAACCTAGACTCAAAGACAAAGGTGAATCTCGAATGGGAACTATGATGGTTTCAGTTCTAAAGGTCTCTTGGCTCTCCCAATGCCGAAAGCCCTGGCTTTTCTAAACTTAATGCATCACCCAACAAAACCTAAAAGTATATATTACAAAATGCACTTAATCAATGCTTAACATACAAAAGGAAGAAATGCCACGACACTCAGAAGTCTCTATAAAAAGGTTAATAATTTTTAAAATTTAATAATTTGATAATATTTTGTATTAGTAATGTTTTCTTCTTGATGTTACCAAAGTGTCTGATAGGAACAGCTTAAGGGAAGAGGATTATTTGGGCCCATGGTCTCAACCCATCAAGTCTGGAAGGTGTGGGGGCATTCATGGTGGCTGGAGAATACGGCTTAGACTCCTCATATCTTGGGGGATGATGAAGGAGGAAGGCTGGCCAGGAAGCAGTGTGGAGCAACCTGCAAAGGCCTGCCCTTATTACCTATGCCTCCACCAGCCTTAGATCAACACCCAAAGTTTCGACGAAATAGCGCCACCAACTGGAGCCCAAGTGTTTAAGCGCATTAGCCTGAGCGGCTATTTCATCCACACCGTATTTGCAGCGGCAGACCTATGTCTCACTGTATTTGGACCTATGATTCCAGGGGTTGAGTCTATAGTGGTGGGAAACTGGTGGTAGGAGCAGAAAGCTGAGAGATCGTGTTTCAATCGCACACAGGAAGCAAAGAGACAATAGGAAGTGGGGCGGGGCTATGAACCCCCAAAGCCCACCCCCAGTGACATATTTCCTCCAGCAAGGCTCCATCTGCTAATGCCTCCATGACTTCCCCAAAGAGCACCACCAACTGGTGACCAAGTGTTGTCAAACGCAGGAGCCTCGGGGGGACATTTTTCATTCAAGCCACCTGAACTGTTTATGCCTTTCTACCTCAGCGTACTTGTGGCTTTAGCTTCCGTCATGGTCTGTGGACCCTGTGGGTCATACCTCTCATCAGAGGACAGGGCTGACCTGTAATGCCCTGTGCACCCAGCTGGAGTGTCTCCGAGTCGGCATCCACGAGACTTTATACTCTAATACAAAGCACAACAATACAATTCCTTCATTAGCAAGATTCCTAACAACAGCAACGTTTCCTGCCTGAGATGTAAGAGGATGCAAAGTACAGAGTGTGGGTGGTTTGAGCGAGAATACCCCATTTGTGTAATTATTCCACACACAGGATGAAGACACAGTCGTGTGAAGAAAGTCTTTATCATCTCAGTTGACCCGTGAGGCACATGCAACAACTTTTGCTTTACTCTCCCGTGTGCGCGCGCGCATGTGTGTGTGTGTGTGTGTGTGTATGTGTGTGTGTGTGTATGTGTATGTGTGTGTGTGTTCTGCAGAGGGCTGCCTTGCTAACTTGGGTGCCTACCTGTGAAATGAGCCAGCTTGGTATATTTGGGGGCACTTTTATGGGCAATGTTGTGTTGGCAGGTGTGTTTGAATTTTAATTATTCTAAAGAAGGCTCCCGCCTAGGAGAAATGGGAAGGATATGTTTTTCAAAGATGCTTCCAACCAGTAAAGTCTCAATTTTGAAGCCTACACGGGCGTTCTGCATGTACCAGCACTTTCTCCGGGTATAATTTAAGGATACTTTGAAACTTTGGCCCAATTTGATCAAATGTTGATAGACGGTCCAGTAAAGCGAGGTGTGGGAAGCAGCTACTTCACGGCGCATTGATGCTGTAAATTTGAAGAGACGCTGTCAGCCTGCTGAGCTCTGAGATTTATTTCCCTAAAAGACAGATAAATTCCAGGGGTAACACTGGCATGGTGTTAAATATACATACTTGTGTACCTTACGTAAGGTCCTCCACCATCAATTTCTCTCAGAATGTAGTTCTAGGAAATTGTTTGGGTTTTTTTCTTTGTTGCTGTTGTTCTGAAGGTATCTGCTCTTCCTTCTAGAGGATTGGGGCTCCTAGCCTCACACTGTTTCTCTTTTTTCCTTTGCCACCAGGAATCTCTGAGTTTTATTTTGTCCCTGAAGTGGCTGCTTCTCATAGCTGACACTCTCTAGACAATGAAGTGGTCCCTTTATGGACACCTCGATCTTCTTTTCTCTACTCTTTTCCTTTCATGTGTTTATCTTATTTCTGTCTTTTATTGAATATCATCTCAACGTCTTTGAGATGGGAAAAGTAAAAGGGATCTACAACTGTATTGAGGTCCTAAGAGTCTCTCTAGGGCTTTGCGGGGAAACTTTGAAACTGCTGCTTACATAAAAGGGATCAAGAGAGTCCCAGATGTGGGAGAAACACCTAGCTACATCCCTGTTACCAAGCATTCAAACACAAGGTCCTCTCTCGCCACCCTGCCCCATCGTAGCTGTAAGGATACACAGAATCAGCTTAACCTTCCACATGAAAAGTAGGACAGCACTCCTCCCCGCCAGTGTGTTACCAGGGCAACTGACAACTTCCTGCTGATGTTGTTAAAGCCAGCCCCACTTCACACCTTATCTGGAAAAACAGAATATGAGATGGATGCTCATCACAGAGGGATTACCAAGAGGCAGGCCATTTTTCCCCATCACGAGTGGGAGGAATTAGGCTCAAACTCGGCAGACCCGGTACCGAGTTGAATAGAAGGGAGAAAGATGACCAACACCAAACAGATCCTGTGTGATAATTTCCAGCTTCCTCAAAACAGGGTTTCCAAATTAGTGCCCGAAAAAGTGCCTACAGCCGGGTTAAAACCCAGATGCCTGGCTCCCCTCCTGCGTCTTAGAAGAGTGGGGTCGGAGAATTTGGTTTTCTGACCAGGTCCCAAGGGCACATACATGCTGATTGGACATCATCATGCTTTTTCCAGAAAGAGCCAGCCTGCCTCAACTGTTCCAAAAGCCCTTCTCCTTCCAGCATGCAGGGAGACAACAGGAAGTAAGAGGAATATTGATCAGTCAAGGTTGATTTCAGTGTCCATATGAGTCTTGGCAAGAGCCATGTAGCGAGAACCCAGGCAAAGCCCTGGACTGACCCCTTCACAGCTAGGGAAAGAGAGGCCTAGTGGGTTTCGCTTCCTGCCAGTGATTTTGAGACTAGCTGGTCAGGGAGTGCCAGGGGAATGCTTGAGGCTCTGTTTCCTCAGCCTGTAGTCTTAGCTACCAAGCTGGGGATTTCTCTCAAGACGGGAACCACATACGATACCCTGTCTTACTTCTACAGGGTGCTTTATCCAGAAATGCAGCACTACATTAGAAACCTGAGGCTACAGCCCAGCTTCGAGAAGGCTTAGGTGGCTTTCAGAGCGAGTGTGCATCCTACTGAGCGCCGCCAAGTCTTAGCAATTCCTATAGAAATGGTGGGCTGAATGACACTAGGCAGGGAGGCTTGGTTACAACGTGGTCCTAAATTCAAGACTCAGGGACCCCTCCATGGAGCCAACGGTAGCTACAAGAAGCTGAGGGCAGTAACTACAAGAAGTTACTGAGTTACCTAATCAATGAGTCTGGGGTCCCAGGGGACAGCCTGTCTCAAAACCAAACAAACAAACAAAACAAGGAAAGCCAACCTAACTATCTCTTGAGGAAAGGCACTAGGTGTTGACCTCTGCCCTCTACAACCACAGAGGTTGTACACACACACACACACACACACACACACACACACACACACACGTATACATACACACACACACGTATACACACATACACACACATGCCCAAGTACTCATACCCACACACAAAGAGACACGTGTGTGTGTGTGTACACACATGCACACGGAGAACTGACTCTTCTCATAGAGGTCAAGGAAATCAGTGTATTCAGCTTTGAAGAACAACCTTAACCTACATTTGGGTAGGAAATATCTAAAGTCTCTCTTTAAAGGGGGAGGGAACAAGGCCCATAACATGGCTCGTCTGGTAAAGACATTTACTGCCGAGACTGGCGACCTCTGACTCTGATCCCAGCATGCATATGGTAAAAGAACACTGACTTCCCTAAAGTTGTCCTCTGACCCCATGAGCGACGTGTCACAAAACCGTAAATACATGTAAATTAAAAAAAAATTGAAAGGGAGCAAGCCAACCAACGTTCCCCCATTATCAGTCGAGCCTGAGCTGAGCCAGTCAGTCTTGCGAGCAGCAGGCCTTCCTTATAGCTGTGTCCTCTCACCCGGGGTCAGCTGGTCAGGGAGAAAGAATAGGACAGAGATTGCCCACAGTTCAACAGGTACAAACCTGGTCCTTCCTCCATTTTCCCCTTGATGCTTCCATTCATAGAAAAAAAGAAAATGCTGAGGAAAAAAAAAGCACTTTAAACAGAAAAATCAAACATTGAAGGAATGTCAGGGAGAATAAATGTGTTTGAAAACTGCGTCCCAGCACTAATGACTAGAACCTAAAAATAATCCTAGCATCATTTTAAATTGGAGGAATATCTGGAAAAATAAATTGGGGGAGACGAGACTTTTAACAAGGTGAAACACAATTAGATCTTGGTGCAGATCTGAGACCCCAAGGGTGGCGTCCTGGATTAAGCTTTCCTTCATGGCATGCAGAGTGAAGCCAAAACAGGTTAGCATGTTAGCTCAAAACATGGAGAAGTACAGCCTAAGAGGATGCAGGGTTCGAGCTCCCCAGTGCTTGAGGGACCTTGGTGGAACATAGGTCAAGTTGTCTTCCCTTCCCTTCCCTTCCCTTCCCTTCCCTTCCCTTCCCTTCCCTTCCCTTCCCTTCCCTTCCCTTCCCTTCCCTTCCCTTCCCTTCCCTTCCCTTCCCTTCCCTTCCCTTTTCTTCCCTCCCCTTCCCTTCTCTTCCCTTCCTTCCCCTTCCCTTCCCTTGCCTCCTTCCCTCCCTCCTTCCCTCCCTCCTTCCCTCCCTCCCTCCCTCCCTCCCTCCCTTCCTTCCTTCCTTCCTTTCTTTCTTTTTTTAGTTTTCAGAGAGAGGGTTTCTCTGTGTAGCCTTGGCTGTCCTGGAACTTACTCTGTAGACCCGGCTTGAACTCACAGAGGTAAAGCCTGCTTCTGCCTCCAGAGCACTGGAATTAGAGGTGTGCACTGCCCAGCTGCAGAAGCCACCTCTTCTGTAGAGAGACAGGCAATAGATGCCAAATGCTTCCAGTTGCCTGAGCCCCACCTATGTTTCTTGGGTTACTTGGAGAATCTCTTGGCTAACAGTCTCCAAGCTCCTTCCTGCTTGCCTCTCCCACCAGCCCCTGCTTTTGTTTCCATTCCTCCAAGTTTTGGGGAACCCAGAGCGCAGTTCTAGGGCTAAAGCAGAACAGGTACCCAGGCTGTCACCAGCACATTTCCACTGATATGCACTAGGGAATTTGGCATATGACATCAGCGGCATGTTTTTGTGTGTGATAATTTCTGTAATTATCAGGAAACATGAAAAAGATACATTTTCTTTCCTTTTGAACTTGAATGTGACTTTTGGGTTTTCAAGACAGGGTTTCTCTGTGTAACAGTTCTATCTGTCCTGGAACTAGCTCTTGTAGACGAGGCTGGCCTCGAACTCACAGAGATTCTCCTGCCTCTGCCTCCTGAGTGCTGGGATTACAGCCTCAGCACCAAGAAAGGAGTCATATTCTTGATGATATCCATGAGCATCTAAAGCAAACCTTCCTTGGTGTCTGAATTATGTAGGTTCCTAACTTCCTGAACCAATAGTGGCCAGGGAGAGGGCCACACAGAACTCATGTCTCTCAGTAGGTTACAGAGCTCACACAACTCTGTCTATACTGGCCAAAGGCTGGCAACACCAGTAATGGAATCAAATTTGTCACATGGTTAAGATAAGTAACCCCTTGTGGGGAGCAGAGCTCCATGGGATGGACAGATAACACTCTACTCAACTACTCTCCAGCACTTGTCCTAGATCATATGGGGGGGAGCACGGAAGAGAAGAGCTGAGAGATGCGTCCCTAGGCAGGTGACACTTGGGCACAGCCTGCTCCAGACCATCTGAGATAGTATGTCCCTAGAGTGTCTTGTCATGTCAGGACACTTAGCATTTTCAGACCGTCATTCTGGCCGCTTGTGCAATTGTTCTTTAATCTGCATCCTAGTGTTTAAAATTATATTTACCTAAATTGTAAAAGATAACTATTTCTTAACTTGAATATTTGGTGAAGCCTCTGTCTAGGCATAAATCTGTACGTGTATGTGTGTGTGTGTGTGTGTGTTATCACATGCACCCACATGTAGAAGTGTGGGGGACAGGAGCCAACATCAGATGTCTCATTTTGCTTTGCCTTGTTTTTTTTTTTTAAGGCAGTTTCTCCCTGAACCTAAAGCTTACCTGTTCTGCTAAGTTGCCTGGATAACGAGCCCCAGTGAACAGCCCCTCCTTACAGCAAGTCAGACATTTTCTAAGACCATGAGAGCATGGACAGGGATAATACAAAGGAATATTCCACCTACCCTATATTTTCCAGGTCAGGGTTCAAAGTCATAGTAATATAGATATTGCAACTAGACCAAGGGGTTGTGCTGTCAGAGATCTATCAACATCTCTTGGATCTACCTTCTGCACACCAGCAAACCTTTCTCAGGGCACGTTAAATGTCCCCCAAGAGGCAAAAATCACCCTGATAGAGAGCTATTGTTTTATTATGTGACATAGGTACACTGCAGGACAATCCTGCAGTGATAGGTAGCTAGGAGGGATCAATTTGACAAGGGAGAGAGAGGAGCGAAGTGGATCAGGAGAGTGCATTGGAAAAGTGGCTAGAGTTGGCTTCCTGGGCGGGATGGGGCAGAGCAGGTAAGGACAAGCCTGATAAGAAGCAGCAGAAAGCAGCCAATGGGAAGAGGAGACCGGCAGGATCAGCCACTCTTAGAGGTGAGGGTGCAGTAGGCACAATGCGGTGGGTGGCAGGGGAGATGGATGAGCTGTAGGGCTGTGTCCAGGTAAGACTCATGCATCCCAGGACACCTTGGGAGGTTAGATTTATTTAATTTGTTTGTTTTGAGACAAAATCTTCCTAAGTTACCCAAGCTGACCTTGAACTTACTCCACAGCCAGGACTTACACTGTGGTCCTTCTCTCTCAGCTTCCTAAGAGCTGGGGATCACAGGTCTGGTGAAACAGACACCTCTGCAAGTAGGGAAGACAGGGAACACCTCACCATGAGAGTCCATCTTTTGGTTTCATTCCTTTCGTCCCAGAGTGACCTCCCCCTGCCAGGCCCATCAGAGGTCTGTGAAAACTATCATCCTATAAATGAATCTATGAGTTCCAAGGTTAGTTTCATCCCAAGGCTATCAGAAGTTGCCATCGCTAGTGCAATAGGCTTGATCCTTTTACTCTTTGCTTAGAAGCATTTGCTACAGACCATCACCTTTAAATCTTATCCCATTCAGGCACTTCATGGGAAAGAAAATGGATGGGACCCTTGCTAGACCATAATCTCAAGGACAATGCTCCATAATCCTTCATGCAACTGTTTAGACTCACGTCTGTGCTTCAGTGGCCGAGGGAGGTTAAGAGGAGGACCACTTCCTGTGCAAACAGGAAGCTGCTGAACTTCCGGGATGGTGTCACAGTAAATGCTTCCGTACTCTCCTTCTACCTTGAGCTTGCCACAGTGCTGGTCACCCATTTACTTCCACGAAACAGATATTTAAAATGATAAACTACAGAAATCAGAGGATGTGAGGTGTCCTTACAGGAAATACTCAACTTCTAGGGAGGAGGATGGGCTATGAGGAAGCTGCCCAACTTTTGTTCCACTTTGGGAGGCAAAACCTTTCTGTCAGTAATGACATCATCAAAAGAAAGGTGAAGATTTGACCCATGAATTTCTGCTACCGGGTTACATGCTTAAACTTGGCTTTTTCTTCTTCTTCCAATCAGGCCAAGATGGAAATCAGAAGAAGAAACAAGGAAACACTGAGGTTTTTCACTAAGTGAAATATATCCAATTCAAAGAAAACCCCTGTAAGTTGAGAGTAGTAAGGGTTTGTGGCTGTTGGTGATAGGTTGGCATTTCACTTAATGTTTTGATTTGGCAAAATAAAAGTGAGCCCGCTGCTGTAGAGAAGCCTATTCTCAGCGGGCATTCAGAGGCAGAAGCCACAGAGGGGAGCAGGGAGGTGCAAAGCAGGCTGAGCCCTGAGCGGGAAGAGTAAAGGTTGTGTGCTCTGCACCTGGATACAAGTCTGGGTCTTCACATACAGTGTGTGTGCGTGTGTGTGTGTACATGTGTGTGTGTGTGTGTGTGTGTGTGTGTGTGTGTGTGCGTGTGCGTAACTTACTATTACAGAGGCAGCATGATGGGCAGAAGAATCCAAGAATTCAAGGTGGGCCTTTCCGTTGGTTGGAAAATGAGACTAATACGGTTAGAAGGATATCATTAATGGCAATCTGAGGGAAATCTTCAACTTTTCAGGTCTGACACTTCTAATATGTTCTAGGTCTTCAATGACAATGCCGTGAGGTTGCCCCGTTTCACACAGAACCCCCTTGGTAACTGGCTTTGTGTGTATTTTGTTTAAATAGTCGCTGCAACAGTAAAACTCACTTTCCCTCTTGGGGCATGCCTTATTTTGTCAAAACGGAGCCATTTTGTTTTGTATCCACCTGCTCAGCTGAGGAAAAGGTCAGAGGTCTGGGACAGAGAAAAACATGAGGAACTTGGCAACTTACAGGTGTTGGCAACTTGGCAGCATGGATACAGATTCTGGTCCCTATGGGCGGGCAGGCAGAAATGTTTTCATTTTTTGGTTTTATGACTTCCTTATGCTTCTGTTTAAGGTGTCTTTAGATCTGGAACAGTCAGGGTGTGGGAACTGCATCATCTGGTCAGGAAGGGAAATGGTCAAAGAGAAGCCTCTGCCCCCATCTGTGGGTGGGACAGAGGAAGGTTCACAAATGCTAGCGGTTTGCTTAGGAAGTCAGATCCCAAGCTTCAGACAGGAAAACCATCTACCTTCTGGGAACAGGTGCTGCATGTCAGTCTGGAGGCGAAGAAATGAGCAGACTGGAAACGCCAGCCAAGGAAGACAGAACGGGAGGTGGACAGGAGAAAGTTGAGCCCTGAGAGTGAACACCTTCCGCGTATTCTAAAAGATTAGGAACCAGTGACCACTAGGATAGAGTTGACACCACCCTAAGGCACAAAGTGGCCACTGGCCTTATCTGAAAACATCGGAGGTCCAGGTGTGGTGCTGTATGCCTGTAATCTGAGAATGGAGAGGTGGATGGAGGTAGATGGAGTTCGAGGTCATCCTTATCTATTAGTCAGCTTGGAATAAATAAAACCCAGTCTGAGATAGATAGATAGATAGATAGATAGATAGATAGATAGATAGATAGACAGACAGACAGACGGATGGATGACAGAGACAGAGACAGATGGGGAGAGACAGAGAGAGATAGAGAGAAGGAGGGAGGAAAAGGGGTGGAAGGAAGCAGCGGAAAACAGAGGAAGACTGAAACAAAGCCCTTCAAGTCTCCCAACTCAGAATTTGTTTGAGGCCTTTTGTGCCAAACAATCTCCAGTCCTTTACCATGGTGTCTTGGGAGTTGACCCAATGACCAGATACTTGCTGTGGGTCCCATAGACACCTGCCTTCCCTGGGACGACATGGAAACCTAAGTGTGTGCAAAGCTCATTGCCTGAGAAGTTTCTCTTCATTCTCGGTGAAACTTCTGATTTAAAAGTGTCATTGAGAAATTATGCAACTGTTTCTTTTTATTTCCAAAACTGAAAATAATTGCCTGGCTTGGTCCTTACTTGACCACTTTTCTCCTAAAAAGCCTTCAAATTTCTTATCGTTCTGTCGGTCCCTCCGAGTCAAGATCATGCCAATGTGCTGTTTTCCACATTCACTCTGAAGACGCTTCAAAGATCAATGCCAATTCCTTAAAAAAAAAAAAATCCTGATTCACTGGAGCTGTTTCTTAGCTGGTTGTCAGGGACTGACTGGCGCTGGCCTAGACTGGAAAGTCTTCAAGGCTTCCTCCCACTACTTCGCTAATCAGGGCAATGTTCGACTGTACTGGAGAAGTGAGCAATGGAATATTTCACTAACCCCTCTGCCCAAACCGTTCTTGAAGGATAAACCATGAGTTAGCCACAGGCGTTCATTCTGGGGACACCCAATCCCTCACTACCCGATTAACTAGACTCTTGGAGGTTAACATGTACTTGAAGGGCATCTGCTTCCTCCCCAGATCTCTTTCTTTCTCTTGAGAAACTCCCCACCCCCTTCATCGAGAGTAAGCATTGCAGGGCGTGGTGGCACACGCCTGTAGGTCTAGCATGGAGAGGTAGGCACTAAGATGAGGGGTTCAAAGTCAGCCTGGGCTCCATGAAGTATTGTCACAAAACAAAGCAGAAGCATGCTGTTCACATCCTCACTAAAAGAGCTAGTGATTCAAACTTCCAAACCGGACCTTCCTTCCCAACTCTAAATCACATCTACTTGGCATGAGTTCTTCTTTTCAGCCTCGACTATTAGCAACGACTTCTGCACAGCTCGGTGCAGGTGGTTTCCCGGCGTGTGATATGAGATACTTTCTTCCTTACGAATAAAGGCCTGACAAGGTAGACACCCGGACGCATAATTTCCAAAGATAGAAACTGGTCTTGTGAATAGATGCAAGGCTGAAACAGAGCCAATGGATGTGCCGTGCTGTGGTATTCTGTTATTATAAAAATTAATTTCCTTTTCTTCTTCAGATCTAATTTGGATTTTTTCCTTTTATCAGTCACTCTTGTCAGGCTCTCATCAGGCTAAAAATACCCCTCTCACCTGGGTGTGCTGCCGGTGGGTGTGAACACACATACATATATTTAATTTTTTCGGATGTTTCTGCCCCCATTTCCCCATAGATTTTTCTAGGATAGCAACTAGTTTATGCAAATGTCACCAAGCAATGTTCAACCCATATTATTTTCTCTCTCATGCCTCAGATGCCAGCCTGTGTTCTTTACTCCCCGTGGGCTCTACTTGTTTTAGATACTATCTTGCCAACATGTTATTTAAGAATAAAACAATAAAAACTTTCAAGTGTCCCCGAGGCCCAGCCCTTCACTGTCACTTCCTTGTGTCATCCAATCCAGTATACAATTACAGCTTCTTCTGGATGACCACAGGA